>NC_092338.1:123202500-123802500 GCF_046630445.1 Rutidosis leptorrhynchoides | reverse complement strand
CGGTGACACTTCATAGTGTTTCACAAGTCAGTGACACTTTGTGGTGCTTCACAAGTCGGTGACACCACATGGCGTTCACAAGTCGGTGACCCATAGGTATTGGTGGGTAGTTCATAAGTCGGTGACACCCTTTGGTGATTCACAATTAGGTGACACCTTATGATGATTCACAAGTCGGTGACATCACACGAGTGTGACTTGATGTTATTGGTCGACTACAAGGCGGTAGTACTATAGCGGGAATGGTTGGTATGTTTATGCATTGTATTGGTTTAGTATATTATTGTGTTGAGTTATATATTAACGTTGTTGATAGTTATATGTGGTATTTCTAGATTGCTTATACGTTCGTATACGTGTTATGTGTTGGGGTATGCGTGTAGGTAAACTATATATGTATGTGTATAAATGTTTTACTCACTAAGCTTTAGCTTACCCTCTCGTTGTTTACATTTTTAGGTTCGGTAGCGGATTTGGCAAGGGTATGCTCGGGATTTAGTTGATCTCCCCTTTTGATGCTTGCTTGGATTACTTTTAGATTCGACCTAGGATTGGGTAGTTTATCCCCAACCATCACGTAGTTGTTTGGAACTTAAACTCATTTGGGTCGAAACTCGTATTTTTGTATGTATTTCGTAATACGGCCGATGTGAGCCCGATGTCATAAAACTTGTTTAATAGTGAAAACTTCTTAGTTTTACTTAATATGAAGTGTTGTGATATTTCGTTTCTTTTAAAAGTGTCGGGAAACGTGTTTTCCGTTCGCGTGAAATGGGCATTTTAGACAGCAGCTGGAAGACCATTTAGACGCCGTCCAGATTGCATGGATGCCGTCCTGGCCTTCACAACTGGACGCCGTCCTGATAACTGGACGCCGTCCAGATGAACTGGTTATATATATATATAAAAAATTTGTTACGTTTTCGGTTGGATAACGGGTTGGGTCGTTACATGCGGAAAAGTTGGAAAAATAGCCAAAATTAGAATTTTCTTACCCTAATTTCAAGAAATACCCTAGGAGACCACCACAAGAGCTCAAGATCACTAACCAGGACTACAAACACTTATTCATGACATGTATATGAAGATATACCAAGATCCCAGAAGCTCATCTGATTCATATATAAAGATCAAGACGTTCCAACACACACTAAAAAACACACACAAAAAACCCTAATCACACAATACTTCAACTACAACAACAAGGAACATCAAGAAGTGATTTAGGGGATTGTGTGTGCTTATTATAAGTCTAAGGAACCCCAAGAAAGTGCATCTACTGAACTTCAAGTTAAAACGGATACTGGTAATCAACAACGTACTATCAGAAACCAGTATATGATAAAACGAAATGCACAAATGCAACTAGCGACTCGGAGATCACAAATGCTGACCCGTTTGGCCCAAATGGAGACTCATTGGACAACTGGAAACCCAGTTAGCCTAAGTGGTGACCCGGTTATTACAACTGGCCACTCGGAAGATGTAAATGGTGACTGAGAGACTTCAACTGGCGACCAAGGTCCTTCAACTGGAAACTCAGGGTCCCAAATGGCGATCCATGGTTAGCAACTTGCGACCCATGCTTAGCTTTTGGCAACTTGGAGCTTTCAACTGGCGACTCGTGGTTAGCAACTGGTGACTCGTGAGTAGCAACTGGTGACCCAGGTACCAAAACTAGTGACACAGGCCACCACCTGGTGACTCACTTCTGCAATAAATAGCAAGCTTCGGAAGTTCATTTCATTCATTCAGAAAACTCAGAGCTCTCCGCTTTCGAGTTTTCTCTCTGCTCCATCTCTCTCACAACACACTCTTTCAAGGCTTAGGCTACTTTATTATAAATTGGTTTAGGTTTTGTAAGCTTTAAAGAAGCTGCTTATACTTCTTAAAGCAAGGGTTGGAGTTTTGTCTTATTTAACATTTTTCTGTGAATAATACATAAGTGAATCACTGTGATAGCAGGGATTGCAAGGATCGTTGATATCGCTCCATTTATACATAATATTACTTGCGATATCTTGTTCTTTTCGGGTATAAAATGATGAAGATTGAAGACTTTGATTCGTGGATATGGTAAAAATGATGGTTTCAGCTTAATGAGTCTTCGTGTGTGTGTGTTTTGGATATATTCGGCGAGTTTTGGTATTAAAAAGAACAAGTATAAGTGAAAAAGGCAAAGTAAAGTCAAGCTGCTGTTTCGGAACATTTTGGGGTGTAATTCATATGAATGCGATCACAATTCATCCAATGCCGCCGCAATTATAATCTCGTGCTCGCAATATGTTAACAGAAGTTCGGGTATAAAGTTCTGCATATCTCGCGGTCGCGAGGCAAGGAGATGCGATCGCGAGGCGACCTGATGCGGTCGAGAGAGCATCTAAAGCGGTCGCGATTTTTGAGTCGGCCATCCAGAGAATTTTTCCCTATAAATAGGCTTTTATCCCCATAACTTGGGCAGTTTTTGTTTTACGAATTTTATAGTTAGGGTTACGAATTTTGAGCTTTCTAAGGTATTTTGGAGCATCTAACACTAGGATTTCAATTGTTAATCATTGGTAAACTCTTGTCTTTTATTTTAATCTTTACAATGGTTGGTTATTGTTTATCTCCTTGCTTGTGTGCTTTGATTATCATTATGAGTAGCTAAATTCCTAGTAATTGTTTAGATGATTGAACCTAGGTGATGGATTGCTTGATCTTTTATATGTATTGGTAATTACTTTTGATTGTGATTCTTAATTACTCCCATTAATTGATCTCATTGATTACTAGTTTGTTGGTTGATGTAATGAGAGTTACTAGATCAATTAATTTATCTAGGTTATTGAAAAATAAATAGATAAGTTGAATTATATACGGGAGACCGGTGTAATTAGATTAGTAATTAATCCCATCAATTGAGTAGGTAATTGTGAAGCCTAAAGAGTGAGACCGATTCACCCTTCAACTGAATCATAATCGCGAGTAGTTATAACTGATTGATTGTGTTCTTCAGAAGCATGTGGGAGACCAACGTGAAAAACCGACACTTTCATGATATAATTAGTAACTAAGTAAGGGACACCAACTTATCTTACTAATTGATTAATGAACTTGGTTAACGAGAGTTATACTAAGGGATTTAATTACATTGTTCTTAATAAAAGCAATCCGGAACCTAGGGAATTGAATCTAACTGAATACCCCTTTATCTATTGAATTCGTTTCTATTTACTTTGTTTTAATTAGTTTTAAATTAAAACCCCCATTTTTACAACTTAATCTTCAGAATAATTATTAGTTTTTAAATCTTAAACACTGCTATATTTGGACGAATTCGTAATCATATTACAATAAGATTAGGTGTGTTTTACGCATATCAAATTTTTGGCGCCGCTGCCGGGGAGCGGTGTGTCTTAGGATTTTGCAAGCTTTTGGTTATTCGATCCTTTTGTGGGAACTTGTTTTCGCGAAAGTTACTTATCTGTTATTTTTATTTTCAGTTTTACGCGTTGGTTTTTGTTGTGGTGTGATCACAGGTTAGGTACTAATAACTCTGGAACCGTCTAGAGTTTATCATACACGCAGCAAAGCTAAAGAAGAGCAAGAAATCGCCGACGGTTTCTTAGAAGTACCTTTTTATATTCCGGACTTTGAATATATTAAGAAAGAAGAGGTTAAAATGGGTGAACCAGCGAGAGGTTAATCCATGTAAGCGATGATGAAAGCCACGAGGGCTGGTAATGGACATGCCATTACCTAACCGGTAGTTGACAAAGATTTTGAGGTTAAGGGGCAGATTTGAAATATAATCACTCATCAGTGCCAGTTCAGTTCAGGGGTACACCGAAAGAGGATGCATTCGAGCATCTTCGTTATTTCAAGAGCATATGTAATTTGTTCAAGATTGCCCAAGTTGCGGAAACGGTTATTTATTTAAGGGTTTTCCCTTGGTCTTTGAAAGATGATGCAAAGGATTGGTTAGAATCATTGCCCAAAGGTGAAATTGACATTTGGACTATGATGGAAGATAGGTTCTTGCAGCGTTTCTTTCCAGCTTCAAAGGCCGCAAAATTACAGAGTGACATTAATCACTTTGTTCAAAAGTCAAATGAGACACTCTATGATGCTTGGACCTGGTTCGGTAAAATGCTTCGAAATTGTCCTCAACACAGGTTGAACAATTCTAATAACGTCCAGATTTTCTATAAGGGTTTTAATGTGCCAACAAGGAAGGAAATTGACATTGTTGCAGGTGGTTCTTTAATGAAGAAGACACCAGATGAAGCTTACAATATCATCTCAAAAACAGCTACACACTCATATGATTGGCACCAAGAGATGGATGTTTCTTGATCATCTCATGTCGCTAGTACCGAAACTAGTGATGAGCTCGCATCAGTTAAAGCACAACTTGCAACTATTAAAAGACAAATGGAATCGATGACTAAAGAGATGCATGCTATGAAAGTTGGTTGTGAGTTATGTCAAGGATAACATCTTACAAAGGATTGTAATCATTTAACTATGGAAGAGCAGGTGAACTACTTGGGTAATCAGTACAATAATCAGTACCAAGCAGGTAGTTCGGGTTATCAAAGGAACGGACCACTGGGGTTCGTTAATTTAAATCAGAATCAGTCGTACGTGGATAAGGGTCCTTCATTAGAGGATTTATTACATGGTTTTATTATATAAACAGATGAAAGCATCATGACTTTGAGGCAAGATAGTGATTCGATAAAGCAGCAAGTGAGAAGTCAGCAGGCCTCGATTCTGAATTTGGAACGAGATTTGGGCCGTATAGCTCAATCGCAAATAGAGAGACCACCGGGTGCTCTCCCTTCCAATACGCAAGCTAATCCGAATGTCAATGGGCCACCTCAAACAATCTTGACTAATAACAACCAAAGTGATGTGAAGAATAAAGATCCTCGGGTTTCTAATTATTCGCAGGTGAATGCTATTTCTAGTTTTGAGGGTTATGATTTCGATGAGGTTATTCCGACTTATACTCATAATGGTGTAGACGGTTGAATCCGAGTTAGTGATATAACTCCCGCATATGGTAATTACTTAATGAGTTTGATGACGGGGAGTTCTTCTAATTCAGGTAATCAAGAGTCGAAAGTAAAGAGTGTTGAGACTACCGAGTCTCCTGAGTTTAGTGTTGATGAAATTGAAGTGGAAGAAGAGGTGAAACTTTACCTAAATTGAAAGTTTACAAGCCATTTATTCCATATCCGAGAACTATTAAATCTGGGCAACCGAAGGACACTGTTTGTAAGTCTTTTAATACTAATGATAATATTTGTGTACATGTACCTTTGGTTGATGTTCTTGCAGGTATGCCCAATTATGGGAAATTCTTAAAGGATTTAATGGCGAAGAAGGGTGAGCATGAGCAAACATCCTCCGTTTTTCTTGAAGCGAAATGTGCTGCTATTTTGAAGAAGAGTGATATGCCACCAAAGTTAGGTGATCCCGGGCCATTCATAGTGCCATGTAGGACTGATGACTCTGAAATTTTTAAGTGTTTAACTGATTTAGGTGCGAGTATCAATCTTATGCCGTTATCTATTTATTCGTGTTTGGGTTTGAATGAGCTTAAGTCATCTAATACTGGAGTTAGATTGGTTAACCAGTCAATTAGTAAACCCATAGGGATTGACGAAAATTTGGTGGTTAAGATAGGTGAATTAGAGTTCCCAGCTGACTTTATGGTTGTTGACATGTCTGAAGATAAGGTTGTACCCATTGTTTTAGGTAGACCATTTTTAGCAACTGCATGTGCATTAACTGACTGGAGGACTTGTAAGTTGATTTTTAGGGATAGAGGAAAAATTTTGAGTTTTCAAACAAAGTTTAGTGTTAAACCACCACCCACACCCATTGATTCTGTGAATGTGCTGATTAGTGAAACTGATAATGTTAAAACTGAGTCTAGTAAAAAGCCTAAGTGTGGGGGTGGAGTTGTTAAAGAAAAACCCGTGGTTAAACCACCCGATGATATTGTGGTTGATAGGTCTATGTGAAGGTTATTCGGGCGGGTTAAGAAAGCGATGAATGAGAAAGATGAGCAGTTAAGACTCTGGTTAGTTTATAATTTATCTGAAATAGAGAAAGAAAAGTTGAGGTATATATATAATTAATAATATCAAAGATTCAATAAATTATATAATTGGTAGATATAATATAAATTAATAAATGGTAATATTAAAGGTAATTACAAGTTAAGGTATAAATGTTATATTAATATTATTATTATTACTACTTTCATCACCAATATAAATACTAATATTAATATTAAGATCAATATTATTCATATTATCATTATGAAATCCAATACATATAATTGGTTATGTTATTATTATTTTTATAATTATTATTATCATTAACTCTAGTATTATTAGTATTTTTATATATAATTAATAATAATATTAATTATTAATATCCATTAATTAAAAATAGAACATATATATATATATATATATATATATATATATATATATATATATATATATGTATATGTATATATATATGTATATATATATATATATATATATATATATATATATATATATATATATATATATATATATATATATATATATATATATATATATATATATATATATATATATATATCTGAATAATTCAATCAGTTGTATCTCACCATCAAAGTCTTTACTCGTTTCATCAATTCAATATAAATACAAAACAGTTAAAGATATTCTTCTACTTTATTTATTCTCTTGAATGGAATTAGGAGTACTATCTGTCCAAAATCTGTTACCTATCTTAATCCACTTTATTTATTTTTGTTTTCTTATTTGTCTTTCTGTTAAAGGATTCTTCTTGTCTACACCCATCACAACCATCCATCCACCACAAACCCATCTAAAAATCATCATTCTATTTCTTTATTTTATTTCTCTATTGAGCTCCATATACAAACACCCATTTACAGTAAATCACCACATCTTCCTCTCTAGCTCTCTCTCTCTCTCTCTCTCTCTCTCTCTCATCCTCTCTATTTTTTTATATCCGTTTTCTGTTTTCTCTTTTGGATTATGTAGTAAACAAACCATCAACTAGTAGCATTGCTTGGTTGCTCGTCTCATCAGTTTCGGGTTTGGAATAAAACACTTGTTGACTACCATTTGCAACCATCGAACCACCATCATCTATATCTATATATACACAAGCACCTAGAGATATATACACATGCATATGTACGGGTGATATATTAAATCACCACCACCCTAACTTTCTTCATCACCACCGTCTAGAACCACCACCATGCCACCCTTTTCCCTCATGAATATTCAACACCCGCCACTATCATAAACAACCACCTTCATCTGACCACCATTGTCGACCACTACTTGATGTTTACAAACACTATCTCAAATCAAAACTTCAAAACCCACTTATTTGTTTTTCTGTTTAATCGTCAACAACCAAACTCAATTATGTTCTTGTTTGAATCGCTAATACAATAACAGCCGCTATATATATATATTTGAAGTTGCAAATCTTCCAACAACTTTATCATTCAAAAAGGCTACAGCATGTTTTCTTCTTTTTTTTGGCCGACCCATTTGTTTTACAAGTTGGCATGATCTTAATAATTTAAGAAAGTTGGTATTGCTTGCGATATTATTTTTTTTCCTCCATGACCGACACTTATCCATCACCATAAAGCAACCAATGTTGAAACTACTACTCAACTTCCTTTTCAAAAGTCTATTTGTCCATTTCTCCCTATTATCTAATTCGGTGATAAATTAATCACTACAAACACCACCCTTGTAAGATCACCACAATCAATTATCATCATCTAACCGCCATCATTACCCATCGTGATCACCACATACGATCAAGACTTGCTACTTCATATATCTATACGAATTGCAGCTAACAAGTACACCATTAAATATATGCTTCGATTATTCCACAGAAAAGATGGATGGGAATGATGAGATACTTTTTAGTAATGGCAGACAAACACTTTAAACCTAAACCCTACCCACTTGCAATATATGCTACAAACTTTGTTTCCTTCTGTTTTGTACATACACCGAAATCGTAAATTTCTATTGAACTGAAATCCAAACTGTCTGTTGGGCTAGAAAAACATTGGGCCGATTACTAATATTTAGTTTCACTTGAGTTGAATCATAATTAGAAGATTTAGTAATAGAGAGGCCGTCAAATTAGGATTCTTCAATAACTCTTTGATTTTGAATGTGAAAGATACGTATTGGATTATCTCTGGTGTGTATCGTATCCGTTTTCAGTTGGATGATTGAGTATCGGTTCATAATGTTATATAGATAACGATATGATGATAATTAAATTAAAATGATGATATGGATGATGATTACGAAAGATGATGATCATAAAGATGAATGATGTCCACAATAATGATAATGGCGATGGTATGATATAGATGATGAACATGAGAGATGATGATTAATGATATTAGTGTTGTAATTCGATGATGCTTAAATGATGATGATGAATCTGTGTAAAAGATAATAGATGATAATTAATGATATATGATTGATAAAATTTTGGGTCGATTACATATGATGAAAAAGGAATTGTGCTACGGGATAAAAAGAATTAGGTGGTGGTATTATTCAGAAAAACTTAATTGGACGAGTGGTTTGAGGTGTTAACGGGTGAATGAGAGGTCGCGGGTTCGAGCCCGGTTCAGGGCATTTTTTTTATATAGGAAAGCTTTCTAAGGTAGTCTTTAATTTAAAAAATTTTTATTTTTATTTTTATTTTTATTATTATTGTTATTATTATTTTTGTTATACGGAGTAATTATTATCATTAGTATGATTGTGATTATTAATAGTATTGTCTTTATGAAAAATAATACAAATTATTTTCATTAATATTAGTACATGTATCATTTTATAATTATTAGTATTAATATTATCATTTACATAGTTATTATTATTAGTATTATCATTATTATTATTAATATTACAAAGTATCATTAATAGACTTATCAGTTAAACATTAATATTAGTAATACTATATAATTACTAAAATTCTATTAAAAACTACTATTATTATTATGAGAATCTTTATTTTTACTATCATTATTATTTTTATCAAACAATATTTTTATTATCATTATTTTGATTATCATTAATAATATTATTATTATCGTGGTTATTATTATTGTAAATATTTCTACTATTAAAAATTATTACTATTATTATTATTATTATTATTATTATTATTATTATTATTATTATTATTATTATTATTATTATTATTATTATTATTATTATTATTATTATTATTATTATTATTATTATTATTATTATAAGCTAATACATTTTTTTTTTTATTTTATCAAATAAAAATTAGTTACAAAAAATCATATTTAATACATATAACATATAATTTACTAAAATAACAAGTATATCACTTACACTTTGAAAATTTCATTTGACGTCAATTATACGTGTTAATATATATAAATGTTATAGGTTCGTGAATCCAAGGAAGGCCAACCCTATACTTGTTCAATATCGTCATATGTATTTTTACTACAAAATACATTAGGTGAGTTCATTTGCTCCCTTTTTACTCATTACATTTTTGGGCTGAGAATACATGCAAATGCTTTATTAACTGTTTTACAATATTTATATGCGTGAGTTTCATTTGCTCCCTTTTTAAATGCTTTTGCAATATATATTTTTGGGACTGAGAATACATGCGCTGCTTTTATAAATGATTTACAAAATAGACACAAGTACGTGACACTACATTCTATGGTTGAATTATCGAAATCGAATATGCCCCTTTTTATTAAGTCTGGTAATCTAAGAATTAGGGAACAGACACCCTAATTGACACGAATCCTAAAGATAGATCTATTGGGCCTAACAAACCCCATCCAAAGTACCGGATGCTTTAGTACTTCGAAATTTATATCATGTCCAAAGGAGGATCCCGGAATGATAGGGGATATTCTTATATGCTTCTTGTTAATGTCGGTTACCAGGTGTTCAATCCATATGAATGATATTTTTGTCTCTATGCATGGGACGTATGTTTATGAGAAATGAAAATATGAAATCTTGTGGTCTATTAAAATTATGAAATGATTATTTAAGATAACTAATGAACTCACCAATTTTTTGGTTGACACTTGAAAGCATGTTTATTCTCAGGTATGAAAGAAATCTTCCGCCGTGCATATGCTCATCTTAGAGATATTACTTGGAGTCATTCATGACATATTTCAAAAGACGTTGCATTCGAGTCATTGAGTTCATCAAGATTTTTATTAAGTCAATTATAGTTAGATATATTATGAAATAGTATACATGCCGTCAACTTTCGATGTAATGAAAGATTGACTTTTCAAAAACGAATGCAATGTTTGTAAAATGTATCATATAGAGGTCAAGTACCTCGCGATGTAATCAACTGTTATGAAACATTTAAAATCGATATGGACTTCGTCTGGATGGATTAGGACGGGTCTCTATAGTTGGTATCAGAGCGGTGGTCTTAGTGAACCAGGACTTGCATTAGTGTGTTTAACTAATAGTCGTTAGGATGCATTAGTGAGTCTGGACTTCGACCGTGTCTGCATGTCAAAATTTTTGCTTATATTTTTGTCAGAAATCATCTGCTTATCATCCTTAGGAAATTACCTGCTCATTATTCTTAGTCTAGACATGTCTTACTGCCTCTATTGCATAGACAGTGTATAGATAAATTCATATCTTAGCGTATATGTTATTGTTACCTTTGCCTGACAGCTTTCGTAGATTCTTTCGTAACTTATGGGATTTTAGTATTATATATGCATATGTAAATTATGTATTGCACGGTACTAATCTATATCCTATAATCTATTTCTTATCGAAAATCCTTCATCTGATCGTACGAGATGGATCCCTCAATCAGTTCGAGTCCCTCAGATACCGATAGCAATTTCGATAGTTATTCCGACATGGACGTTCACCTAAGCTCCGGAAGAAGCGTCACCAGAATGAATCAGCCAAACATCCATCCCCAATTCATCTGATGAGTTCGTAGTTAACTTAATCAATGAAGATGAGAATAAGTCGATCCTTTTCACCAACCGAATTCACCTCTTGACAATGAACCTGCAGCATTTACCGGCGAACCTGTTCGAGACACCATTTTCTCTCTCATATCCAGAGTATCTCATCATGATTATATACAATCTCAAATTCTAGATCTTATTCATCCACTTGTTCCGACCGACAATCATCCCGGAGTAATCGAAGAAGTCAACAAAATTCGCGCTCGAGTAATCAATTTGGAAAACTTGGTGCAAAATCTACTAGCTTCACAACAACATCACCGGCAACATCAGTACCAACAACAACAACAACATCATCACACGTCTCAACCTCGCAATCTATACCTCAAGCATAATCATCGTTCTACGAATTGTTCTACATAAACTATCTTCGTCTTTCATGGCGATTACGTAATCTCTAATGTTTTAGATATTATGTACTCTAGTTCTAGCCGTAAACCTAATGAGTTTAATTAAGCATTGACTCATTAAATCTATGATTACGTCTGAAGGAAAATATATATGTATATATATTGTTTCATAAAGATTGTAATTAAAAATTCTTTCGTACAAACAGTTAATGGTGAAAACATTTTAATGGGTAGGTAATACCCGAGGAATATTTAGATTTCACATTAATAAGTTACATTGTACATTCTTCGAATCTGATTCAACAGACATTTACTATCCTATTTACATCTACAGAGATACGTATCTGTTCACCGCAGAATAACTATATTCATCCAATTTCATATTTGGATTTTGATTTATCAGAATCCAACGAGTGGCATAATGAAGAAAACATTTGACAAAATAAAATTTGTAGAAACAAACAAATTAACTATGAGAAATTTCATTAAGAATCCACGCTAACTGTTCCTAGCTAACTGATTAAATTTTATTTATCGCAGCTTATTTATCACAATTTAATTATCGCAATTTTATTTATCGTCATTTAATTTCTGTATTTATTTTACGCACTTTAAATATCGGGACACGTATACAAGGTTTTGACATATCATATCGACGCATCTATATATATTATTTGGAATCACCATAGACACTCTATATGCAGTAATGATCGAGTTCTCTATATAGGGTTGAGGTTGATTCTACAATAATATATATAGTTTGAGTTGTGATCGAGTCTGAGACATGTACACGGGTCACGATACGTATTAATTAATTAAAATATTATATATTAAATTATATATGAATTATTGGACTGTAAACTGTGGACTATCGACTGTGGACTAATAACATTGGACAATTAAAATGAATTAAAATATTGAATATAACATATGAAACTAAACAACTCTTCAAGAGTGCCACTTGATTTCATCTCCAACCTCATTTGTATCTTGATGATTATAATCTGCGTTCCAACCTTTCATGATTCTTGAAAACACCTCAAACGAGAGGATGAACCAACCGCACTTCATCTACGGAAGAAAAGATTGATGCATATAGTTATGCACCTGAAAACACTCAGAACCTGAGTAAATGTTTAACACGTATCTGTGCTAGCTCCTTTGACGTTGTTATTACCGAAAATAACTTTGCAATTCCTTTCCAAATTAGCCAATCTTGTCACAGCTCCAGCAAGACAACTTTGACTTTTCGTTCGAAACAACCTTATTATAACCTTGATATATATATGCGTGCTCTTTTATTGTTACCGGGGAACCTTTCATATTCTATCACATTACCAGCAGACGTACCAGTAACCTCGTTGCTTCTTGGTTTAAATCTCTCCGATAAATCATTATATTTATTCATTGAAACCTTATCATATACTCATCCGCATATTGTAACGAGAACTGCCATACCAATTATCGGGAGTCAGCAATCAGTACTTTGAAAATGCACAGCATATCTACATCAATATTTATATGTATAACATTTATCTTTTAGAATTATGGTCTTTTATTCTGAAATTCTGAACAGTACTCAGTCTACAAATCAATACTCTGAATGTTGAAAAAGTCGAATGAAGCAGCAGAAACTGTAGACAACCGTAAACAACCTTAATCATCGGAAGTTAATGATAAAGAATAGTATGTTGGAAAAGTTCAGAAAAGTTGGAACTGGAAAATGGATTTAGCTAACTACGAAGGAGACCAAGGACAAATACAAGGACCAAACTCTGTATTTAAAGAATCTGATGATTCTGTTTCTGATGAAATCTTTAGCGAATACCTTGCTTCCGAATCTAAACCCTTACGGATAAATTTTCTTCATCATCCATCGATATTAGAAATTCCAAGATATCATCGTATCTTTCATTATAAATATCCTCTATATTTCTGAAGATATTTTCATAATTATTTATATCTGAAATCATTAATCTTTTCGTGCTATCAGTGTTACATCATATAGAAACTGTTAGTTTCTATATTCTGTAAACTTTCGAGCTTAAAATATGAATGTTATTGAAGTAATGTTGGGAACTGATGCATGAGTTAATATAATATAATGACACTTGATCAACGTGATTATATTACAGTAATTCATGTCGAGTTTCTAAATGGGACATGATGATTCACAGATTATAACGTCATCATGTGCCATGTTACATGACTCTTACATTTTGTCTGATATATAAACATATCAAGAACATATTTTCTTGATAGTTCTATCTTTTCCGGATATTCTAGTAATTTGACGAATCAAGATCGTGTTATTACTATTTCTTTCTTAGAACATTAACTATGTTCATTTCGAAATTCATATCTATGAATTCTGGACCGTTGCTCGCTTTAATAGAGGTCGAGAGGATAATAAAAAGGCAAAGAGATCTAAAATATAAGAGAAAATATAAAGCCCAATGACAACACCGAAATTACAAACCGTGGATATCAGTACGTATAGCAATATAAAGACACGGGAGGATTATAAATACAATAATTCCTAGAGCATAATAGAAATAAACAGATTCTTCAGGTGGGAGTTGGAAAAGAAGAACGATCATTGCGATAGTTAGAATAAGAACAAGGATCAGAACAGGGTTAAGCATTTTCAAAAATCTTTTAAATTTGGGAATTGAGTATAGAAGTGGTGAAAACAAATGGAACGAAAAAGGTAAATTTATAAAGGAAATATCAGACGTAGTAATCGGGGCAGATCACCGTAATTAATTAAAGAGATCTTAATTTCCATAAATCCCGAAGAATCAGATCTGATAGATCTTCAAGATTTTCTTTTAAATCCCTTGAATTCTGGAATTCAAACCTGACTACGTCAAAAGTTAAAAACAAATCTTTGTTTCTCATTTCATTCTTTTGTGAATAGCTTCACTCGTGCTCTTCGAATAATCAAATTGTTTTATCCATATTACTCAATGATGATAAAACTCTAGGTATCAACTCATATTCGTCATGAAAACATTTTTATAGTTAGCCATGACGACCTCACTGTAATTTCGGGACGAAATTTCTTTAACGGGTAGGTACTGTAGTGACCCGGGAATTTCCGACCAAATTTAAACTTGATCTTTATATGAATTCGACACGATAAGCAAAGTCTGTAATGTTAAGTCTCGAAAACTTTGAAACTATATTCATGTAATCAGATAACCTTTGACTGTTCCCGACGATTCACGAACATTGGTGTGTAAATAATATGTAAATATATATATGAATTCTATACGTAAGATATATATATATATATATATATATATATATATATATATATATATATATATATATATATATATACCTATAAATATATATATAATTAATAATATCAAAGATTCAATAAATTATATAATTGGTAGATATAATATAAATTAATAAATGGTAATATTAAAGGTAATTACAAGTTAAGGTATAAATGTTATATTAATATTATTATTATTACTACTTTCATCACCAATATAAATACTAATATTAATATTAAGATCAATATTATTCATATTATCATTATGAAATCTAATACATATAATTGGTTATGTTATTATTATTTTTATAATTATTATTATCATTAACTCTAGTATTATTAGTATTTTTATATATAATTAATAATAATATTAATTATTAATATCAATTAATTAAAAATAGAACATATATATATATATATATATATATATCTGAATAATTCAATCAGTTGTATCTCACCATCAAAGTCTTTACTCGTTTCATCAATTCAATATAAATACAAAACAGTTAAAGATATTCATCTACTTTATTTATTCTCTTGAATGGAATTAGGAGTACTATCTGTCCAAAATCTGTTACCTATCTTAATCCACTTTATTTATTTTTGTTTTTCTTATTTGTCTTTCTGTTAAAGGATTCTTCTTGTCTACACCCATCACAACCATCCATCCACCACAAACCATCTAAAAATCATCATTCTGTTTCTTTATTTTATTTCTCTATCGAGCTCCATATACAAACACCCATTTACAGTAAATCACCACATCTTCCTCTATAGCTCTCTCTCTCTCTCTCATTTATTTTTTTATATCCGTTTTCTATTTTCTCTTTTGGATTATGTAGTAAACAAACCATCAACTTGTAGCATTGCTTGGTTGCTCGTCTCGTCGGTTTCGGGTTTGGAACAAAACACTTGTTGACTACCATTTGCAACCATCGAACCACCATCATCTATATGTATATATACACAAGTACCTAGAGATATATACACATACATATGTACGGGTGATATATTAAATCACCACCACCCTAACTTTCTTCATCACCACCGTCTAGAACCACCACCATGCCACCCTTTTCCCTCATGAATATTCAACACCTGCCACTATCATAAACAACCACCTTCATCTGACCACCATTTTTGACCACTACTTGATGTTTACAAACACCATCTCAAATCAAAACTTCAAAACCCACTTATTTGTTTTTCTGTTTTATCGTCAACAACCAAACTCAATTATGTTCTTGTTTGAATCTCTAATACAATAACAGCTGCTATATATATATATATATATATATATTTGAAGTTGCAAATCTTCCAACAACTTTATCATTCAAAAAGGCTACATCATGTTTTCTTCTTTTTTTTTGGCCGACCCATTTGTTTTACAAGTTGGCATGATCTTAATAATTTAAGAAAGTTGGTATTGCTTGCGATATTATTTTTTTTCCTCCATGACCGACACTTATCCATCACCATAAAGCAACCAATGTTGAAACTACTACTCAACTTCCTTTTCAAAAGTCTATTTGTCCATTTCTCCCTATTATTTAATTCGGTGATAAATTAATCACTACAAACACCACCCTTGTAAGATCACCACAATCAATTATCATCATCTAACCGCCATCATTACCCATCGTGATCACCACATACGATCAAGACTTGCTACTTCATATATCTATACGAATTATAGGTAACAAGTACACCATTAAATATATGCTTCGATTATTCCACAGAAAAGATGGATGGGAATGATGAGATACTTTTTAGTAATGGCAGACAAACACTTTAAACCTAAACACTACCCACTTGCAATATATGCTACAAACTTTGTTTCCTTCTGTTTTGTACATACACAGAAATCGTAAATTTCTATTGAACTGAAATCCAAACTGTCTGTTGGGCTAGAAAAACATTGGGCCGATTACTAATATTTAGTTTCACTTGGGTCAAATTGTAATTAGAAGATTTAGTAATAGAGAGGCCGTCAAATTAGGATTCTTCAATAACTCTTTGATTTTGAATGTGAAAGATACGTATTGGATTATCTCTGCTGTGCATCGTATCCGTTTTCAGTTGGATGATTGAGTATCGGTTCATAATGTTATATAGATAACGATATGATGATAATTAAATTAAAATGATGATATGGATGATGATTACGAAAGATGATGATCATAAAGATGAATGATGTCCACAATAATGATAATGGCGATGGTATGATATAGATGATGAACATGAGAGATGATGATTAATGATATTAGTGTTGTAATTCGATGATGCTTAAATGATGATGATGAATCTGTGTAAAAGATAATAGATGATAATTAATGATATATGATTGATAAAATTTTGGGTCGATTACATATGATGAAAAAGGAATTATGCTACAGGATAAAAAGAATTAGGTGGTGGTATTATTCAGAAAAACTTAATTGGACGAGTGGTTTGAGGTGTAAACGGGTGAACGAGAGGTCGCGGGTTCGAGCCCGGTTCGGGGCGTTTTTTTTTATATAGGAAAGCTTTCTAAGTAGTCTTTAATTTAAAAAATTTTTATTTTTATTTTTATTATTATTGTTATTATTATTATTGTTATACGGAGTAATTATTATCATTAGTATGATTGTGATTATTAATAGTATTGTCTTTATGAAAAATAATACAAATTAATTTCATTAATATTAGTACATGTATCATTTTATAATTATTAGTATTAATATTATCATTAACACAGGTATTATTATTAGTATTATCATTATTATTATTAATATTACAAAGTATCATTATTAGACTTTTCAGTTAAATATTAATATTAGTAATACTATATAATTACTAAAATTCTATTAAAAACTACTATTATTATTATTATGAGAATCATTATTTTTACTATCATTATTATTTTTATCAAACAATATTTTTATTATCATTATTTTGATTATCATTAATAATATTATTATTATCGTGATTATTATTATTGTAATTATTTCTACTATTAAAAATTATTACTATTATTATTATTATTATTATTATTATTATTATTATTATTATTATTATTATTATTATTATTATTATTATTATTATTATTATTATTATAAGCTAATACAATTTTTTTTTTTATTTTATCAAATAAAAATTAGTTACATAAAATCATATTTAATACATATAACATATAATTTACTAAAATAACAAGTATATCACTTACACTTTGAAAATTTCATTTGACGTCAATTATACGTGTTAATATATATAAATGATATAGGTTCGTGAATCCAAGGCCAACCCTATACTTGTTCAATGTCGTCATATGTATTTTTACTACAAAATACATTAAGTGAGTTCATTTGCTCCCTTTTTACTCATTACATTTTTGGGCTGAGAATACATGCAAATGCTTTATTAACTGTTTTACAATATTTATATGTGTGAGTTTCATTTGATCCCTATTTAAATGCTTTTGCAATATATATTTTTGGGACTGAGAATACATGCGCTGCTTTTATAAATGATTTACAAAATAGACACAAGTACGTGACACTACATTCTATGGTTGAATTATCGAAATCGAATATGCCCCTTTTTATTAAGTCTGGTAATCTAAGAATTAGGGAACAGACACCCTAATTGACGCGAATCCTAAAGATAGATCTATTGGGCCTAACAAACCCCATCCAAAGTACCGGATGCTTTAGTACTTCGAAATTTATATCATGTCTGAAGGAGGATCCCGGAATGATAGGGGATATTCTTATATGCATCTTGTTAATGTCGGTTACCAGGTGTTCAATCCATATGAATGATATTTTTGTCTCTATGCATGGGACGTATGTTTATGAGAAATGGAAATATGAAATCTTATGGTCTATTAAATTTATGAAATGATTATTTAAGATAACTAATGAACTCACCAATCTTTTGGTTGACACTTGAAAGCATGTTTATTCTCAGGTATGAAAGAAATCTTCCGCTGTACATTTGCTCATCTTAGAGATATTACTTGGAGTCATTCATGACATATTTCAAAAGACGTTGCATTCGAGTCATTGAGTTCATCAAGATTTTTATTAAGTCAATTATAGTTAGATATATTATGAAATAGTATACATGCCGTCAACTTTCGATGTAATGAAAGGTTGACTTTTCAAAAACGAATGCAATGTTTGTAAAATGTATCATATAGAGGTCAAGTACCTCGCGATGTAATCAACTGTTGTGAAATGTTTATAATCGATATGGACTTCGTCCGGATGGATTAGGATGGGTCTCTACAGGAACTGACTAGGGAGTCAAGGGCCGCGGATGATTGGTTGATAAGTATGATCGGCAATGGTATTGGAAATAGTGGTTCCCATGGTTTGAAGAAGGAGGGAACCCACCATCCGGGCATCAGTTGAGAAGGAGGTGGAGTCTAGTGCAAGACTCATTAATAAACTTGCACAATGTAAAACTTGTATAATGCGTGTGTTTAAAACTAAAAAATATAAAAATCTGAAAAACCTAAAACTCCAAAAATATTTTTCTTTTTGTGTTTTGTTCTTTTGTAATCATTGCAGGTACCATTATGTGATGATAATCGAGGAATAGCCGTTAGTGCAGAGCCATCTGTCACTCCATTTCACGATTATATTGATCTACATCCGGTTATGTTTTTCCCATTCACTCTATTGTCCTCTCATATTTATATTTATTTTATCTGATTTCATGTAAATGAAGGCATTACATGCTCTTAAGTATAGGGAGAGAGATATAAATTCTCGCGGATGTAGTACACTTGGCTTGGAGTCTTATTTTGGCTAAATTGTTGAGATAAATTGTGAATTTTTAAAAATTTTGAAGATTTCAAAAGTCAAGTGTAGTTGTTTTTTTGGGAAAATGTTATCACTATTGTAAGTTAAATTGTGCAGGTACCTTAATGATTTTGGCGAATTTGGTGTTTTGTATTTTCTTTTGCGTGAGTGTGTGTGTAATAAGGAAGCAATGTCTTCCAGGGTATAAAAACCCAAAATTATAGGATGATTCAAGTCCATCCATAAAGGAAGTTAAGTCTTCTGAATGCCCGTCTTACTTGGTGTAGGAGACTTCCTAATCTACATTATTTTACACTGACATTGGTTAATGCATCATTTCACGATGTGTTATACCGACGTATCGTACTGTGGGAAGAGGAGCCTTGAGCTTTACAATGTGCTGTCTTCTTTAGAAAGAGCAATGACTTCGTGCTAGTGTTACTTAGACAATACACGCCATGGTCAAAAACCATGGTACAATTTTAAAATATGAAGATGTAGTATCTGCTTCCTACATTTTCTTAAAAATAGCATAAAAGCTAGATGTGTGGGAAGTGGGTCCAAAGACCTTAAATAAAATAAACTAAGTGTTTAAACACTTCCGGGAGAATCGAGTCCTCCCATGTTGTTTTTAGGAAGTCAATTCTTCCGAAACTTGTAAGTAAAGTCTTACGAGTTAAGTTGAGTTTCAAAAGATCATTGCTTGAAAGTAAAGTCTTTCAGGTGTCGTGCACTAGACCCTCCGAAAAATTTACACCCAAAGTAGTTGTCTTCCCATCGCATTCGAACCGGGAGGTAGTTCATCCTAGATGATATACTGGGTTGGCAATTACCCGTGTGGTCGTCCCAAAACCGGGATGGCTTTGAAAGCACATAGCCTTTAAAACCTATAAATTTCCGGAAAACTGGTCTTGTGTAAAAACTTAATTAGTTTTCCCATTCTTAAAATGCAAAATGGTTTTATTAAGGTCTTGTTTTCCCTAAGGCCAAATTTTTCTTGGTTTCGCACATGGTGTTCTTGATTTGGGGTAATGAAGCTTTTAGGTGATCATGATGTTTGATATTGGGAAGTTAAGTTTGATTGAAGGCTTGAACCTTGCGTTTGTTTTGTTGAAGATTACATGATATGGATTTAATGCTTTTGAAGATGATGTCGGTATGTCTTGATTCTATAATTATTGAAGACTTGTTCGGGTATGTTTATATTTGCACTAGTTGATATTATTTGAAGATAGATTTACTTGAGGACAAGCAAGGATTAAGTGTGGGAGAATCAGATATCGCTCCATTTATACATAATATTACTTGCGATATCTTGTTCTTTTCAGGTATAAAATGATGAATATTGAAGACTTTGGTTCGTGGATATGGTAAAAATGATGGTTTCAGCTTAATGAGTCTTGGTGTGGGTGTTTTGGATGTATTCGGTGAGTTTTGGTATTAAAAAAACAAGTTTAAGTGAAAAAGGCAAAGTAAAAGTCGAGCTGCTATTTCTGAACATTTCGCCAATTCATCTCAATGCGGTCGCAATTCATCCAATGCGGCCGCAATTATAATCTCACGCTCGCAATATGTTAATAGAAGTTTGGGTATAAATTTTTGCAAATCTCGCGGTCGCGAGGCAAGGAGATGCGGTCGCGAGAGCATCTAATGCGGTCGCAATTTTTGAGTCGGCCAGCCGGAGAATTTTTCCCTATAAATAGGCTTTTATCCCCATAACTTGGGCAGTTTTTGTTTTACGAATTTTATAGTTAGGGTTACGTATTTTTGAGCTTTCTAAGGTATTTTGGAGCATCTAAACACTGGGATTTCAATTGTTAATCATTGGTAAACTCTTGTCTTTTATTTTAATCTTTACAATGGTTGGTTATTGTTTATCTCCTTGCTTGTGTGCTTTGATTATCATTATAAGTAGCTAACGAGAGTTATACTTAGTGATTTAATTACATTGTTCTTAATAAAAGCAATCCGGAACCTAGGGAATTGAATGTAATTGAATACCCCTTTATCCATTGAATTCATTTCTGTTTACTTTGTTTTAATTAGTTTTAAATTAAAACCCCCATTTTTACAACTTAATCTTCAGAATAATTATTAGTTTTTAAATCTTAAGCACTGCTCTCTTTGGACGAATTCATAATCATATTATAATAAGATTAGGTGTGTTTTACGCATATCATTCGTCTATATCATTGTAAGCCAAACTATTACTATACTCATTATTAGTTACGGAGATATTACTCAATATTAATTACGTTAACACCTATCTTTATAGTTATATAATTGTTATATGTGTTGTTATAATAATAATTATTATGATGGTATCGTAATAATAATAATAAGTAATATCTCCGTAATATTCACCGCGTAAGCTGTTGAATATTACATATATCATTCAAGTAATAAAATCTTTAATATATTTTTAGAGTTCTGAACTATAAATCTATCAAAACACTCGGGAACTAATTTATATATATTTAACCTTGGTCAACTATAATACTAGTTCAAGGATTACCCTTTCCAACTGTTTGTGTAGTTAACAGTTTATCTAAATTTAAACGTCAATCTTTAATAATCTCGTTAATTATAATTTTTAACATCTCGGGTGAGAGTATTTACAAGCTATTGTAATTACGGAAATGCATGGCTGGCCGTAGTTGTTGATACAAACAACTTGATTGAAAAGGAGGTTTTTAGTTGTCGTAAATAAGACCATAAATAGGTTCAAGACTTTGCACTAGATTTATTCCAATGTCTAAGATAAGAAATTTAAACAGTCGTTAAATAAATTTTAAAGTGGTCCACATGAATTCTTACAGAATTTACTAAAATCTTGTCGTTAAGAAAAACTGTAATATTAAATGGGCCACTGTCCTATTCGGCTAGACTAATTGAAGGCTGCCAGTATTCTATGTTGGACGGTGCAGTGCCGGGGACAGGTAAGTAACCCTACAGTCAGTAGCACCTTTGGCTTATAGATTACCGGTGACATCCTTAATTTGAACAAGACCAATTAAATAGAGCATTAAGTTATAAGAAGTTTTAATAAATAATTTCCGAATTCAACCCCGATTGACCAAACAAAATTTCGAAAGATATACAATATAAAAGTTTGATTAATATACCCATCCTTAGCTATATATATGTACTAACACACACACACACATACATACACACACACACACACACACACACACATATATATATATATATATATATATATATATATATATATATATATATATATATATATATATATATATATTAGTTAAGTACGTAGGTTATAAATCAGAAAACGCAATACAAAAATATTAAGTATCTATTTAAAATCCCGAAAAGTACTCACAAAAATATAATAAATATTACCTTAAATTATAATAAAGGATCACCTCGTTTTTCTCGTCCAACTGTTGAGTCGTGTGACGAACCTATGTTATACATACGCTATCTAACCATTAGATAACTATGAGTACAAGTCAAGGCCCAATCAATTATAAAAATTAATATCTCCGATTCATTCGTGCGACAAGTCTCGCTCATTGATAAACTGAACGGCCTAACTCATCTAACGACCAGAGAGACGCAACTGGGACCAACCGTCGCTAGTAAAAGCTCAGGAGCATTCACCATACTCACCCCATAATCCACCGCCATCTAAAAGAAAGAAAAAAGAAAAAGGTGACCGCTCCGTCGCGCATCAGTATCATAGTACCTTTTTAAATGTTTTATATTTTGAGATGAGATTCATTCTTGTTTTATGTTTCTACAATGTGGACGCAAGTATATAAACTATATTCTAATTGAATTAGGTAATGCTTATATAGTCTGTGAAACCCCGATTTCGATATCAATAATTACTGTCAGATGTAAAAGCGAATAATGTGGATAGATCTATTTGGGAATGACAACCCACATTCGGACTTAGTCTCAACTAATCAGATGCTCAGACGTCGTTCTTAGCACTTTTAGAGTATAAGCAACACACCTTTTTCATTTTTGAATGCTTAGATATTCATGGTTAAGTTCGATATCAGGAGCTCATGTATATAGAAAGTTTTTAAACTATTTAGAAGCTATGAAACCTTTTGGTCGATTTACCTTATTTGTTATATTAAACCTATGAACTCACCAACTTTATATTGACGTTTTTAACATGTTTTTCTCAAGTCCATAGTTCTGTAACGGCATTCGCATACAGTTAGGAATTTTGGTAGGTCATCTTGAAGTAGGGATGCTTACCTTAACTTCAACATTTGGTAGTAGTATGTCTATGTAACTATATTTTGTTATTATTTGATGTACTTTACTATCATACGCTTTTTACTTTCAAAAATCGTATCGTGTATGTATAATGAAAACGTTTCTGCTATCGTGTCTAGTAGTCGTTAACTATTACTGAAACACATGTCTCACTAAGTCTTGGGTCAATAAATGTGTCGTGTCATAATTACTTCCCTCGATTCCCACGAATAGGCTCGAATTAAGAAAGAAGAGCAAGAACTTACAAACAACTATGAATAAAGATTCACAAATGTCAGATATATTAGCGGAAACAGAAAAAGCAGTGCAACCACAAAAAACCCAAACCATAGTTTTGGAATTAAGGTTTCAAGAAGAAAACAAAGAATAATCACTAGAACCGTATAAGTGCTTTGATACCATGTTAGAAAAACAAAATTCACACCAAGAACATAGATATAGATATCTCAAAATATACCATAACCAATCGAATACAATTCTTTCAGAAATAAAAAATAGAAATCTCTAGTAAACTCTCATAAGGAAATAAATTAATTAAACAATATGTTTCATGATTACTAGCCATCAAGATGATGAAATAGTAAACAATATGAAAAACCTTAGAATTTGAGCAAGAGCGAAGGAGTATAATAATCCGGAAAGAAAATAATAAGTGTGATAAAATCAGAGGTGGCCCGGAAAGGGAACAAGGTGTGCGACCGCTCGGGGAACAAGGTTTTCAGAGGCCCAAAATATATAGACATATAGATATATATATGTGTGTGTGTGTATATATATATATATGTATATGTATATGTATATGTATATATATGTATGTATATATATGTATGTATATATATATGTATGTATATATATGTATATATATTTATATATCTGTGTATATATATGTATTATATGTGTTTATATATATATATATATATATACATATATACATATATATATATATATATATATATATATATATATATATATATATATATATATGTATATATATATATATATATATATATATATATAT
Organism: Rutidosis leptorrhynchoides; assembly: GCF_046630445.1. Taxonomy (NCBI): domain Eukaryota; kingdom Viridiplantae; phylum Streptophyta; class Magnoliopsida; order Asterales; family Asteraceae; genus Rutidosis; species Rutidosis leptorrhynchoides. The sequence goes on along the minus strand of NC_092338.1, from coordinate 123,777,701 downwards.
ATATATATATATATATATATATATATATATATACATATATATGTATATATACACAAGGTTGCAGAATTCGCTATTCAAAGATTAATCGGGGATTAATCGGAGTGTACTTTATACATTTAAATATTAAATTTCAAAAACTATATGTGTAGATATAGAACAAAACCATAAAAATAAACATAATTTTAAAATAATTGTTTAAAACTGTTCAAAAACTATAAAGTTCTAGTTCAAATCATGTTTAATTGTGAAACCGACCATTTTTTTAAAAACCACTGTGGAAGACATATTTACAAAACGTGCCCTTACATACATATAAACATAATTTTCACATACTTTCTTAATTACATCATTACTAAAACAACAAGTGTTATGTTAATATCCGATTACAATTATAAAATACTAGACATCAGAGTTTGCTCTGTCAAACATATCTTCAACAAGTTCCTTCCCTTCTACCTAGCATGTAAAATATTCAAAACCTGCAAGAGAGGAAATGTTGGGGATCAGCATGATGCTAAGTGAATAGAACTACCTAACAGGTCTAGTATACAAGTATCAACTCGTACCAAGCAACGACAACTAGCAACAACATAAAACAAGCAGCAGCAGCAGCAACAACAACAACAACAACAACAACAACAACAACAACAACAACAACAACAACAACAACAACAACAACAACAACGACGACGATCTAACTAGAGGACTGGCGGCTTGTACAGGCCATTGACCACTAGCTAATTAGGCCAGGGTCTACCGATAGTACTAACTACTGAATCTCTAGTATACTTATCCTCACGCAACGAATACGTCATTTGAACTATACTTAATAGACAGTAGTCCACAGGACCCAACCTAACCAATCGAGGTTGACCTCCTTGAGATGAACCCATCCAATCGAGATTCACCTCTTGAGTGGAATCCGACCAATCGAGTATCTAAAAACAAAGAGTACAACCATGCAACTGACACAAACAACTCAACAACTATAGCTAACACATGGCAAACCTACAATATACAACATAATTAGTACTTTTACACCAATTTAAATACTACATAAGGAAACTAACAAAGGTAAATCCTAGTAGCCCAACTTGCTACTAAACTACTATAGAAAAATAAATCTCCACACATTTGGTGGGATTGATATGTAATTAATATATAGGGGTAGTTACAAATAAATATGGATACAATATAAATTCTAAATATACAATCTACTTGTTCTCCAAGTATATGACCATGTAATTACGTAATATCTCTAATACCCCCCCTCCCCTCTCAAGCGAACTGGTGGTGGACCAACGTGTAGCTTGGAATGAAATGATTCAAATAATGGACGAGGGAGACTCTTTGTAAAGATATTCGCAAGTTGAAGTGTTGTAGGAACAAACTTCGTGTATAATTTACCAGAAGAGACGAGCTCGCGAACAAAATGATAGTCAATATTAATATGTTTTGACCTTTTGTTAGAAACAAGATTATGACTTAGAAATATTGTGCTCTTATTGTTACATAGAATGGTCGGTCTTTCCGGAGGCAATATGTAACAACCCTGCTTTTTCCGTCACTTCCGTTAACTTTCTGTTAATTAATTTAACGGCGATTACTTGACTTTTGTGTGTTTATGTGTAATAAATACATACTTGATCCTTGGAGGGTTATAATAATTAATATGGTTGATATTAATTCGAATAAATATTTCCGATAAAGAAATACGATAAAAACGATACGGTTTTGATAACTGCTTTTTGAGCAACGAAACGCTCGGGTTTATTTTAATTATTTTAATAATTATTAACTTTTTAAAAATATTTAATTTATTAGGTTTTTAATAAATTAAATGATTGGTTGCGTTTTAATGATCGGTTTAGCATTTCGAGCCTTCGGTACGACTAAACGGCACTTGAAACAAGCCACGAGTACGCACTTTTTCAAAACACGAGCCTGGGGACTCACCCTATGGGCCATTCGGACGACCCCACTCCCCTCCCCCCTTTTATTTTAACTTTTGCATCTTAAGGGACTTATTTGTAATTAGTATTAATTAAACCCTAATATAAATTAGAGTGTAAACCAAAAATTTATAGAACCCACACAAAAAAGGCTGCAGTCGACTTCTTCCCCCTCCCCATACTGTCGACATCATCATCATCATCACCATACCATCATTTTTTGAGTTTTAGCACAAACCTCAAGCACAAACGTTGTAATTCCCTTCATCCTCTACGCGTTGGTATAATTCTTTTCGAGATCAAAGGTATATTTACATAAACCCTAATCTTTAAAATCAGATTTTTATAAAGGTTTCATGAATTAGGTCATCTATTGCTCAAGTCTTGATGATTAATGATTGTTAGATGCGATAAATCACTCGTTTTGATTGTTTGTTGCGAAAACCGAATTTGTTATTGTGTACAGTGATTTTAAATTTTTCAAATGCATTATATTATGTTATATTCAGAATCCTTGCGAAAAACTTTTAATTTTAGGCTTTGGATTCGCTTGATTTCGTTTTCGGATGATCAAGTTATGGCCAACTGAAATTAACGTTGTGTTTTTGTGATTGATCAGAAATATGGTTTTGATAGACCATGAATTGGATTGTGAAATTAATACCATTGGATAGGTAATTTAAAAAAACTTAGGTTACACTAGGATATCATGTCATTTTCTTATGTATAACTTGAGATATGCTTGAATTAGTGTAAAAGTGGATTTATACAGCACTTGCATGAAAACAGCCTTGTATGATAAAATGTTTTGACTTTTGTGATTAAAGCTTTTCATATTTGAAATATACACAAAAATTAATTCACCTTTCATGTAGATATCATAGGCTAATTATATCTAGATCTTCGGATAATTGCATGCGAATGTGACTAGCTAAACTAGAATCGAATTTGCAACTTGCTCTCTGTGTTATACTCTGTGGTTTGTGTTTATTGAAATAGCATGCATTCTTCTAGAATATGAATCTTTATATGTTATGTGGTATATTCTCAGTTTATTGTAACCTCCAAAACCTTATGCATTGGGGACACTAGTATCATACTTTGTGTAACTTCTGAATTGAGATGAAAACTGAACATTCAACTTGCACGAATAAACTGTACAAATTGGCTAAACAAAAATTGCTCAACTTTTTATATGTGTTATTTTGACTTTTCCTTGAACCATGGCCACTGTTATTGTATCCATTGCATGTCCCTAACTCCGGTTATAGCCAAAATGAAATCAGTGCGCGGTCAGAAACTGACTTGGCAAACCACAAATGTACCTCTTTTGATTCCTGACTTTTAATTATCGTATGAGACCCTGGCCAGATTTTTTGGAATCTATTTTGAGTATACTTATGATCTTGAGTTTTCCATGTATGCATGAATTTTGTACTATGAGATAATATGCTAAGTTTGCTACATGTACATGAACTTTGTGCACAACGATAAACTAAAATTGTGAAATTGACCAATTATGATCTAAAATGTGTTGTTTAACTTAGGTTTAACATGTTGACCAACATTTGACATAAACTAACTGATGGTGACTTTAGTTGACTACTTTGACCAAGTTTGACTTTCAGTTTGACTTCGGTTGACTTTGTTTGACTTACATGAACCAGTTGATTGTATGTTGACTTTTACTTTGAAACGTGTCGAGTCGAGAAATAAGACAACTTATACTATGAAACCACACTTGTTTAAGACATATTTATTGAACAACCTAAACACATATACTTAGGTTGCATTACTCGGCTATAACCTGTATAAGTTATTTATCCACTTTTCAATCCGAGCTTTATTCTAAGGTGAGTCTACAGTCCCGCTTTTTACTTGTTTTCAGGGATGAGAATACACGCTGTTATACTTACATTATCAAATGCTTTTTATATTGACACGAGTACTACATATGCATATTGAGTTTGTTCAAAAAGCCTCTAGCTCGAATACTTTTAATACCATCGGTGTAAGCACAATTTAGATGGACGGATCCGTTAGGTTGACAACCTCACCCTACATTATTAACTGTGGTGCATTTACTTTGAACATTAGATACACTCGAACAAGTTTATAACATTTTATGAGGTAAAGGCGGGTATAGTGGATTCTATACTCGGGTCATTGCTAGTATTCAGGTGCTCATAGATTATGCAAACGTTTCGCAACTTGGAGTTGTACTTGTAAAATCTTGTGGTCAAGGAACTTGAACTAATTTCTGATAACTGTTTTTCAGATACTATACAACGTTATTTAAAATTGTGGTTTACGAAAAAATGAGATAAAACTTGGCATGGTATTTTCTACAGATATTTGAAACTTGACATGGTAGTGTCAACCAACTTTTGAAACGGGACACGGAGTTGTCTACAAACTTTTAACTTTAAGCATTGGTGGTCTTCCGCTAATAAATGTTTCGGAATATTATTTTTTTTTAAACATACTTTATTGTTTACTTAAAACATGTAGATTCACTCAACATTATTGTTGATCCGTTTTGCGTGTTTTATTCTCAGGTATCAATTGCTTCCGCTGTACAATATTGCTGTTACGTAGAAGTCAAGCCAGGCACTGGGACCAGAGTTAACATTCCGTTAAAGGGATTTTTGACGGGGTGTTACATATGGTATCGGAGCTTTGGCTATAGGGAACTAGGATACATTAGTGTGTCTAACCGTAGGGCACGTTAGTAGGTCTAGACTATAGCCGTGTGTCTTGGATGACTTTTATACACCATACTTGCACTGTTTGTGTCACTATGCTACATGTAGGGCAGCACAATACATCACATACATATACGCCATGTACACATATGATATGGACTTGAATTAAACACTATATTACCAATCGCATACGTACACGTGACACGAGATTTAACAGAATTAAGTCGACTACGCTATCTTGAACTTATGGAGCGATGTCGAATGGAAATGTGAGATAGCGTAATGTAATGACTAGGATTATATTACAGTAACTCATATAGAAGTTCCGACACCGCAAAATAAGGAATTGGGAGCGAGTCAAGTAGATTACTTGGATAAACATTGTTTCGAGCACAAACTGTATAACCTCAAATATGAGTAGAAACTTACACTGTGCGAACTAATTGTTATTATAACTTATAAGTAACTTGTAATCATGACACAACTCTTCACTGCTCGACACATTCTGTCCCCACTGATCACTACTTGTCACTACAGAGACACTACTTAGACACACTCGTCATCTTATACCACTACCCAGTACTGTTTATCGCTGCTAACTACTACTCAACACCGCCTCTCACTGCTAGTCACGACTGATCACTACTTCTCACTGCTTGTCATTACTACTTAATGCTACCCCTTGCTACTTGCTACTTGTCACTACTTAATACTACTCATTACCACTTACCACTACTAAGTACTACTCGTCACTACTCACACCTCCACGTTTTACTGCTCGCTACTGTGCATCACAACTCATTTTTGATACGTCTTTAGAGGATGAATTCCTGGTAACAGCCCATACAATACGTAGTAGATATTGTCTACTCGACTTCCAACTTACCTATCATTCAGCCACCCGCCGTTCACGGTTCTGTTTCCCAACACGAGCCTACCGACTGATAACCATTATGCCTTATTAGGTGCATTAGTATACATGTGTATATACTTATGATGCGAGCATGCTATCTAACAACTTATCCGTCGCTACTATCATCTCTGCTTATCACAACCCATCGCTACTTATCGCTAACGCCACCACTCATTGCTACTAGTAAGTACTACTTGTTACCGTATCCCTTTCTCATTCTGTTCTAACGTACTTTTCTTAAGTGACAATCATTTCAATTATACCCACAAGCATTACCGATCAACTTTGAACACATCGACGTGAACTACACTTCATCTGTTTTCCGTGAGACATATACGTTTGGAAGTTTGTACCAAACCCTTTTCGATTAACTATCAAATTTTGTTTGAGTTGCCATTACACCTTGTTCATTTTCGTTTTCCATGAAATTCGTCACAAGATTGTTCTCACTCATCGATCATACTGTTTATATATGCTGTCAACACCGGTGCTGATAGAAGCTTTAACGCTAGAGAATTTGGTCACAACATTTATAACCATGTACCTTCCTTAGACAACGTGTCCTCTATAGAGCTATTAAACTGAGAAGTTTTAACCTCATGGTTGAAACAAACTGGTTATCTGACGATACAACCAAGGCATCAACGACCAGATGGCTATTCGAATTCCTTTCACCGACGGTAACGGTGTACGGAGAGGAGATTAGTACACTGTCATGTTACAATAATTACTCGAAGGTCCAGAAGTTCACGAGATGAGAATGTCTCGTAATTCTGGCACATGTGAGTAAAGATGAGCCGACATTTAAGAGACCCGAATATTTCCCGACTATTAGAGATTGCCCTGAGGTTACATGTCCACCCCACCGTGAAGTCGAATTTTGAATTGATTTGGAGCCAGCAACTGCACCCGTTACGCGTATAATATACGGATTTGCACCTTTAGAACTATAAGAGCTTCCCATGGAGAAGAACACCAGGGTTGTAATGCCCTAATGTGACAGTTACTAGAAGGTGGGTCACATAACCATGAATTTCCGAGTTGGAGCTCCGGTCTTGTTTGTTAAAAAGAAGGATGGGTCGATGAGATTGTGTATCGACTATATAGAATTGAACAAGTTGACAATCAAGAATCGGTATCCGCTACCGAGAATTGATGACTTATTTGATCAGCTGCAGGGATCTAGTTATTATTCGAAGATTGATTTGAGTTCTGGGTATCACCTATTGAGAGTCAAAGAAGCTGATGTCCCGAAGACGGCGTTTAGAACACGTTATGGACATTATGAGTTTACAGTGATGCCGTCTGGTTTGATGAACGCACCAGCAGTGTTCATGGACCTCATGAACCGTGTGTGTAAGCCATACCTAGATAAATTCATCATTGTGTTTATTGATGATATATTGGTGTACTCCAAGAACAAGGAAGAGCACGAACAGCATCTACGATCGATATTGACCATGCTTAGAAAAGAGCAGTTGTATGCAAAGTTCTCTAAGTGTGACTTTTGGTTACCAGAGGTACAATTTCTTGTCCATGTTGTAGGGGCCAATGAAATGCAAGTCGATCCAGCAAAGATTGAGTCGGTTAAGAATTGAGAAACTCCAAAGACGCCAACTCAGATCCGGCAATTTTTGGGTCTTGCTGGTTACTACAGGAGATTCATTGAAGGATTCTCTAAGATTGCTCGACCATTAACCACGTTGACTCATAAGGGCAAGAAGTATGAGTGGACAGAACTGCAAGAAACTGCATTCCAGTTGTTAAAGAAGAAGTTAACAACCGCACCGATATTGTCCCTACCCGAGGGAAGTGAAGATTTTGTTGTTTATTGTGATGTCTCACGTCAAGGAATGGGCTGCGTGCTTATGCAATGAGATAAAGTTATTGCTTATGGATCACGATAGTTAAAGATTCACGAGCAGAACTACACTACGCACGACCTTGAATTTGGGGCTGTTGTTTTTGCACTTAAAATGTGGAGACTGATAATGCTAAAAACGAACATATATTTTATAGCATTATCCTTCAAGAAAGACAAGCTTTTAGTTGCAATTGTTCTATTTACAGGTGATATTCGTTTAAATAATAAAAGGTGAAGACAAAAGACAGATTCGACAATTTTAAGATGCAAATGACCAAAAAGCTCAAATATACAAAGTACAATCCAAGTGATTCAATTTATTGATAAGAAACGTCTAAAAATAACAAGGGTACAAGTCGCAAAACGCAAAGTACAAGATATCTAAGCGTACGAAAAGGCGTTCGAAAATCCGAAAACGGGACCTGAGTCAACTATCAACGCACGACGCAACGGACCTAAAATTACAAATTAACTATGCACATAAATATAGTATAATATATAATTAATTCTATAAAATTATATATATATTATATTTATATATTAAAAACCATCGGCAAGCAAGGATCCAAAGTATGTGAGCTGGAAATGGAACCTCCGCACTCGCTGAGCTGTACAGTGAAACGTGGGCCTATAAAAGGTCGCGCATTCTGATCAATTTCAACACTTTTTTCTATCTATCTATCTACAATATATTTATATTTATATTTTATAATTTTAATTTTAATTTTAATTTAAGTTTAATAATAATAAGGTTATAGTGGCGAATGTTTTAAGTTTGTAAGTCGAAACTCTATCCGTGTAACGCTACGCTATTAATACTCACTGTAAGTTATGTTCAACCTTTTTAAATTAATGTCTCGTAGCTAAGTTATTTATATATATATACAAATATAGTTTTAAAAATATAGCGTTAAACTTGGCTAGCTCCTTGCGGAACGAACCGGGCTTACTAAAAACTACACTACTGTACGATTAGGTACACTGCCTATAGTGTTGTAGCAAGGTTTAGGTATATCCACTCTATAAATAAATAAATAACTTGTGTAAAATTGTAGCGTATTTAATAGTATTTTGTAGTAAAAATATAACTATTTCGTATACAACTCGCATAACATCAAGTATTTTTGGCACCGCTGCCGGGGAAAATTCAACTCCGAAGCGAAACGCTATAAAAGAGGGATTTTTATTAAGTTTTAATCTATTTTTTTTAAAATATAAGTTACAAAAATATAAAAACATAAAAAAAAACTAAACCTGCGTAATTTGAGCCTGCAGCTCATCTGAATCTGCTTTACTCCGCACTCGCGGAGCTTTTGGGCAGAAAATATCCGCACTCGCGGAGCCTGCCAGACTGAAACTTAGTACAGCATTAATTACGCAGTTAGGGCTTTAGTTTTATTATTATTATTAATTAATCAAGATTAGGTTTTAATTAAATATTAATTAGTTTTAGTTTTAATTAATTTTGTATTATTAGTTTTAATTAAGTTTTATAAATTAATAATTTTATAATATAATAATATAAAAATAATATTTTTATAAAAACAAGTAATTTTATCATTTTTGTCTCTTTTTATAAATTGTATATTTTTAAATATTCGTACATTTTTCGTTCGTATTTAGTTTTAAACTTAGTTTTTGCCGTAGTATTTTATACCTCTAGATTTTTAGGCTTTGTCGTAAAGTCCCTTAAGTGCTTTTTCTTTAGACTAAGATTTAGGTGCTTTAGAATTTTGCGACGTTGTTTTAAGTTTTTAATACTAATTAAGTTATTGCCGTTTTGAATATAGAATTCCTTTTAAACTTTAATACCTTTAGACTAAGTTTTAATTTTTAGTATTTAGCACCTTTTAAGTTTCGACGCGCTACTTTCTTATTATTATTTTTCGATCTTTGTTTTTCGACGCTTATTTTTCGACCTTTTATTTTCCGACGCACTCTTTTTCCTTCTTATTTCTCGACGCTATAGTTTTTAGGACATAGAATTTTCTATTTCTTCTCTAAAATTTCTTTAAACTTCGACGAAAAATTATTTTAAGTGGTTAAATTGATAGACATCCAAAATTTTCTGGTTCGTAGTAATAGTTGGATTTGTTAGTGGCGAGTTGTGGGCTTCCGATTTAAAGGGTCCTGGCTACCTGCTGCATCTATTGGCTATTCGAAATGTGGGCAAAATCAGAAAAGTCTATTAATTTTGATAACTTATATAATTTTTATTTTTATAACTAATAGGATATTCAGTGAATGCACCGAGCAAAACGTTCACCACCTTTCATACGTTCACCACCTGTAACCAGATCAAGACATTTAGCCAACATTGTCACCGTTGATTTTTCTTTAGAATCGTCATCTAGTCGAACAAGTACTCCAATTAAAATTTTCGATAATCCATTTTTTGAACCCAACCTCACAATTGAGAATCCGGAGGATATTCAGGGACAATTCAGATATCCTGAACCACTAATCATTCCTCCTGAACCACAAATTACTCATCCAGAAATTGTCGAGGAAGAAACCATTAAGTCAGAATCCTCTAGTGATTCAGATTCAACAAATTCAATCATGGAAAATCTGGAACCTCTAAGTATGGAAGACCGAATGAGGGCTAAACGCACTGGCCAAGGTCATGCAATTACTTAACCAGACATTAACGCGCCAGATTATGAAATCAAAGGACAAATCCTACACATGGTAACAAATCAATGCCAATTTAGTGGTGCGCCGAAGGAAGATCCAAACGAACATCTTCGAACTTTTAATAGAATTTGTACTCTATTCAAAATAAGAGAAGTTGAGGATGAACAGATCTATTTCATGTTATTTCCCTGGACTTTAAAGGGAGAAGCCAAAGATTGGTTAGAATCATTACCTGAAGGGGCGATTGATACATGGGATGTTTTAGTTAAAAAATTTCTTAAACAATTCTTTCCGGCATATAAAGCCGTGAGACTTCAAGGAGAAATTGTTACGTTTACACAAAAGCCAAATGAAACTTTATATGAGGCATGGACAAGATTTGGAAAATTATTAAGAGGATGTCCTCAACATGGTTTAGACACTTATCAAATAGTACAAATATTCTACCAAGGATACGACATCACTACACGAAAAGACGTCGATATAGCAGCTGGTGGTTCCATTATGAAGAAAACCTCAACTGAAGCTTACAAAATTATTGATAACACTGTTTCCCACTCACATGAGTGGCATCAAGAAAAAGACATTGTTAGGTCATCTAAAGCGGCTAGAGCCAATTCTAGCCATGACTTTGATTCCATTTCCGCAAAGATAGATGCTTTCGAAAGACGAATGGAAAAGATGACTAAAGATATTCACGCAATACGAATTAGTTGTGAACAGTGTGGAGGACCACATTTGACAAAAGATTGTCTCAGTATTGAACATATAATGGAACAAAGAGAGAATGTTTCATACATGAACCAAAGGTTTGGAAATAATTATCAGAATAATTATCAACCGCCAAGACCAAACTACAATCAGAATTATAACTGAAATGTTCCATACAACAACCAACAAGGTCCTAGCAATCAACAAGTATCTAATAATACTTACAATCAGCAAAGACCTATTTTCCCAATTAAACCACCACAAACCGATGATAAAAAGCCAAATTTTGAAGATATGATGTCGAAGCTAGTTGAATCTCAAATTCAGTTTTCACATCTCAGAAACAAACCAATGAACAAAATGCACAAGCATTTAGAAATCAACAAGCTTCTATTCAAAATTTGGAACAAGAAGTAAGCAACCTAGCAAGGTTGATAGGTGAAAGAAAACTGGGGACTCTACCTAGTGATACAAATGCTAACCCCTGGAATGAAACAGCTAAAGCCATTACCACGAGAAGTGGTATTACACTTAAACCACCTGAAATACCTGTAATTTCTGATGACTCTATTCCTACTACACAGGCACCACAACCTGAACAAGATAAGGAAACAGAACCGGTAGTTGAAAAGGTTAATGAAGATAACACAGTTAAGGCTAAACCTTATGTTAAACCATACCAAACATCACTTCCTTACCCAAGTAAAATGAGAAAAGAAAGACTTGGAGCCAAGCAATCCAAATTTCTGGATATGTTTAAACAAATAAATGTAAATCTTCCTTTCATTGATGTGAATTCAGGAATGCCAAGATATGCTAAATTCTTGAAAGATCTAATCACAAATAGAAAGAAAATGGAAGAACTTTCGGCTATTACTATGAATGCTAATTGTTCTGCAGTGTTGTTGAATAAGATACCAGAAAAATTATCAGATCCATGAAGTTTCACAATTCCATGTTTTCTGGGTAGTCTTAGTTCAATAGAAGCATTAGCAGATCTAGGTGCTAGTATAAATTTAATGCCGTATTCATTATACGCTAAACTAGACCTTGGAGAATTGAAACCAACATGAATAAGCATACAACTAGCCGATCGATCAGTAAAATATCCTAGAGGGATAATGGAGAACATGCTAGTTAAAGTTGGTACTTTAGTACTTCCAGTAGATTTTGTTATTCTGGACATGGAAGAAGATTCTCGAGTTCCTCTCATATTAGGAAGACCATTCTTAAACACGGCTAAAGTAATAATAGACGTGTTTGGTAAGAAACTGATCCTAAGTATAGAGGACGAGAGTGTTACTTTTTCTGTTGATAGAGCCATACAACAACCGCAATCTGCAGATGATACATGTTATTATATTCAAACCATAGATTCACATGCAGAATTGTTAGAAGAATTTCTAAAATTACAAGGAACAGGAGAATGTTCTTTAGGAAAAGAAACTGAACCAATTGATGAAGTTGAAATGTTAGCTGCACTCATAGCTAATGAATACGAACCAACAACAGAAGAACTTCAAATGCTAAAAGAAGAAGACAGATATCGATACAAATCATCGATAGAAGAACCACCGACATTAGAGTTAAAATTACTTCCAACCCATTTGGAATACGCTTATTTACATGGTGAATCTGAATTACCTGTAATAATATCGTCTTCTCTTACGAAAAATGAAAAATCTCAACTCATTTCTGTGCTAAAAGCTCATAAATCAGCTATTGCGTGGAAGATTCATGACATTAAAGGCATAAGTCCTTCGTATTGCACACATAAATCCTTATAGAAGAAGGTCATAAAACATATGTGCAACGCCAACGAATACTAAACCCTAATATGCAAGATGTTGTTAAGAAAGAAATTATTAAACTGCTAGATGCAGGTTTAATTTATCCAATTTCTGATAGTCCATGGGTAAGCCCAGTTCAATGCGTACCTAAGAAGGGTGGCATGACTGTCATAACAAATGAAAGAAATGAGCTTATTCCTACTAGGACTGTAACAGGATGGTGTGTCTGTATTGATTATAGAAAACTAAATGACGCCACCAGAAAAGATCACTTTCCCTTATCTTTCATTGATCAAATGTTGGAAAGGTTAGCTGGGAACAGTTACTATTGTTTTCTTGATGGTTTTTCCGGATATTTTCAAATTCCAATAGCACCCGAGGACCAAGAGAATACCACGTTCACATGCCCTTATGGTACTTTTGCTTATAAACGCATGCCATTTGGACTTTGCAACGCCCCTGAAACCTTTCAAAGGTGCACGATGGCAATTTTTCATGACATGATAGAAAAATGCATGGAAGTTTTCATGGATGACTTTTCAGTCTTCGGTGATACACTTGAATCATGTCTAGTTAATCTTGAACAAATGCTTATTAGATGCGAGCAATCAAATCTAGTTCTTAATTGGGAGAAATGCCATTTCATGGTTAAAGAAGGCATCGTTCTTGGTCATAAAATTTCAAAGGAAAGAATTGAAGTGGATAGAGCTAAAGTAGATGTAATTGCTAAACTTCCACATCCCACCAATGTTAGAGGAGTTAGGAGTTTTCTAGGGCATGCCGGTTTTTACCGAAGACTTTTCTAAAATTGCCACTCCTATGAATAAACTCCTAGAAAAGGATGCTCCATTCATCTTTTCGGATGAATGTATCAAATCTTTTAATGTTCTTAAAGAAAAACTCACTAATGCGCCGATCATGATAACTCCAAATTGGAATTTACCATTTGAACTCATGTGTGATGCAAGTGATTTTGCAATGGGAGCCGTTTTAGGAAAAAGGATTGAAAAACGATTTCAACCTATTTATTACACTAGTAAGACATTACAAGGAGCACAAACGAATTACATAACTACTGAAAAAGAACTCCTTGCCATTGTCTTTGCTTTTGAAAAATTTCGTTCATATCTCGTTCTAGCAAAAACGGTTGTCTATACTGACCATTCTGCTCTTAGATACCTATTTTCGAAACAAGATGCTAAACCACGATTAATCCGTTGGATCTTACTCTTACAAGAGTTCGATATTGAAATCTGAGACAAAAAGGGAGCAGAAAATCTCGCCGCTGATCATCTTTCTCGTCTTGAAAATCCTGAATTAGAAGTTCTAAATGAATCGGCTATACAAGATAACTTTCCTGATGAATATCTTTTGAAGATCGATTATAATGAAATTCCATGGTTTACAGACTATGCAAACTACTTAGTATGTGGATTCCTTGAAAAAGGGTTGTCGTACCAAAAACGAAAGAAATTCTTTAGTGATATAAAACACTATTTTTGGGAAGATCCACATTTGTTTAAAAGTTGTCCCGATAGAATAATACGCCGATGTGTATTCGGGGATGAAGCTAGTTAAATCTTAAACCATTGTCACACAGGACCAACAGGAGGACATTATGGGCCTCAACTTACAGCAAGAAAATTCTATGACGCTGGATTCTATTGGCCTATAATTTTCAAAGACGCACACCTTCTTTGTAAATTCTGTGATGCTTGTCATAGGCCTGGAAAAAGAAGTCAACGTAATGAAATGCCACAAAATGTCATTCAAGTATGTGAAGTATTTGATGTTTGAGGTATTGACTTTATGGGTCCATTTTCAAAATCTCATAATAATCTCTACATTCTCGTTGCCATTGATTATGTATCTAAATGGGCGGAAGCACAAGCTCTCCCAAGTAACGATGCACGAGTTGTAGTCAACTTCTTAAAACGTCTTTTTGCTAGGTTCGGAACACCGAAAGCTTTAATAAGTGATCGGGGTACTCATTTTTGTAATAATCGACTTGAGAAAGTTCTCAAAAGATATGGAGTAACTCATAAAATCTCAACCGCTTATCATCCACAAACAAGTGGACAAGTTGAAAATACCAACCGAGCTTTAAAATGTATACTAGAGAAAATCGTAGGATCAAATCCGAAGGAATGGTCCATGAAATTGGAGGATGCACTCTGGGCTTTTAGAACAGCCTACAAAACTCTAATTGAAACAACACCTTTTAAACTCGTTTACGAAAAAGCATGTCACCTTCCAGTAGAAATTGAGCATAAAGCATTTTGGGCTTTGAAGACATGTAATCTTGATTTGCATGAAGCCGGACGTCTACGGTTAAGTCAATTAAATGAATTAGAAGAATTAAGACATGAAGCATATGAAAATTCGTTAATCTATAAAGAAAGAATGAAGAAATGGCATGATAAAAGAATCAGAAGTTCAAAAGAATTTAAGAAAGGAGACAGAGTCCTTCTTTTCAATTCACGATTCAAGCTATTTCCTGGAAAATTGAAATCAAGATGGTCTGGACCATTCATAGTCAAAAGAGTTTTTCCATACGGAACAATAGAGTTAATAAATTCAAATGGAATTGAATTTAAAGTTAATGGTCACAGAGTTAAACATTACATACATGGTCCAATGGAAGTTGACAATGAAGTTAATCACAATTTCGACACCACAGCTAACTAAGTGTGGGGAGAATCAAGTCTTTTTAAGGATAATATATATTTCTGTTAGAGTTAGATTTTCTGTTTTCGTGTAGTTCTTGAGAATGGGATCCGAATGGTCTTTCCCTAGCAGACCCTAAAGAACTAGTCTTCTCCCTCCATTATGAATTTTTATTTTTTTTAGGTTTTACGAGATGAAGAATTCCTTTGATCTGAACCATGGTCTACTACTACACGCTATGATTACTAAACGTAATAATAACACTTTCCCGAGTGAACTGGTATCCTTCATAAGAGGCAAAATGGACGAAGTAAGGAGAGAACTCAGGAAAGATCATCATAAGACACATTTTTGTAAAGGAAAATCAAAATCCGCAACAAAAAGAAGAGCACGACACCTTGAAAGATGTCATAAATGCGGAAAATGGTCACACGAAGGTAAATGTTCGAACAATCAAACATATTCAAATACCGAATTTGTTACTCTATGCAGAGAAAGACCGTTCTTATGTTTAGAAGAAAAGCTATTAAAGAATCGAGGTTACGCTTATGTAGCTATGGAAAACTAAATCACACGACTCTCCTATGAGTCGGCTAAAGCAGGTCTCTGAGAATTCTATCTTACATGTAAGTGTGTACAATTTTTATTTGTTTTTATTTATTGCTTTTAACCTTTTGATAATAAACGCTGAATCGTTCGCTATAAAGTATTAAATTAATATTCAATAAAATTAGGTATACGAAACCGAAATTATTGATATCATACAAAAATTTATTACATCATTGTGAAATTTACCATTTATTCTTAAGGTATAAATATCTTTAATCAATCAATCCAAAATATTTCAGAAATTCGTCAGGAGTAAAACTAGGTAATATAGCCGAAATTACTTTACCCAAAAGAGGGGCGTATATTTTTGATAATATTTGATTGATTAAAGTGGGATAATAGACCAAAAAATTTTTTAATTTTATTTTTACCTTGTTTTTAAAATTAATATATAAATATTAAATTAATATTGTAAATATTTTTAAATCAATATATTTAAGTTTTTAAATATTTTAAAAATTAATATTTTCAATATAAGTTTGTAAAATTAATGTATAAAAATATTAATAATATTAATATGAATTTTTAATTTTATACACTTTAAATTTAAGTTTGGTGTGAATTTAACAATAAAAATTTACTTTATTTCAATAAGTTAAAAATTTGATATTTAAAATTCGTCGTGAGTTGAAGACTAGGTCGTTGAACCGAAATTGCTTTACCCAAGGGAGGGACGAGAAATTTTATTATCATTATTTTTAATCTTATTGATTTAAAGTATGCCAAAAACATTTAAAAAAACCCAAAAATCTTTGCTTTTAAAAAAAACGCTTTAAAATGACAAATTTTAAAATTTTGTCGAGGGACGGACAAGGTAAACATACCGAAACAACCTCGTCCTAAATAAAAAGGAAAACAAATTTTTAAAATTTATTAATTTTTATTTTATTAGTTAAAGGTTTTTATAAAAAAAAAGATAAATCCGCACTCGCGGAGCTGGAAAGGGACCCACATCCGCACTCCGGAGTTGTGAAATTAAAAAAAAATATAAAACTGGTCGAACAGACCAGTTTGCACACACCCACACCCAATTTTCTGCGAAAAAACCCACAAAAACACTCTCAAATTCGAAATTTTTCACCGTTAATTATCAAATTTTTTGCTAAAATCATGTTGAGAAGGATCCTACCAAGAAGTTACTCAAGGAGATTGGTAATTTCTACATCTAAACACTCTTTAATTCAGATTTTTAGTGTTCTTGAAAAAATTTATACCTAATTTGATTTTGATGATTTCTAGTTTAATTATGCTTAAATTGTTTGTGTATTATGCTTGTATAACCTAGATTGATGCTATTTAACATGATTAGAAGACTTAAACTTCAAATTTTGAGTAATCTAGGGTTTGTGTTCTTGAGCAAAATTGGGGCTTTTTGATATAAACGGGTTATGGCCGAATTTTGTTGTTAGTTTATACTAAATTGAGTAGTGTAACATGTTTATGTTGCTAAATGATCAAAACTTTGATCCTAAACATAATTTTTGAGTATTAAAGTGGACTTTTTAAGTCAAAAATGCATGAACTCAATTTAATTGATATGAATGCCATTTGGAACTTGTTTAATTGCTAGTACTGATTATTTTGACATGTTATTTGAGATAAAATCTAAAGACCATTGTATACATTTTCATATATGTTTATTTGTAAAAGTGTAGAATTGTTAATATTGTGAAAATGCATATAAAGTTTAATATGGATTAAACATGTCATTATGATTGTTTTGATTTATGATTCTGATAACACTGATGTATATTTGGATGAACAAAAATTGTGTTTAATGTGTTTTGCAGACTGAAAGGGGTGAATCTTCATCGGCATCTCAGGCTCACAATGCTCCTCCTGAGAATGCAGAAGAACAGGAGATTAACGACCAATATAGACAAAATCTATCGCATCATTTCATTTCATATTCAAATATAGAATTGGCAGATTTACACCCTAATTTAAGATTTGACAGACATTGGATAGATTATCCAAAATATCAGAGGAACTTGCACACCCTTCAGTCTAATGTTGTTGAAGTACCCACGGTAATAGATTGGGAACCGTTAGAAACAGTGGGATTGGCCGATCCAATCAGAGAATTACTTACACAAAGGTATGGTAATTCTACTTTTAATGATTGGGAACGTTTGTTCAATATACGTAGGCGTGTATATAGAGAATGGTGTGTGGAATTATTATGTAGTGTTGAAATAAATGATCGGGTAGCTACCTTAACCGATCGGAGTTTTATTAGATTTTTATTAGGAGGTGTGATGAGCCATATGTCTCTACTAGACATGGCTCAGGCTTTGTGTATATATACGCCTGAGGAACTAGCATCTACTGATTGTCAAAGGTTGATAGTTAATGGTAGGAGGGTTGATGAAAATTTTGATATGAATGGAATATGGAGTAGAATGACTAGCCATAACCGATTTCGTGGGGGGATTAACTCTTATACTGATATTGATAGAGCTGAGCTAAGAGTAATCCATAGGTTCTTATCAAACTCGATTACACAGAGAGGTAGGAACAAAAAGAAGGTAAATGAGAATGATTTATTTTATCTCATTTGTATTCGAGACCCACAGAGCGCTGTGAGTATACCTTATTGTGTGGGTTATTATTTATCGGCTATGGTTAGGAGTATACGGCCTAATAGTATAATAGGAGGTGGTATATTTGTTACTTTAATTGCTGAGTATCTCGATGTCGATAGAAGTCAGGGGGGATTAATAATTGCAGCACCAAAACCCCGTGATACAATTGGTTTGAAAGTATATCATGGTGCTAAGGTATTAAAGAAACGACATAACGCTGCAGCACCATATGATGGCAATCATCCACAGGTCGAAAGAGATCAGCAGCAAGGTAATGCGGGAGGGGGGAATCAGATGACAGAAATGCAAATTTTTATGGCTCAACATGAGTATGAAATAGCTAGACAACGAGCATTTCAAGATTGGCAGTATCATCAAAACCAAATCATAAGTCATTGTACATACATAAATACAAACTACATTCCTACTCCAATGCCCGTATTTCCTCCCCGGACTATACAGACCCGACCACCGTACCTTACATATGACCCAGCTCAAGCATTCTACAGCACATACGGCTATGAATGGAATCCCTACTGGCACCATCCTCATCAACCCTAATTTTCTTTTATGCCTATTTTTATTTATTTGATAACTTGTAATTTTATACTTTTAATATTTTCTTTTGATACTATAATAGTTTTTATAATTTTCTAACTTTTATTATTAGATTTTTAATAATTTTTGAATGTGGGGTGATATACCCAACTTCAAAAATATGTATATATATGTTTGTAGTTTATCTCATGTACAAAACAGGGTAAAGCAGCGCACTTTCAAAGACTGGTACTAAGTTCAGCAAAAGCTATTAATTTTGACGACAAAACGAAAAACAAGTGTGATGTAACAACAGACGGAATGAACAAACAATGTGCACCATTTATCATTCAACACAAACAACAATATGTTTGGAAACTTTGGTAAAATTTAATCATTTTTCTACGCTAATCACCCTTAATAATTTAAATTGTTACTGATTTCTTGCAAATGAGGGCATTGCAAGATCTTAAGTGTGGGAAGGGTTAAATTCTTTCGGATTTTTAAAATTTTAATTTAAACACTTGGTTACCATAAAAAATACTAGTAACACAGTAGTTGTATTAGAATCTAGTGCTCTCTAATAATAAAGAACAGCCCTAGTCTTAAATACTGACTACCCAATTCTAGTAAAATTTTTCAAAATTTTCAACTAAATGAACTCAAAATCAGGTTTATACATATTTTTGAACGATAAAACTAGGTGTTAACACCGAAATTATTGTTACCTCGAAAAGGCCATAAATTGAAAAACAACCCAAAACGTTAGAATTCATTTAAAATGGTATAGAGGAAAATAAAAAGGCAAAGAAAGGAAAATAAAAGCCAAGTGTGGGAAAAATTTATCAAGTTATTTAGAACATATATCACATATTTTTGTACAAATAATTGAAGATACTTTTGTTTTGGACGATATTAATCAGTTTTACCCAGTTTATTGTAATATAAATAGAATTTAAAAGGAAGTAAAGTCTTCTGAGAAAAAAGACACGCGCTTCTTGATTTAGGTCAGGAAGTTGTCATCCAGACCAGTTGTAGAGTCTACGAAAAACCTTGAAAAGTTTTCTCGAAAATCAGCTGGAAATCCACGGACCTCAGCATCAAACAGGGTGGCCAAGTGGTCAGACTTATCCTAACCATGAGAGGATCTGTCTCGTATAATGGGGGCACCGTGCAAATTAGCTTATAAGACAAATGAATCAGATCCCCAAAAAGGATAATCTCCTTAAAAGATCAAAAATCAGCTTTTAAGCCTGATATTACTCAATCCTTGAGATTGACCTTAAAGATTGAGAATTCAAACTCATGGAATTCAATGATATCTAAACTCGAGCTTGAACGAGAAAATATTTTGATCAAATTACAAACCGATTTTGTTTTTTGAAACCCTATTTTCAATGCGTTCATTACCATTGAACGTAAAATTCTAAGAATTCACCGGAATTCGTTAGGTCACCTGAACCAAATCGGGTGTCAACCGTAAGAACGGTGGTTGCATAACATGGTCGAAGACAGGACCTTTTGCCAGACCGAAAAACTATAGGGTGATCTTTACTATTGCTCCTACAAATGATAGTAATTGCATCCGACACGATATAGACCATAATCAAAAGCATGTCACGGGACATTGCCTTAACAGTTGCTTGTTCAACGCTTTCCTTTACAACCGGACGGTAGTTTACCAAAAGGTAATATACGGAGCAAGTATACTGGATGTGTTGCTTTCCCAATACAAGGTTAGCAAGTGGGTGACACAAAACCATAAGTTTTGAGCTAAAATTTTCAAATCTGAAACCCACAAAACCCACAAAAATAATTTGCAAACACCGGTGAAGGGTTATTCCGGAAAACTTATCTAGGGTAAAAGCTAGATTGAATTTTCAAAAGATCAAATATTTTCATAAAGATCCAATTTCCTAAAGGATCTAAATTTTTATAGTCATGTGGGACTGTAAGCCACATCGTTACTACCATTGTTCATACCGCCGTATTAAAATCACTGATGTACAAAGTGTGAAGAATAATGAAGTGATTCTAGTAAAGATATATTCAAGTTCTATATTGCTTGAGGACAAGCAACGCTCAAGTGTGGGAATATTTGATAATGCTAAAAACGAACACATATTTCATAGCATTATCCTTCAAGAAAGACAAGCTTTTAGTTGCAATTGTTCTATTTACAAGTGATATTCGTTTAAATAATAAAAGGTGAAGACAAAAGACAGATTCGACGATTTGAAGACGCAAATGACCAAAAAGCTCAAATGTACAAAGTACAATCCAAGTGGTTCAATTTATCGATAAGAAACGTCTAAAAATGACAAGGGTACAAGTCATAAAACGTAAAGTACAAGATATCTAAGCGTATGAAAAGGCGTTCGAAAATCCGAAGACGGGACCTGAGTCAACTATCAACGCACGACGCAACGGACCTAAAATTACAAATTAACTATGCACATAAATATAATATAATATATAATTAATTCTATAAAATTATATATATATATTATATTTATATATTAAAAACCGTCTACGCACGACGCTAGGATCCAAAGTATGTGAACTGGAAATGGAACCTCCGCACTCACAGAGCTATGAAGCACAAAAGCTCAGCACTCGCGGAGCTGTAAAGTGAAACGTGGGCCTATAAAAGGCCGCGCATTCTGATCGATTTCAACACCTTTTTCTATCTATCTATCTACAATATATTTATATTTATATTTTATAATTTTAATTTTAATTTAAGTTTAATAATAATAAGGTTATAGTGGCGAATGTTTTAAGTTTGTAAGTCGAAACTCTGTCCGTGTAACGCTACACTATTAATACTCATTGTAAGTTATGTTCAACCTTTTTAAATTAATGTCTCGTAGCTAAGTTATTATTATGCTTATTTAAGCCGAAGTAATCGTGATGTTGGGCTAAATATTAAAGACGAGGTTATTGGACTTTGTACCATAATTGGGGTTTGGACAAAAGAACGACACTTGTGGAAATTAGACTATGGGCTATTAATGGGTTTTATATTAATTAAACGATACCTCGTTAATTTAATATTAAAGGTTACAATTCGACGTATCTATAAATAACCACATACACTTAATCGGGTACGGTGGGCGGGATATCTATAAATACCAATAATTGTTCATTTTACCGGACACGGGGATGGATTAATAGTCAATGGACTCGTTGAAACAGGGGTGGATTACATTCAAAGGTAATTGGTGTAATTGTTAACAAAGTATTGAAACCTTGGATTACATGCAGTTGATAACCTGGTATATTCATTAAACAAAGTATTAAGACCTTGTTACAGTTCGAATCCCCAATTAGTTGGAAAATTTGACTTCGGGTATAAGGATAATTTGACGAGGACTCTTACACTTTGTATTTATGACTGATGGACTATTATGGACAAAACCGTATGGACATATCGAATAATTCAGGACAAAGGAAAATTAACCCATGGTAATAAATTAAAATCAACACGTTGAACACCATGATTACGGAAGTTTAAATAAGCATAATTCTTTTATTTTATATCTTATTGCATTTTTAATTATCGTACTTTTTAATTATCGCAATTTTATTTATCGTCATTTTATTTATCGCACTTTAAATTATCGCACTTTTATTATTGTTATTTACTTTACGCTTTAAATTAAGTCATTTATATATTAATTATTTTACATTAGGTTTTAATTGCGACTTAAGACATAAAATCGACAAACCGGTCATTAAACGGTAAAAACCCCCTTTTATAATAATAATACTACTTATATATATATATATATATATATATATATATATATATATATATATATATATATATATATATATATATATATATATATATACAAATATAGTTTTAAAAATATAGCGTTAAACTTGGCAAGCTCCCTGCGGAACGAACTGGACTTACTAAAAACTACACTACTGTACGATTAGGTACACTGCCTATAGTGTTGTAGCAAGTTTTAGGTATATCCACTCTATAAATAAATAAATAACTTGTGTAAAATTGTATCGTATTTAATAGTATTTCGTAGTAAAAATATAACTATTTCGTATACACCTCGCATAACATCAGAGACACTACCTGTATGGAACCAAGTTTACTATCTTCACCGACCATAAGATTTTACAGCACATATTCAATCGGAAACAGCTCAACATGAGACAACGACGTTGGATGGAACTGCTTAACGATTATAACTGCGAACTTCAATACCATCCGGGCAAAGCGAATGTTATGGCGGATGCTTTAAGCAGAAAAGAGCGAGAGAAACCCCTCAGGGTTAAAGCTCTTAACATAGTTATCCATACGAATCTCACATCACAGATCCGTGAAGCACAATGAGAGGCCGTGAATCAAGAAAATGTCGATGTTGAATTTCTCAGAGGTATGGATAAGAAATTTGACATTAAGGAGGACGGAACACAGTACTTTGCTAATCGAATATGGGTACTAAAGTTTGGTGGATTGAGAGAACTGGTGTTGGAGGAAGCACACGAGTCAAGGTACTCAATCCGTCCGGGATCAGATAAAATGTACCAAGATTTGAAGGCGTTTTATTGGTGGCCAAATTTGAAAGCTGATATTGCTACCTACGTCGAAAAGTGCTTGACTTGCGCTAAAGTCAAGGCTGAACATTAGAAGCTGTCAGGATTATTAACTCAACCAGAGATTCCCCAATAGAAGTGGGAAAGTATTACAATGGACTTCATCACAAAACTGCCGAGAACGGTAGGAGGTTACGATACTATTTGAGTTATCGTGGATCGTCTCAATAAGTCTGCACCCTTCTTATCGATAAGAGAAACTGATAAAATGGAGAAGTTAGCTCAAGTTTACATTAAGGAAGTTGTCTCTAGGCATGAAGTGCCTATATCTATTATATCTGATCGCGAAAGCAGATTCACTTCTAGATTTTGGCAGTCATTACAGAAAGCAATGGGGACCCGTTTAGATATGAGTACAGCATATCACCCCAGACAGATGGCCAGAGCGAACGAACTATTCAGACTTTTGAGGACATGTTGCGAGCATGTGTCATTAATTTTGGAAACGGATGGGATAATTACTTACCACTAGCTGAGTTCTCATACAATAACAGCTACCATATGAGCATTAAAGCTGCACCTTTCGAAGCATTGTATGGAAGGAAGTATAGATCTCTCATGTGTTGGAGCGAGTTGGGGCATAGTCAGTTGACAGGTCCTGAGATTATTCATGAGACAACTGAGAAAGTCCTACAAATTCAGGAACGATTGAGAACGGCTCGGAGTTGTCAAAAGAGTTACATCGATGTTAGACGGAAGGACATAGAATTCCAAGTTGGTGACAAAGTCATGCTTAAAGTATCACCCTGGAAGGGTGTCGTACGGTTGGAAAACGAGGCAAACTGAGTCCTAGATATGTTGGACCATTCAATATAACTGAAAGGGTTAGACCGGTAGCTTACAGACTAGAGCTGCCACAAGCACACAGCGGTATACACGACGTTTTTCATGTATCCAGCCTAAAGAAGTGCCTAGCCGATGAGAATTTGATTATTCCTTTAGAGGAACTGCGTATCGACGACAAACTTCATTTCATTGAGGAACCTATCAAAATCTTGGGCCGTGAGGTCAAACAGTTGAAGCAAAGCAGAATTCCTATCGTTAAAGTTCGGTGGAACGCGAGAAGAGGACCAGAGTTAACGTGGGAGCCTGAAGACCAGATGAGACTGAAATACCCGCAACTGTTTCCCGAGGAAACTACTTCAGTGGACGATCACTAAAATTTCGGGATGAAATTTTCAATAACATGTGGGTAATGTAACAACCCTGCTTTTTCCGTCACTTCCGTTAACTTTCTGTTAATTAATTTAACGGTAATTACTTGACTTTTGTGTGTTTATGTGTAATAAATACATACTTGATCCTTGAAGGGTTACAATAATTAATATGGTTGATATTAATTCGAATAAATATTTTCGATAAAGAAATACGATAAAAACGATACGGTTTTGATAACTGCTTTTTGAACAACGAAACGGGTTTATTTTAATTATTTTAATAATTATTAACTTTTTAAAAATATTTAATTTATTGGGTTTTTAATAAATTAAACGATTGGTTGCGTTTTAACGATCGATTTAGCGTTCTGGGCCTTCGGTACGACTAAACGGCACTTGAAACGAGCCACAAGTACGCGCTTTTGCAAAACACGAGCCCGGGGACTCACCCTATGGGCCATTCGGCCGACCCCACTCCCCTCCCCCCTTATATTTTAACTTTTGCAACTTAAGGGACTTATTTGTAATTAGTATTAATTAAACCCTAATATAAATTAGAGTGTAAACCAAAAATTTATAGAACCCACACAAAAAAGGCTGCAGTCGACTTCTTCCTCCCTCCCCATACAGTCGACATCATCATCATCACCATACCATCAATTTTTGAGTTTTAGCACAAACCTCAAGCACAAACCTTGTAATTCCCTTCATCCTCTACGCGTTGGTATAATTCTTTTCGCGATCAAAGGTATATTTACATAAACCCTAATATTTAAAATCAGATTTTTATAAAGGTTTCATGAATTAGGTCGTCTATTGCTCAAGTCTTGATGATTAATGATTGTTAGATGCGATAAATCACTCGTTTTGATTGTTTTTTGCGAAAACCGAATTTGTTATTGTGTGTACAGTGATTTTCAATTTTTCAAAATGCATGATATTATGTTATATTCAGAATCCTTGCGAAAAACTATTAATTTTAGGCTTTGGATTCGCTTGATTTCGTTTCTGGATGATCAAGTTATGGCCAATTGAAATTAACGTTGTGTTTTTGTGATTGATCAGAAATTTTGGTTTGATAGACCATGAATTGGATTGTGAAATTAATACCATTGGATATGTAATTTAAAAACACTCAAGTTGCACTAGGATATCATGTCGTTTGCTTATGTATAACTCGAGATATGCTTGAATTAATGTAAAAGTGGATTTATATAGCACGTGCATGAAAACAGCCTTGTATGATAAAATGTGTTGACTTCTGTGTTTAAAGCTTTGCATATTTGAAATGTACACAAAAAGTACTTCACCTTTCATGTAGATATCATAGGCTAGTTGTATCTAGATCTTCGGATAATTGCGTGCGAATGTGACTAGCTAAACAAGAATCGAATCTGTAACTTGCTCTATGTGTTATACTCTGTGGTTTGTGTTTATTGAAATAGCATGTATGCTTTTGGAATATGAATCTTTATATGTTATGTTGTATATGCTCAGTTTATTGCAACCTCCGAAACCTTATGCATTGTGCACACTAGTGTCATAACCTCCGAAACCTTATGCATTGTGCACACTAGTGTCATACTTTGTGTAACTTCTGAATTGAGCTGAAAACTGAACATTCAACTTGCACGAATAAACTTTAAAAATTGGCTAAACAAAAATTGCTCAACTTTTGATATGTGTTAGCTTGACTTTTCCTTGAACCATGGCCACTGGTCTTGTATCCATTGCATGTCCCTAACTCCGGTTATAGCCAAAACAAAATCAGTGCGCGGTCAGAAACTGACTTGGCAAACCACAAATGTACCTCTTCTGATTCCTAACTTTTAATTATCGTATGAGACCCTGATGGACTTTTTAGAATCGATTTTGAGTATACTTATGATCTGGAGTTTGCCATATTTTCATGAATTTTGTACTATGAGATAATATGCTAAGTTTGCTACATGTACATGAACTTTGTGCACAACGATAAACTGAAATTGTGAAATTGACCAATTATGATCTAAAACGTGTTGTTTGACTTAGGTTTGACATGTTGACCAACATTTGACATGAACCTACTGATGTTGACTTTAGTTGACTACTTTGACCAAGATTAACTTTCGGTTTGACTTCGGTTGACTTTGTTTGACTTGCATGAACTAGTTGATTGTATGTTGACTTTCACTTTGAAACGTGTCGAGTCGAGCAATAAGACAACTTATACTATGAAACCACACTTGTTTAAGAAATATTTATTGACCAACCTAAACACATATATTTAGGTTGCATTACTCGGCTATAATCCGTACAAGTTATTTGTCCACTTTTCAATCCGAGCTTTATTCTAAGGTGAGTCTACAGTAATGCTTTTTACTTGTTTTCAGGGATAAGAATACACGCTGTTATACTTACATTATCAAATGCTTTTTGTATTGACACGAGTACTATATATGCATATTGATTTTGTTCAAAAAGCCTCCAGTTTGAATACTTTTAATACCATTGGTGTAAGCACAATTTAGATGGACAGATCCGTTAGGTTGACAACCTCACCCTACATTATTAACTTTGGTGCATTTACTTTGAACATTAGATACACTTTTACAAGTGTATAACGTCTTATGAGGTAAAGGCGGGTATAGTGGATTCTCTACCCGGGTCATTGCTAGTATTCAGGTGCTCATAGATTATGCAAACGTTTCGCAACTTGGAGTTGTACTTGTAAAATCTCGTGGTCAAGGAACTTGAACTAATTTCTGATAACTGTTTTTCAGAATCTATACAACGTTATTTAAAATTGTGGTTTACGAATAAATGAGATAAAACTTGACATGGTATTGTCTACAGATATTTGAAACTTGACATGGTAGTGTCAACCAACTTTTGAAACCGGACACGGAGTTGTCTACAAACTTTTAACTTTAATCATTGGTGGTCTTCCAATAATAAATGTTTTAGAATATATATTTTTTTTAAACATACTTTATTGTTTACTTAAAACCTGTAGATTCACTCAACATTATTGTTGTGTAGTGACCCTAACTTTTTCATGATTATATATACTAAATGAAAACTATATTTGCATGATTAAATGTTTCCAACATGTTAAGCAATCAGACTTGTTAAGACTTGATTAATTGAAATGAGTTTCATGTAGACAATTGACCACCCGAGTTGACCGGCGATTCACGAAAGTTAAAACTTGTAAAAACTATAGGATGATATATATATATATATATATATATATATATATATATATATATATATATATATATATATATATATATATATATATATATATATATATATATATATATATATATATATAGTTAACATGATATTATGATATATATTATCTCACTAAGTATATTAACAATGAGTTATATACATAAAAATGAGATTATTGAATTAAGAAACTCAAAACGATGTTATGACAATGTCTTACTAAATACATATGTATCATATTAAGATATTGTTACACTATATTTAACATGATAAAATGATAATTATATATATCATTAAGTATGTTAACAATGAACTACATATGTAAAACAAGACTACTAACTTAAGAATTTCGAAACGAGACATATATGTAACGATTATTGTTGTAATGACATTTTAATGTATATATATCATATTAAGATATATTCATACATCATAATATCATGATAATGTAATAATTTAACATCTCATTAGATATAATAAACAATGGGTTAACTACATTAAATGAGATCGTTAACTTAAAGGTGTCAAAACAACACTTACATGTAACGACTAACGATGACTTAACGACTCAGTTAAAATGTATATACATGTAGTATATTAAGATGTATTAGTATACTTTTGAAAGACTTCATGACACATATCAAAGTACTTCTACTTAACAAAAATGCTTACATTTACATTCCTATTCATTTTCATCAACAATTCTACTCGTATACAACCGTATTCGTACTCGTATAATACCAACTCCTAGACGTATATACTATTAGTATATACATTCAATGATCAGATCTTAGCAGCCCTTAATGAGTCATCAAACATGTGGGAACCATCATTAAGCAACTAGCATGAAATATCTCACAAAATTACAAAAGTATTATAAATCATTCATGAATTATTTACAAGAAAACAAACTTACACATCCTTTATATCTAATCCATATACCAACGACCAAAAACACATACAAACACTTTCATTCTTCAATTTTCTTTATCTAATTAATCTCTCTCAAGTTCTATCTTCAAGTTCTAAGTGTTCTTCATAAATTCTATAAGTTCTAGTTTCATAAAATCAAGAATACTTTCAAGTTTGCAAGTCTACTACCAAGCTTTCTAATCCATTCCAAGTAATCATCTAAGATCAAGAAACCTTTGTTACGTATAGTAGGTTATCTTTCTAATTCAAGGTAATACTCATATTCAAACTTTGATTCAATTTCTATAACTATAAACTATCTTAATTCGAGTAAAAATCTTACTTGAACTTGTTTTCGTGTCATGATTTTACTTCAAGAAATTTCAAGCCATCCAAGATCCTTTGAAGCTATATCATTTCTTGTCACTTCCAGTAGATTTATCCACAAAACTTGAGGTAGTAATGATGTTCATAACATCATTCGATTCATACATATAAAACTATCTTATTCGAAGATTTAAACTTGTAATCACTAGAACATAGTTTAGTTAATTCTAAACTTGTTCGCAAACAAAGTTAATCATTCTTACTTGACTTTTAAAATCAACTAAACACATGTGCTATATCTATATGATATGCTAACTTAATGATTTAAAACCTGAAAACAAGAAAAACACCGTAAAACCGGACATACGCCGTTGTAGTAACACCGCTGGCTGTTTTGGGTTAGTTAATTAAAAACTATGATAAACTTTGAATTAAAAGTTGTTCTTCTAGGAAAATGATTTTTCTTATGAACATGAAACTATATCCAAAAAATCATGGTTAAACTCAAAGTGGAAGTATGTTTTTCAAAATAGTCATCAAGACGTCGTTCTTTCGACTGAAATGACTACCTCTTACAATATTGACTTGTAACCTGTATTTATGACTATAAACTTATACTTTTTCTATTTAGTTTCATAAATTTTAGTTCATTATGAAACCATATCAACTTGAATCACTCAAAACGGATTTAAAACGAAGAAATTATAGGTAAAACAAGATTGGATAATTTTGCTTGTTGTAGCTACGTGAAATTTGTAACAAATCTATACAAATCATAACTTAACTAACTTATATTGTATTATACATGTATTCTAACATTTATTATGTAATCCTGGGATAACATAGACACGAATACAATGTTTTGACATATCATATCGACCCATCTATATATATATTTCGGAACAACCATAGACACTCTATATGCAGTAATGTTTGAGTTAGCTATACAGGGTTGAGGTTGATTCCAAAATACTATATATACTTTGAGTTGTGATCTAGCCTGAGACTTGTATACACGGGGTCGTGGATTGATTCGAGATAATATATATTGCTTTATTTCTGTACATCTAACTGTGGACAACTAGTTGTAGGTTACTAACGAGGACTGCTGACTTAACAAACTCAAATCATTAAAACGTAATAAAAACGTTGTAATTATATTTTGATTATACTTTGATATATGTACATATTTGTTATAGGTTCGTGAATCGACCAGTGGCCAAGTCTTACTTCCCGACGACGTAAAAATCTGTGAAAGTGAGTTATAGTCCCAATTTTTAAAAATCTAATATTTTTGGGATGAGAATACATGCAAATTTATAAATGTTTTACAAAATAGACACAAGTACATGAAATACTTTCTATGGTTGAATGATCGAAGCCGAATATGCCCCTTTTTGCTTGGTAACCTAAGAATTAGTAAACCAGTCTACAAATTGACGTGAATCCTAAAGATAGATCTATTGGGCCCAACAAACCCCATCCGTTGTAGCGGATGCTTTAGTACTTCGAGTTTTTATATCATGTCCGATGGATGTCCAGGAATGATGGGGATATTCTTATATGCATCTTGTTAATGTCGGTTACCAGGTGTTCACCATATGAATGATTTTTATCTCTATGTATGGGATGATATTTACGAAAAATGAAAATATGAAATCTTGTGGTCTATTATTACGATTGATAAATATGTAGGTTAAACCTATAACTCACCAACATTTTTGTTGTCGTTTTAAGCTTGTTTATTCTCAGGTAATTGTTGAGAGCTTCCGCTGTTGTATACTAAATTAAGGACATGATTTAGAGTCCATGCTTGTATAATATTGTTTGAAAACTACATTCGAAGACATATATTATTGTGTAATATTATTGTAAATCATTATGTAATGATCGTGTGAAAACGCTATATTTTTTATTATCATTATTTGATAATCGTCGTAATATTTTTAAACCTTTATCGATAAAATAAAGGTTATGGTTTGTTTTAAAATCGAATGCAGTCTTTGAAAAATGTCCCATATAGAGGTCAAAACCTCGCAACGAAATCAATTAATATGGAACGTTTATAATCAATATGAACGGGACATTTCAGTTGGTATCTGAGCGTTGGTCTTAGAGAACCAGAAATTTGCATTAGTGTGTCTTACCAAGTTTGTTAGTATGCATTAGTGAGTCTGGACTTCGACCGTGTTTTCTTTAAAAATAATTGCTTAACACTTTTTGTTGGAAACTATATATTATTAACATGTAAATATTATGTGATATATTAATCTCTTAACGTGTTTGATATTGTGTGATAGATGTCTACCTCTAGTACAAATCCCATCGACTCACCTAATAATAATGAAGAGTCGAATATAATTTGGGAAGATTCACAAATTCCCGAGGAAGAACCGAAAGAGGAGGAATCGGAAGAGGAGGAACTGGAAGAGGAGGAACCGGAAGAAGAAGAGGTTTCGGAGGAAGAAATATTAATAAATACAGAAAAATGGTTAAATAAAAGAAAATCCTCAATCAATGGACCAAAGTTAAAAATGGTCAATAGTGTTTCCGCCAAGGAAGCAAAATATTGGGAAAATTACCAGTTTTCTGATGAATCGAATCCCGATGAGGATTCCGATGATGTTATAGAAATTACCTCGACCCAATTTGAAAAAGCAAAAGAAAACAATAAGGGAAAAGGTATCAAAATAGAGAAACCTAATTACAACCCCGATGAACTTTATATATATCGTAAACACCCGTACTTCTTAAATTTTAACAATAATCCGGGAACCTCTAAGCCACCAGGTTTTTCTAAACCATTTGTGAAAACGACGGCTCGTATTAGGGGAGCACCATATATCCCTACGAAATTAGCGAAACGAACCAAGTCCGAAGAGGAATAAACGAGTGAGTCTGAATAAAGAGTTGCAATCATGTTGTGTAATATATGTATTGTAGTGTGCTTGTATTTTTCATTTTATGTAAAAATTGCTTATATTGTTTGTTATTTATCTTTTATGAATCTAATCCTCGTCTATTTTACGGTATAAAAACACACAATGGACGTTAAGGATAGACAACCGAATATTCTAGAAGACCTACCCGGGGACATGATTGATGAAATCTTGTCTAGAGTCGGTCAGAATTCATTGGCACAATTATTTATGGCGAAATTAGTTTGTCAAACATTTGAAAGACATTCCAGGCATGCCTTAGTTTATAAAATGCTTTCCTTTGAAAGATGGGGTATATCACATTGGAGAGACTTTAAGTTACGCCAAGTTTTCTTTAAGGCATTTAGTGCGGGAAACCCAGATGCAATTTTACGCTACGGGTTACGAACCTATTTTGACTCAACATATCCCAACATAGGACTCCGTTCTTTAGAAAAAGTTTCTAACATGCAACATAAAGAAGCATGTTATGCTTACGGGTTAATTATGTTCACTTCTCACCAAATTGAGAAAAAGAACATTGGGTTGCAACTTTTAAATAAAACATTCCCACAAGTGACAGACTCGGTAGTTGAGGTGAGAAACAAGGTTTTTAGATTGTTACGGGGCTGTTGGACATTACGTAACCCTCGTCCTTTTGACGATATTACAACATGCTGCCTGGTCAACGGTCACAACGGTTATTTTCCACAAGACCAAGGATGGGAAATAGTCTTAGTAAAACCAGAATGCATGACTTGTTTCTGGAAATAGTCTTATGAATTACGTGTCTTTATTGCCTTTGCTGAACGACTTGCGTATTAACTAGAATTGCCTTTATAGCTGTCGTGTAGCAAAGTTATTATGTGCTATATTTCATCCTATATGTATTATAGTGGTATAGTATGTTTGTAAAATATTGTATAAAAGTTTGAACGCGAAATATTATTGTAATAAGTTTTTCATATAGAATCGTAGTAGTTGAATTGTATAGTAGCTACTAAGTATGAACTTAACGGGTAGGTACTACCCGAATTAAAATTATAAAATGCTAATATGAAGAAAAAGCTTTTATAAATAAGTTCATATCACGCTACGAAATACTATTGACTAATCTTAAATTCTATATGATTAACTCAATTCTTTTGGCTATTTTTGAAGGAAATGGCACCGACGACTCGTCAGAACTTGAACATGAGTGAGGAAGACTTCTGTGTTTTCCTTGCTGCGAACATAGCCGCAGTGCAGGCCGCAATGCAAAATAACAACAATAACTCTGGTTCTAGTAGTGGAACTAATTCCACAAGAAATCGTGTAGGATGCTCTTACAAAGAATTCACTGCCTGCAAACCTTTGGAATTTGATGGAACCGAGGGTCCTATCGGATTGAAACGGTGGACCGAGAAAGTTGAATCAGTGTTTGCCATAAGTAAATGTACTGAAGAAGACAAAGTAAAGTACGCTACGTATACCTTCACAGGTACTGCGTTAACATGGTGAAATACCTATCTCGAGCAGGTAGGACAAGATGCTGCTTACGCACTACCGTGGTCAGCATTCAAGCAATTGATGAACGAGCAGTATCGTCCCAGAAACGAAGTCAATAAGCTCAAGGTAGAGCTTAGAGGATTACGAACGCAATGTTTCGATATCACCACGTACGAATGACGATTCACAGAGTTGTGCCTATTGTGTCCCAGAACGTTCAAAGACGAAGAAGAGAAGATCGACGCATTTGTAAAAGGGTTACCGGAAAGGATTTAAGAAGATGTGAGTTCACACGAGCCCGCCTCCATACAAAAGGCAAGTCGAACGGCTCACAAACTAGTGAACCAGATCGAAGAAAGGATTAAGGAGCAGGCGGCCGAAGAGGCTAACATGAAACAAGTTAAGAGAAAGTGGGAAGAAACCAGTGACAAGAGTCACCAATACAACAACAACAACAATCACAACCACAATCGCAATTACTATCCCAACAACCGCAACATCAATCGTAATAATAACTTCAACAAACGTCCCAACAACAACTACAATAACCGTTCCAACAACAACAACAACAACAACAACAACAACAACAACAACAACAACAACAACAACAACAACAACAACAACAACAACAACAACAATAACAACAACAACAACAACAATAACAATCCCAAAAACAATCTCAATAACAACAATGGCAACAAAAACCAAAAACAGCCATGTCAAAGGTGTGAAGAGCATCACCCGGGGTTCTGCACGACATTTTGTAACTGGTGTAAAAGAAATGGTCATAGCGCGACGAAGTGCGAGATCTACGGACCAATGCATAACAGAACTAAAAGAAAAAATAATGTCGGAACAAATAACACCGCCATAGTTTGTTTTGGATGTGGAAAACTGGGCCACTTTAGTAGAAATTGCCCGAATCAGAGGAATACTAATGGGCAAAGCCGCGGAAGAGTATTCAATATTAATACGGCAGAAGCACAGGAAGACCCGGAGCTTGTTACGGGTACGTTTCTTATTGACAATAAATCTGCTTATGTTTTATTTGATTCGGGTGCGGATAGAAGCTATATGAGTAGAGATTTTTGTGCTAAACTAAGTTGCCCAATGATTCCCTTGGATAATAAATTTTTACTCGAATTAGCAAACGGTAAATTAATTACAGCAGATAATATATCTCGGAATCGAGAAATTAAACTGGTTAGCGAAACATTTAAGATTGACTTGATACCAGTAGAGTTAGGAAGTTTTGATGTGATAATCGGTATGGACTGGTTGAAAGAAGTGAAAGCAGAGATCGTTTGTTACAAAAATGCAATTTGCATTATACGAGAAAAAGGAAAACCCTTAATGGTGTACGGAGAAAAGAGCAATGTGAAGTTAAATCTTATTAGTAATCTGAAGGCACCAAAACTAATAAGAAAAGGTTGCTATGATGTGCTAGCACACGTCGAAAAAATCAATTCCGAAGAAAAGAACATCAATGATGTTCCCGTCGCAAAAAAATTTCCCAATATATTTCCGAAAGAATTACCGGGACTACCTCCACACCGATATGTTGAATTTCAAATAGACCTTGTACCGGGAGCTGCACCAATAGCTCGTGCTCCATACAGACTCGCACCCAGTGAAATGAAGGAACTTCAGAGCCAATTACAAGAACTTTTAGAGCGTGGTTTTATTCGACCAAGCAAATCACCGTGGGGAGCTCCTGTTTTGTTTGTCAAAAAGAAAGATGGTACATTTAGATTATGTATCGACTATAGAGAGTTGAACAAACTTACCATCAAGAACCGTTATCCACTACCGAGAATTGACGATTTATTTGATCAGTTGCAAGGTTCGTCAGCGTACTCGAAGATTGATTTACGTTCTGGATATCATCAAATGCTTGTGAAGGAGGATGATATTCCAAAATTTACTTTTAGGATGCGTTACGGTCATTACAAGTTTATGGTTATGCCGTTTGGTTTGACTAACGCACCAGCTGTGTTCATGGACCTTATGAACAGAGTGTGTGGACCATACATTGACAAGTTTGTCATTGTTTTCATCGATGACATACTCATTTACTCACAGAATGATCAAGAGCACGAAGAACATTTGAGAAAGGTGCTAGATTTGTTGAGGAAAGAAAAACTGTACGTTATGTTTTCAAAGTGTGTATTTTGGCTGAAAGAAGTTCAATTCCTCGGACACATAGTGAACAAAGAAGGTATTCAGGTGGATCCAGCAAAGATTGAAACCGTTGAAAAGTGGGAAACCCCGAAAACTCCGAAGCATATACGCCAATTTTTAGGACTGGCTGGTTACTACAGAAGGTTCATCCAAGATTTTTCCAAAATAACAAAACCCTTGACTGAATTAACGCATAAAGGGAAGAAATTTGAATGGAAGGATGACCAGGAGAAAGTGTTTCAATTGTTAAAGAAAAAGTTAACTACGGCACCTATATTGTCATTACCTGAAGGGAATGATGATTTTGTTATATATTGTGACGCCTTAAAGCAAGGTCACGGTTGTGTATTAATGCAACGAACGAAGGTAATTGCTTATGCGTCTAGACAATGGAAGATTCACGAGCAGAATTATACGACGCATGATTTGGAATTAGGCGCTGTAGTGACCCGAACTTGTTAAGACTTGATTAATTAAAATAGGTTTCATGTAGATAATTGACCACCCAAGTTGACCGGCGATTCACGAACATTAAAACTTGTAAAAACTATATGATGATATATATATGGATATGTATATTTCTAACATGATATTATGAAAAGTAAGTATCTCACTAGGTATATTAACAATGAGTTATATACATAAAATGAGATTATTGAATTATGAAACTCGAAACGATATATATAACGATTATCGTTATAGCAACGCCTTACTAAATACATATGTAACATATTATGATATATTCATTGTTGGTGATTTGTGTCACCAATAGGATTTAAGTGTAATGTGTAGTGACCTGAACTTTTCCATGTTTATATATATTAAATAAAATTGTTATTTACATGATTAAGTGTTTCCAACATGTTAAACAATCAAACTGGTTAAGACTTGATTAATTGAAATTGGTTTCATATAGACAATTGACCACCCAAGTTGACCGGTGATTCACGAACGTTAAAACTTGTAAAAACTATATGATGACATATATATGATTATATATATAGTTAACAAGATATTATGATAAGTAAGTATCTCATTAGGTATTTTAACAATGAGTTATATACATAAAATTGAGTTTATTGAATTAAGAAACTCGAAACGATATATATAACGATTATCGTTATAACAACGTCTTACTAAATACATATGAATCATATTAAGATATTGATACACTATGTTTAATTATCATAAATGATAATTAAACATGTCATTAAGTGCATTAACAATGAACCACATATGTAAAAATAAGACTACTAATTTAAAGATTTCGAATCGAGACATATATGTAACGATTATCGTTGTAACAACATTTAACTGTATATATATCATAATAAGATATATTAATATATCATAATATCATGATAATGTAATAATTTAACATCTCTTTAGATATAATAAACAATGGGTTAACAACATTTAACAAGATCGTTAACCTAAAGGTTTCAAAACAACATTTACATGTAACGACTAACGATGACTTAACGACTCAGTTAAAATGTATATACATGTAGTGTTTTAATATGTATTCATACACTTTTGAAAGACTTCAAGACATTTATCAAAATACTTCTACTTAACAAAAATGCTTACAATTACATCCTCGTTCAGTTTCATCAACAATTCTACTCGTATGCACTCTTATTCGTACTCGTACAATACACAGCTTTTAGATGTATGTACTATTGGTATATACACTCCAATGATCAGCTCTTAGCAGCCCATGTGAGTCACCTAACACATGTGGGAACCATCATTTGGCAACTAGCATGAAATATCTCATAAAATTACAAAAATATTAGTAATCATTCATGACTTATTTACATGTAAACAAAATTACACATCCTTTATATCTAATACATATACCAACGACCAAAAACACCTACAAACACTTTCATTCTTCAATTTTCTTCATCTAATTGATCTCTCTCAAGTTCTATCTTCAAGTTCGAAGTGTTCTTCATAAATTCTATAAGTTCTAGTTTCATAAAATCAAGAATACTTCCAAGTTTGCTAGCTTACTTCCAATCTTGTAAAGTGATCATCCAAACTCAATAAATCTTTCTTATTTATAGTAAGATATCTTTATAATACAAGGTAATACTCATATTCAAACTTTGATTCAATTTCTATAACTATAACAATCTTATTTCAAGTGGAAATCTTACTTGAACTTGTTTTCGTGTCATGATTCTGCTTCAAGAACTTTCAAGCCATCCAAGGATCCTTTGAAGCTAGATCTATTTTTCTCATTTCCAGTAGGTTTATCCATAAAATATGAGGTAGTAATGATGTTCATAACATCATTCGATTCATATATATAAAACTACCTTATTCGAAGGTTTAAACTTGAAATCACTAGAACATAGTTTAGTTAATTCTAAACTTGTTAGCAAACAAAAGTTAATCCTTCTAACTTGACTTTTAAAATCAACTAAACACATGTTCTATATCTATATGATATGCTAACTTAATGATTTAAAACCTGAAAACACGAAAAACACCGTAAAACCGGATTTACGCCGTCGTAGTAACACCGCGGGCTGTTTTGGGTTAGTTAATTAAAAACTATGATAAACTTTGATTTAAAATTTGTTCTTATGGGAAAATGATTTTTCTTATGAATATGAAACTATATCCAAAAATCATGGTTAAATTCAAAGTGGAAGTATGTTTTCCAAAATGGTCATCTAGACGTAGTTCTTTTGACTAAAATTACTACCTTTACAAAAATGACTTGTAACCTGTATTTCTGACTATAAACTTATACTTTTTATGTTTAGATTCATAAATTTAAGTTCAATATGAAACCATAGCAGCTTGATTCACTCAAAACGGATTTAAAACGAAGAAGTTATGGGTAAAACAAGATTGGATAATTTTTCT
Source organism: Rutidosis leptorrhynchoides (assembly GCF_046630445.1). NCBI lineage: Eukaryota > Viridiplantae > Streptophyta > Magnoliopsida > Asterales > Asteraceae > Rutidosis > Rutidosis leptorrhynchoides. Next base: position 123,739,029 of record NC_092338.1, on the reverse strand, counting down.
TGTTGTAGCTACGTAAAAATTGGTAACAAATCTATATTAATCATATCCTAGCTAACTTATATTGTATTATACATGTATTCTAATATATTATGTAATCTTGGGATACCATAGGCACGTATGCAAATGTTTTGACATATCATATCGACCCATGTATATATATTATTTGGAACAACCATAGACACTCTATATGCAGTAATGTTGGAGTTAGCTATACATGGTTGAGGTTGATTCCAAAAATATATATACTTTGAGTTGTGATCTAGCCTGAGACGTGTATACACCGAGTCGTGGATTGATTCAAGATAATATATATCAATTTATTTATGTACATCTAAATTTGGACAACTAGTTATAGGTTACTAACGAGGACAGCTGACTTAATAAACTTAAAACATCAAAATGTATTAAAAGTGTTGTAAATATATTTTGAACATACTTTGATATATATGTACATATTTGTTATAGGTTCGTGAATCGACCAGTGGCCAAGTCTTACTTCCCGACGAAGTAAAAATCTGTGAAAGTAAGTTATAGTCCCACTTTTAAAATCTAATATTTTTGGGATGAGAATACATGCAGCTTTATAAATATTTTAAAAAATAGACACAAGTACATGAAACTACTTTCTATGGTTGAATGATCGAAGCCGAATATGCCCCTTTTTGCTTGGTAGCCTAAGAATTAGGGAACATCACTAATTTTGAGAATTAGTGCACGCCTAATTGACGCGAATCCTAAAGAAAGGTCTATTGGGCCTAACAAACCCCATCTAAAGTACCAGATGCTTTAGTACTTCGAGTTTTATATCATGTCCGATGGATGTCCCGGAATGATGGGGATATTCTTATATGCATCTTGTTAATGTCGATTACCAGGTGTTCACCATATGAATGATTTTTTTATCTCTATGTAGGGGATGTGTATTGAAATATAAAATTTTGTGGTCTATTATTACGATTTGATAAATATATAGGTTAAACCTATAACTCACCAACATTTTTGTTGACGTTTAAAGCATGTTTATTCTCAGGTGATTATTAAGAGCTTCCGCTGTTGCATGCTAATATATGGACAAGATTTGGAGTCAGCATGCTTGTATTATATTGTTTAAAACTGCATTCAAAATTTACTTTGTTGTAACATATTAAAATTGTAAACTAATATGTATTGGTAGTGTGTAAGTGTGATATTTTTAGATTATCATTTCTGATAATCTAGGTGGTGTCCTTTTAACCTTGTCGATAAAATAAAGGTTATGGTTTGTTTTAAAAATGAATGCAGTCTTTGAAAAACGTCTCATATAGAGGTCAAAACCTCGCAACGAAATCAATTAATATGGAACGTTTATAATCAATATGAACGGGACATTTCAGTTGGTATTCGAGCGTTGGTCTTAGAGAACCAGAAATTTGCATTAGTGTATCTTATCGAGTTTGTTAGGATACATTTGTGAGTCTAGACTTCGACCGTGTTTTCTTTAAAACGATTGCTTAACACTTTTGTTGGAAACTATATATTATTAATATGTAAATATTATGTGATATATTAACCTCTTAATGTGTTTGATATTGTGTGATAGATGTCTACCACTAGTACTAATCCCATCGACTCACCTAATAATAATGAAGAGTCGAATATACTTTGGGAAGATTCACAAATTCCCGAAGAGGAACCGGGAGAGGAGGAACCGGAAGAGGAGGAACCGGAAGAGGAGGAACCGGAAGAAGAAGAGGTTTCGGAGGAAGAAATATTGATACCTACTGTAAATCGATTAAATAAAAGAAAATCCTCAACCAACGGACCAAAGTCAATAATGGTCAATGGTGTTTCCGCCCAGGAAGCAAAATATTAGGAAGATTACAAATTTTTCAATGAATCGGATCCCGATGAGGATTCCGATGATGTTATAGAAATTACCTCGACCCAATCTAATAAAGCAAAAGAAAATAATAAGGGAAAAGGTATAAAAATAGAGAAACCTGATTCCAACCCCGATGAACTTTATATGTATCGGCAACGTCCGTATTTCCTAAATTGTAACAATAACCCGGGAACCTCTAAACCACCAGGTTTTTCTAAACCATTGTGGAAAACGACGGCTCGTATCAGAGGAACATCATATATCCCTAGAAAATTAGGAAAACAAACCAAGTCCGAAGAAGAAGAAACCAGTGATTCAGATTAGAGGGTTGTAATCATGTTGTGTATTATATGTATTGTAGTGTGCTTGTCCTTTTATGTTCTATGTAAAAATTGCTTGTATTGTTTGTTAATTATCTTTTACGAATCTAATCCTTGTCTATTTTACAGTATAAAAACAAAATGGACGTTAAGGATAGACAACCGAATATTTTAGAAGACCTACCAGAGGATATGATTGAGGAAATCTTGTCTAGAGTCGGTCAGAATTCATCAGCACATTTAGTTATGGCGAAATTAATTTGTCAAACATTTGAAAGACTTTCCAGAAATGCCTTAGTGTATAAAAGGCTTTCCTTTGATAGGTGGGGTATATCACATTGGGGAGACCGTAAGTTACACTGTGTCTTCTTTAAAGCGTTAAATGCGGGGAACCCAAATGCAATTTTACACTACGGGTTAAGAACCTATTTTGACTCAACATATCCCAACATAGAATTTTGTGAGTTATAAAGAGCTTCTAACATGCAACATAAAGAAGAATGTTATGCTTACGGGTTAATAATGTTCGCTTCTCATCAAATTGAGAAAAAGAACATTGGGTTGCAATTTTTAAATAAAACGTTCCCACAAGTGACGGACTCGGTAGTTGAGATGAGAAACAAGGTTTTTAGATTGTTACGGGGCTGTTGGGCATTACGAAACCCTCGTCCTTTTAACGACATTACAACATGCTGCCTAGCCAATGGTCATAATGGTTACTTTCCATAAAACCAAGGATGGGAAGTCGTCTTAGTAAACCAGAATGCATGACTTGTTTCCGGACTTATGAATTACGTGTCTTTATTTCTTTTGCTGAACAACTTGCGTATTAACTAGAATTGCCTTTATAGCTGCCGAGTAGCAATGTTATTATGTGTTATATTTCATCCTATATGTATAATAGCGGTATTGTAAGTTGTAATATTTTAAATAAAGTTTGAACACGAAATTTTATTGTAATAAGTTTTTCATATAGAAGCATAGTAGTTGAGTTGTATAGTAGCTAGTAAGTATGAACTTAATGGGCAGGTACTACCCGAATTAAAACTATAAAATGCTAATATGAAGAAAAAGCTTTTATAAATAAGTTCATATAATGCTACGAAGTACTATTGACTACTCTTAAATTCTATATGATTAACTCAATTCTTTTGGCTATTTTTGAAGGAAATGGCACCGGCAACTCGTCAGAACTTGAACATGAGTGAGGAAGACTTCCGTGTTTTCCTTGCAGCAAACATAGCCGCAGTACAGGCTGCGATGCAAAATAACAATAACTCTGGATCTAGCAGTGGAACTAATTCCACAAGAAATCGTGTAGGATGCTCCTACAAAGAATTCACTACCTGCAAACCTTTGAAATATGATGGAACCGAAGGACCAATTGGATTGAAACGGTGGACCGAGAAGGTCGAATCGGTGTTTACCATAAGTAAGTGTACTGAAGAGGACAAAGTTAAGTACGCTACGCATACCTTCACAGGTGCGGCGTTAACATGGTGGAATACCTATCTCGAGCAGGTAGGACAAGATGCTGCTTACGCACTACCATGGTCAGCATTCAAGCAATTGATGAACGTGCAGTATCATCCCAGAAACGAGGTCAATAAGCTCAAGGTAGAGCTTAGAGGATTACGAACGCAAGGTTTTGATATCACCACGTACGAACGACGATTCACATAATTGTGCCTATTGTGTCCCAGAACGTTCGAAGACGAAGAAGAGAAGATCGACGCATTTGTAAAAGGGTTACCGGAAAGAATTCAAGAAGATGTGAGTTCACACGAGCCCGCCTCCATACAAAAGGCAATTCGAATGGCTCACAAATTAGTGAACCAGATCGAAGGAAGGATTAAGGAACAGATGACCGAAGAGGCTAACATGAAACAAGTCAAGAGAAAGTGGAAGGAAAACAATGACAAGAGTCACCAATACAACAACAACAATCACAACCACAATCGCAATAACTATCCCAATAACCGCAACATCAATCGCAACAACAACTTCAACAAACGTCCCAACAACAACTACAATAATCGTCCCAACAACAATAACAACCACAACAACAATAATAATCAGAAACATCAATACCAAAGATGTGAAGAGAATCACCCAGGGTTCTGCACAACATTTTGCAATAGGTGTAAAAGAAATGGTCATGGCGCGACAAAGTGTGAGGTCTACGGACCAATGTATAAGAGAACTAAAGGAACAAATAATGTCGGAACGAGTAATGTCGGAACAAGTAGTGTCGGAGCAAGTACTGCCAACGTAGTCTGTTATAAATGTAGAAAACCGGGCCACATTATTAAAAATTGCCCAAATCAGGGGAATACTAATGGGCAGGGCCACGGAAGAGTTTTCAATATTAATACAGCAGAAGCGTAGGAAGACCCGGAGCTTGTTACGGGTACGTTTCTCATTGACAATAAATCTGCTTATGTTTTATTTGATTCGTGTGTGGATAGAAGCTATATGAGTAGAGATTTTTGTGCTAAACTAAGTTGCTCACCGACGCCCTTGGATAATAAATTTTTACTCGAATTAGCAAATGGTAAATTAATTACAGCAGATAATATATATCGGAATCGAGAAATTAAACTGGTTAGCGAAACATTTAAGATTGACTTGATACCAGTAGAGTTAGGGAGTTTTGATGTGATAATCGGTATGGACTTGTTGAAAGAAGTGAAAGCAGAGATCGCTTGTTACAAAAATGAAATTCGCATTATACGAGAAAAAGGAAAACCCTTAATGGTGTACGGAGAAAAGAACAACGCGAAGTTAAATCTTATTAGAAACCTGAAAGCACAAAAACTAATAAGAAAAGGTTGCTATGCTGTGCTAGCACACGTCGAGAAAATCAATTCCAAAGAAAGGAACATCAATGATGTTCCCGTCGCAAAAGAATTTCCCGATGTATTTCCGAAAGAATTACTGGGACTACCTCCACACCGATCCGTTGAATTTCAAATAGACCTTGTACCGGGAGCTGCACCAATAGCTCGTGCTCCATACAGACTCGCACCTAGCGAAATAAAGGAACTTCAGAGCCAATTACAAGAACTTTTAGATCATGGTTTCATTCGACCAAGCACATCACCGTGGGGAGCTCCTGTTTTGTTTGTCAAGAAGAAGGATGGTAGATTTAGGTTATGTATCGACTACCGAGAGTTGAACAAACTTACCATCAAGAACCGCTACCCACTACCGAGAATCGACGACTTATTTGATCAACTACAAGGCTCGTCGGTTTATTCGAAGATTGATTTACGTTCTGGGTATCATCAAATGCGGGTGAAGGAGGATGATATTCCAAAGACTGCTTTTAGGACGCGTTACGGTCATTACGAGTTTATGGTTATGCCGTTTGGGTTGACTAACGCACCAGCTATATTCATGGACCTCATGAACCGAGTGTGTGGACCCTACCTTGACAAGTTTGTCATTGTTTTCATCGATGACATACTTATTTACTTGAAGAATGATCAAGAGCACGAAGAACATTTGAGAAAAGTACTAGAGTTACTGAGGAAAGAAAAACTGTACGCTAAGTTTTCAAAGTGTGCATTTTGGTTGGAAGAAGTTCAATTCCTCGGTCACATAGTGAACAAAGAAGGTATTCAGGTGGATCCATCAAAGATTGAAACTGTTGAAAAGTGGGAAACTCCGAAAACTCCGAAGCATATACGCCAATTTTTAGGACTAGCTGGTTACTACAGAAGGTTCATCCAAGATTTTTCCAGAATAGCAAAACCCTTGACTGCATTAATGCATAAAGGGAAGAAATTTGAATGGAAGTATGAACAAGAAAAGGCGTTTCAATTATTAAAGAAAAAGTTAACTACAGCACCTATATTGTCATTACCTGAAGGGAATGATGATTTTGTGATATATTGTGACGCCTCAAAGAAAGGTCTCGGTTGTGTATTAATGCAACAAACGAAGGTAATTGCTTATGCATCTAGACAATTGAAGATTCACGAGCAGAATTATACGACGCGTGATTTGGAATTAGGCGCGGTTGTTTTTGCATTAAAGACTTGGAGGCACTACTTATATGGGGTCAAAAGTATTATATATACCGACCACAAAAGTCTTCAACACATATTTAACCAGAAACAACTGAACATGAGACAGCGCAGGTGGATTGAATTGTTGAATGATTACGACTTTGAGATTCGTTATCACCCGGGGAAGGCAAATGTGGTAGCCGACGCCTTGAGCAGAAAGGACAGAGAACCCATTCGAGTAAAAGCTATGAATATAATGATTCACAATAACCTTACTACTCAAATAAAGGAGGCGCAACAAGGAGTTTTAAAAGAGGAAAATTTAAAGGATGAAATACCCAAAGGATCGGAGAAGCATCTTGATATTTGAGAAGACGGAACCCGGTATAGGGCTGAAAGAATTTGGATACCAAAATTTGGAGAGATGAGAGAAATGGTACTTAGAGAAGCTCATAAAACCAGATACTCAATACACCCTGGAACGGGGAAGATGTACAAGGATCTCAAGAAACATTTTTGGTGGCTGGGTATGAAAGCTGATGTTGCTAAATACGTAGGAGAATGTTTGACGTGTTCTAAGGTCAAAGCGAAGCATCAGAAACCATCAGGTCTACTTCAACAACCCGAAATCCCGGAATGGAAATGGGAAAACATTACCATGGATTTCATCACTAAATTGCCAAGGACTGCCAGTGGTTTTGATACTATTTGGGTAATAGTTGATCGTCTCACCAAATCAGCACACTTCCTGCCAATAAGAGAAGATGACAAGATGGAGAAGTTAACACGATTGTATTTGAAGGAAGTCATCTCCAGACATGGAATACCAATCTCTATTATCTCTGATAGGGATGTCAGATTTATTTCAAGATTCTGGCAGATATTACAGCAAGCATTAGGAACTCGTCTAGACATGAGTACTGCCTATCATCCACAAACTGATGGGCAGAGCAAAAGGACGATACAAATGCTTGAAGACATGCTACGAGCATGTGTTATTGATTTCGGAAACAGTTGGGATCGACATCTACCGTTAGCAGAATTTTCCTATAACAACAGCTACCATTCAAGCATTGAGATGGCACCATTTGAAGCACTTTATGGTAGAAAGTGCAGGTCTCCGATTTGTTAGAGTGAAGTGGGGGACAGACAGATTACGGGTTCGGAGATAATACAAGAAACTACCGAGAAGATCATCCAAATTCAACAACGGTTGAAAACCGCCCAGAGTCGACAAAAGAGCTACGCCGACATTAAAAGAAAAGATACAGAATTTGAAATTGGAGAGATGGTCAAGCTTAAGGTTGCACCTTGAAAAGGCATTGTTCGATTTGGTAAATGAGGGAAATTAAATCTAAGGTATATAGGACCATTCAAGATTATTGATCGTATCGGACCAGTAGCTTACCGACTTGAATTACCACAACAACTCGCGGCTGTACATAACACTTTCCACGTCTCAAATTTGAAGAAATGTTTTGCTAAAGAAGATCTCACTATTCCGTTAGACGAAATCCAAATCAACGAAAAACTTCAATTCGTCGAAGAACCCGTCGAAATAATGGATCGTGAGGTTAAAAGACTTAAGCAAAACAAGATACCAACTGTTAAAGTTCGATGGAATGCTCGTAGAGGACCTGAGTTCACCTGGGAATGAGAAGATCAGATGAAGAAGAAATACCCGCACTTATTTCCAGAAGATACGTCAACACCTCCAACTGCTTAAAATTTCGGGACGAAATTTATTTAACGGGTAGGTACTGTAGTGACCCGAACTTTTCCATGTTTATATATATTAAATGAAATTGTTATTTACATGATTAAGCATTTCCAACATGTTAAGCAATCAAACTGGTTAAGACTTGATTAATTGAAATTGGTTTCATATAGACAATTGACCACCTAAGTTGACCGGTGATTCACGAACGTTAAAACATGTAAAAACTATATGATGACATATATATGATTATATATATAGTTAACATGATATTATGATAAGTAAGTATATCATTAGGTATTTTAACAATGAGTTATATACATAAAATTGAGTTTATTGAATTAAGAAACTCGAAACGATATATATAACGATTATCGTTATAACAACGTCTTACTAAATACATATGAATCATATTAAGATATTGATACACTATGTTTAATTATGATAAATGATAAGTAAACATGTGATTAAGTGTATTAACATTGAACTACATATGTAAAAACAAGACTACTAATTTAATGATTTCGAAACGAGACATATATGTAACGATTATCGTTGTAACAACATTTAACTGTATATATATCATACTAAGATATATTAATATATCATGATATCATGATAATGTTATAATTTAACATCTCTTTAGATATAATAAACAATGGGTTAACAACATTTAACAAGATCGTTAATCTAAAGGTTTCAAAACAACATTTACATGTAACGACTAACGATGACTTAACGACTCAGTTAAAATGTATATACATGTAGTGTTTTAATATGTATTCATACACTTTTGAAAGACTTCAAGACACTTATCAAAATACTTATACTTAACAAAAATGCTTACAATTACATCCTCGTTCAGTTTCATCAACAATTCTACTCGTATGCACCCTTATTCGTACTCGTACAATACACAGCTTTTAGATGTATGTACTATTGGTATATACACTTCAATGATCAGCTCGTAGCAGCCCATGTGAGTCACCTAACACATGTGAGAACCATCATTTGGCAACTAGCATGAAATATCTCATAAAATTACAAAAATATTAGTAATCATTCATGACTTATTTACATGTAAACAAAATTACACATCCTTTATATCTAATCCATATACCAACAACCAAAAACACCTACAAACACTTTTATTCTTCAATTTTATTCATCTAATTGATCTCTCTCAAGTTCTATCTTCAAGTTCTAAGTGTTCTTCATAAATTCTATAAGTTCTAGTTTCATAAAATCAAGAATACTTCCAAGTTTGTTAGCTTACTTCCAATCTTGTAAAGTGATCATCCAACCTCAATAAATCTTTCTTATTTATAGTAAGATATCTTTCTAATACAAGGTAATACTCATATTCAAACTTTGATTCAATTTCTATAACTATAACAATCTTATTTCGAGTGGAAATCTTACTTGAACTTGTTTTCGTGTCATTATTCTGCTTCAAGAACTTTCAAGCCATCCAAGGATCCTTTGATGCTAGATCTATTTTTCTCATTTCCAGTAGGTTTATCAACAAAACCTGATTTAGTAATGATGTTCATAACATCATTCGATTCATATATATAAAACTACCTTATTCGAAGGATTAAACTTGAAATCACTAGAACATAGTTTAGTTAACTCTAAACTTGTTCACAAACAAAAGTAAATTCTTCTAACTTGACTTTAAAAATCAACTAAACACATGTTCTATATCTATATGATATGCTAACTTAATGATTTAAAACCTGGAAACACGAAAAACACCGTAAAACCAGATTTACGTTGTCATAGTAACACCGCGGGCTGTTTTGGATTATTTAATTAAAAACTATGATAAACTTTGATTTAAAAGTTGTTCTTTTGGGAAAATGATTTTTCTTATGAACATGAAACTATATCCAAAAATCATGGTTAAACTCAAAGTGGAAGTATGTTTTCCAAAATGGTCATCTAGACGTCGTTCTTTCGACTGAAATGACTACCTTTACAAAAATGACTTGTAACCTGTATTTTCGACTATAAACTTATACTTTTTCTTTTTAGATTCATAAATTTAAGTTCCATATGAAACCATATCAACTTGATTCACTCAAAACGGATTTAAAACGAAGAAGTTATGGGTAAAACAAGATTGGATAATTTTTCTTGTTGTAGCTATGTAAAAATTGGTAACAAATCTATATTAATCATATCCTAGCTAAATTATATTGTATTATACATGTATTCTAATATATTATGTAATCTTGGGATACCATAGACACGTATGCAAATGTTTTGACATATCATATCGACCCATGTATATATATTATTTGGAACAACCATAGACACTCTATGTGCAGTAATGTTGGAGTTAGCTATACAGGGTTGAGGTTGATTCCAAAAATATATATACTTTGAGTTGTGATCTAGCATGAGACGTGTATACACCGAGTCGTGGATTGATTCAAGATAATATATATCAATTTATTTCTGTACATCTAAATTTAGACAACTAGTTATAGGTTACTAACGAGAACAACTGACTTAATAAACTTAAAACATCAAAATGTATTAAAAGTGTTGTAAATATATTTTGAACATACTTTGATATATATGTACATATTTGTTATAGGTTCGTGAATCGACCAGTGGCCAAGTCTTACTTCCCGACGAAGTTAAAATCTGTGAAAGTAAGTTATAGTCCCACTTTTAAAATCTAATATTTTTGGGATGAGAATACATGCAGCTTTATAAATATTTTAAAAAATAGACACATGTACATGAAACTACTTTCTATGGTTGAATGATCGAAGCCGAATATGCCCCTTTTTGCTTGGTAGCCTAAGAATTAGGGAACATCACTAATTTTGAGAATTAGTGCACGCCTAATTGACGTGAATCCTAAAGAAAGATCTATTGGGCCTAACAAACCCCATCTAAAGTACCGGATGCTTTAGTACTTCGAGTTTTATATCATGTCCGATGGATATCCCGAAATGATGGGGATATTCTTATATGCATCTTGTTAATGTCGGTTACCAGGTGTTCACCATATGAATGATTTTTTATCTCTATGTATGGGATGTGTATTGAAATATAAAATTTTGTGGTCTATTATTACGATTTGATAAATATATAGGTTAAACCTATAACTCACCAACATTTTTGTTGACGTTTAAAGCATGTTTATTCTCAGGAGATTATTAAGAGCTTCCGCTGTTGCATGCTAATATATGGACAAGATTTGGAGTCAGCATGCTTGTATTATATTATTTAAAACTGCATTCAAAATTTACTTTGTTGTAACATATTAAAATTGTAAACCAATATGTATTGGTAGTGTGTAAGTGTGATATTTTTAGATTATCATTTCTGATAATCTAGGTGGTGTTCTTTTAACCTTGTCGATAAAATAAAGGTTATGGTTTGTTTTAAACACGAATGCAGTCTTTGAAAAACGTCTCATATAGAGGTCAAAACCTCGCAACGAAATCAATTAATATGGAACGTTTATAATCAATATGAACGGGACATTTCAGTTGGTATCCGAGCGTTGGTCTTAGAGAACCAGAAATTTGCATTAGTGTATCTTATCGAGTTTGTTAGGATACATTAGTGAGTCTAGACTTCGACCGTGTTTTCTTTAAAACGATTGCTTAACACTTTTGTTGGAAACTATATATTATTAACATGTAAATATTATGTGATATATTAACCTCTTAATGTGTTTGATATTGTGTGATAGATGTCTACCACTAGTACTAATCCCATCGACTCATCTAATAATAATGAAGAGTCGAATATACTTTGGGAAGATTCACAAATTCCCGAAGAGGAACCGGGAGAGGAGGAACCGGAAGAGGAGGAACCGGAAGAGGAGGAACCGGAAGAAGAAGAGGTTTCGGAGGAAGAAATATTGATACCTACTGTAAATTGATTAAATAAAAGAAAATCCTCAACCAACGGACCAAAGTCAATAATGGTCAATGGTGTTTCCGCCGAGGAAGCAAAATATTGGGAAGATTACCAATTTTTCAATGAATCGGATCCCGATGAGGATTCCGATGATGTTATAGAAATTACCTCGATCCAATCTAATAAAGCAAAAGAAAATAATAAGGGAAAAGGTATAAAAATAGAGAAACCTGATTCCAACCCCGATGAACTTTATATGTATCGGCAACGTCCGTATTTCCTAAATTGTAACAATAACCCGGGAACCTTTAAACCACCAGGTTTTTCTAAACCATTGTGGAAAACGATGGCTCATATCAGAGGAACATCATATATCCCTAGAAAATTAGGAAAACAAACCAAGTCCGAAGAAGAAGAAACCAGTGATTCAGATTAGAGGGTTGTAATCATGTTGTGTATTATATGTATTGTAGTGTGCTTGTCCTTTTATGTTCTATGTAAAAATTGCTTGTATTGTTTGTTAATTATCTTTTACGAATCTAATCCTTGTCTATTTTACAGTATAAAAACAAAATGGACGTTAAGGATAGACAACCGAATATTTTAGAAGACCTACCAGAGGATATGATTGAGGAAATCTTGTCTAGAGTCGGTCAGAATTCATGCAACATAAAGAAGCATGTTATGCTTACGGGTTAATTATGTTCGCTTCTCACCAAATTGAGAAAAAGAACATTGGGTTGCAACTTTTAAATAAAACATTCCCACAAGTGACAGACTCGGTAGTTGAGGTGAGAAACAAGGTTTTTAGATTGTTACGGGGCTTTTGGACATTACGTAACCCTCGTCCTTTTGACGACATTACAACATGCTGCCTGGTCAACGGTCACAACGGTTATTTTCCACAAGACCAAGGATGGGAAATAGTCTTAGTAAAACCAGAATGCATGACTTGTTTCTGGAAATAGTCTTATGAATTACGTGTCTTTATTGCCTTTGCTGAATGACTTGCGTATTAACTAGAATTGCCTTTATAGCTGCCGTTTAGCAAAGTTATTATGTGCTATATTTCATCCTATATGTATTATAGTGTTATAGTATGTTTGTAAAATATTGTATAAAAGTTTGAACGCGACATATTATTGTAATAAGTTTTTCATATAGAATCGTAGTAGTTGAATTGTATAGTAGCTACTAAGTATGAACTTAACGGGTAGGTACTACCCGAATTAAAATTATAAAATGCTAATATGAAGAAAAAGCTTTTATAAATAAGTTCATATCACGCTACGAAATACTATTGACTAATCTTAAATTCTATATGATTAACTCAATTCTTTTAGCTATTTTTGAAGGAAATGGCACCGACGACTCGTCAGAACTTGAACATGAGTGAGGAAGACTTCTGTGTTTTCCTTGCTGCGAACATAGCCGCAGTGCAGGCCACAATGCAAAATAACAACAATAACTCTGGTTCTAGCAGTGGAACTAATTCCACAAGAAATCGTGTAGGATGCTCCTACAAAGAATTCATTGCCTGCAAACCTTTGGAATTTGATGGAACCGAAGGTCCTATCGGATTGAAACGGTGGACCGAGAAAGTTGAATCAGTGTTTGCCATAAGTAAATGTACTGAAGAAGACAAAGTAAAGTACGCTACGCATACCTTCACAGGTACTGCGTTAACATGGTGAAATACCTATCTCGAGCAGGTAGGATAAGATGCTGCTTACGCACTACTGTGGTCAGCATTCAAGCAATTGATGAACGAGCAGTATCGTCCCAGAAACGAAGTCAATAAGCTCAAGGTAGAGCTTAGAGGATTACGAACGCAATGTTTCGATATCACCACGTACGAATGACGATTCACAGAGTTTTGCCTATTGTGTCCCAGAACGTTCAAAGACGAAGAAGAGAAGATCGACGCATTTGTAAAAGGGTTACCGGAAAGGATTTAAGAAGATGTGAGTTCACACGAGCCCGCCTCCATACAAAAGGCAAGTCGAACGGCTCACAAACTAGTGAACCAGATCGAAGAAAGGATTAAGGAGCAGGCAGCCGAAGAGGCTAACATGAAACAAGTTAAGAGAAAGTGGGAAGAAACCAGTGACAAGAGTCACCAATACAACAACAACAATCACAACCACAATCGCAATTACTATCCCAACAACCGCAACATCAATCGTAACAATAACTTCAACAAATGTCCCAACAACAACTACAATAACCGTTCCAACAACAACAACAACAACAACAATAACAATCCCAACAACAATCTCAATAACAACAATGGCAACAAAAACCAAAAACAGCCATGTCAAAGGTGTGAAGAGCATCACCCGGGGTTCTGCACGACATTTTGTAACTGGTGTAAAAGAAATGGTCATAGCGCGACGAAGTGCGAGATCTACGGACCAATGCATAACAGAACTAAAAGAAAAAATAATGTCGGAACAAATAACACCGCCATAGTTTGTTTTGGATGTGGAAAACCGGGCCACTTTAGTAGAAATTGTCCGAATCAGGGGAATACTAATGGGCAAGGCCGCAGAAGAGTTTTCAATATTAATACAGCAGAAGCACAGGAAGACCCGGAGCTTGTTACGGGTAAGTTTCTTATTGACAATAAATCTGCTTATGTTTTATTTAATTCGGGTGCGGATAGAAGCTATATGAGTAGAGATTTTTGTGCTAAACTAAGTTGCCCAACGATTCCCTTGGATAATAAATTTTTACTTGAATTAGCAAACGGTAAATTAATTACAGCAGATAATATATGTCGGAATCGAGAAATTAAACTGGTTAGCGAAACATTTAAGATTGACTTGATACCAGTAGAGTTAGGAAGTTTTGATGTGATAATCGGTATGGACTGGTTGAAAGAAGTGAAAGCAGAGATCGTTTGTTACAAAAATGCAATTTGCATTATACGAGAAAAAGGAAAACCCTTAATGGTGTACGGAGAAAAGAGCAATGTGAAGTTAAATCTTATTAGTAATCTGAAGGCGCAAAAACTAATAAGAAAAGGTTGCTATGATGTGCTAGCACACGTCGAGAAAATCAATTCCGAAGAAAAGAACATCAATGATGTTCCCGTCGCAAAAAAATTTCCCAATATATTTCTGAAAGAATTACCGGGACTACCTCCACACCGATATGTTGAATTTCAAATAGACCTTGTACCGGGAGCTGCACCAATAGCTCGTGCTCCATACAGACTCACACCCAGCGAAATGAAGGAACTTCAGAGCCAATTACAAGAACTTTTAGAGCGTGGTTTTATTTGACCAAGCAAATCACTGTGGGGAGCTCCTGTTTTGTTTGTCAAAAAGAAAGATGGTACATTTAGATTATGTATCGACTATAGAGAGTTGAACAAACTTACCATCAAGAACCGTTATCCACTACCGAGAATCGACGATTTATTTGATCAGTTGCAAGGTTCGTCAGCGTACTCGAAGATTGATTTACGTTCTGGATATCATCAAATGCTGGTGAAGGAGGATGATATTCCAAAAACTGCTTTTAGGATGCGTTACGGTCATTACAAGTTTATGGTTATGCCATTTGGTTTGACTAACGCACCAGCTGTGTTCATGAACCTTATAAACAGAGTGTGTGGACCATACATTGACAAGTTTGTCATTGTTTTCATCGATGACATACTCATTTACTCACAGAATGATCAAGAGCACGAAGAACATTTGAGAAAGGTGCAAGATTTGTTAAGGAAAGAAAAACTGTACGTTATGTTTTCAAAGTGTGTATTTTGGCTGGAAGAAGTTCAATTCCTCAGACACATAGTGAACAAAGAAGGTACTCAGGTGGATCCAGCAAAGATTGAAACCGTTGAAAAGTGGGAAACCCCGAAAACTCCGAAGCATATACGCCAATTTTTAGGACTGGCTGGTTACTACAGAAGGTTCATCCAAGATTTTTCCAAAATAGCAAAACCCTTGACTGAATTAACGCATAAAGGGAAGAAATTTGAATTGAAGGATGACTAGGAGAAAGTGTTTCAATTGTTGAAGAAAAAGTTAACTACGGCACCTATATTGTCATTACCTGAAGGGAATGATGATTTTGTTATATATTGTGACGCCTCAAAGCAAGGTCACGGTTGTGTATTAATGCAACGAACGAAGGTAATTGCTTATGGGTCTAGATAATTGAAGATTCACGAGCAGAATTATACGACGCATGATTTGGAATTAGTTGCTGTAGTGACCCGAACTTTTCCATGTTTATATATATTAAATGAAGTTGATATTTACATGATTAAATGTTTCCAACATGTTAAGCAATCAAACTTGTTAAGACTTGATTAATTAAAATAGGTTTCATGTAGACAATTGACCACCCAAGTTGACCGGCGATTCACGAACGTTAAAACTTGTAAAAACTATATGATGATATATATATGGATATGTATATTTCTAACATGATATTATGAAAAGTAAGTATCTCACTAGGTATATTAACAATGAGTTATATACATAAAATGAGATTATTGAATTATGAAACTCGAAACGATATATATAACGATTATCGTTATAGCAACGCCTTACTAAATACATATGTAACATATTATGATATATTCATTGTTGGTGATTTGTGTCACCAATATGATTTAAGTGTAATGTTTAGTGACCTGAACTTTTCCATGTTTATATATATTAAATGAAATTGTTATTTACATGATTAAGTGTTTCCAACATGTTAAACAATCAAACTGGTTAAGACTTGATTAATTGAAATTGGTTTCATATAGACAATTGACCACCCAAGTTGACCGGTGATTCACGAACGTTAAAACTTGTAAAAACTATATGATGACATATATATGATTATATACATAGTTAACAAGATATTATGATAAGTAAGTATCTCATTAGGTATTTTAATAATGAGTTATATACATAAAATTGAGTTTATTGAATTAAGAAACTCGAAACGATATATATAACGATTATCGTTATAACAACGTCTTACTAAATACATATGAATCATATTAAGATATTGATACACTATGTTTAATTATCATAAATGATAATTAAACATGTCATTAAGTGCATTAGCAATGAACCACATATGTAAAAATAAGACTACTAATTTAATGATTTCGAATCGAGACATATATATAACGATTATCGTTGTAACAACATTTAACTGTATATATATCATACTAAGATATATTAATATATCATAATATCATGATAATGTAATAATTTAACATCTCTTTAGATATAATAAACAATGGGTTAACAACATTTAACAAGATCGTTAACCTAAAGGTTTCAAAACAACATTTACATGTAACGACTAACGATGACTTAACGACTCAGTTAAAATGTATATACATGTAGTGTTTTAATATGTATTCATACACTTTTTAAAGACTTCAAGACATTTATCAAAATACTTCTACTTAACAAAATTGCTTACAATTACATCCTCGTTCAGTTTCATCAACAATTCTACTCGTATGCAACCGTATTCGTACTCGTAAAATACATAGCTTTTAGATGTATGTACTATTGGTATATACACTCCAATGATCAGCTCTTAGCAGCCCATGTGAGTCACCTAACACATGTGGGAACCATCATTTGGAAACTAGCATGAAATATCTCATAAAATTACAAAAATATTAGTAATCATTCATCACTTATTTACATGTAAACAAAATTACACATTCTTTATATCTAATACATATACCAACGACCAAAAACACCTACAAACACTTTCATTCTTCAATTTTCTTCATCTAATTGATCTCTCTCAAGTTCTATCTTCAAGTTTCTAAGTGTTCTTCATAAATTCTATAAGTTCTAGTTTCATATAATCAAGAATACTTCCAAGTTTGCTAGCTTACTTCCAATCTTGTAAAGTGATCATCCAACCTCAATAAATCTTTCTTATTTATAGTAAGATATCTTTATAATACAAGGTAATACTCATATTCAAACTTTGATTCAATTTCTATAACTATAACAATCTTATTTCAAGTGAAAATCTTACTTGAACTTGTTTTCGTGTCATGATTCTGCTTCAAGAACTTTCAAGCCATCCAAGGATCCTTTGAAGCTAGATCTATTTTTCTCATTTTCAGTAGGTTTATCCATAAAATATGAGGTAGTAATGATGTTCATAACATCATTCGATTCATATATATAAAACTACCTTATTCGAAGGTTTAAACTTGAAATCACTAGAACATAGTTTAGTTAATTCTAAACTTGTTCGCAAACAAAAGTTAATCCTTCTAAATTGACTTTTAAAATCAACTAAACACATGTTCTATATCTATATGATATGCTAACTTAATAATTTAAAACCTGAAAACACGAAAAACACCGTAAAACCGGATTTACGCCGTCGTAGTAACACCGCGGGCTGTTTTGGGTTAGTTAATTAAAAACTATGATAAACTTTGATTTAAAAGTTGTTCTTCTGAGAAAATGATTTTTCTTATGAATATGAAACTATATCCAAAAATCATGGTTAAACTCAAAGTGGAAGTATGTTTTCCAAAATGGTCATCTAGACGTAGTTCTTTTGACTAAAATGACTACCTTTACAAAAATGACTTGTAACCTGTATTTCTGACTATAAACTTTTACTTTTTATGTTTAGATTCATAAAATTAAGTTCAATATGAAACCATAGCAACTTGATTCACTCAAAACGGATTTAAAACGAAGAAGTTATGGGTAAAACAAGATTGGATAATTTTTCTTGTTGTAGCTACGTAAAAATTGGTAACAAATCTATATTAATCATATCCTAGCTAACTTATATTGTATTATACATGTATTCTAATATATTATGTAATCTTGGGATACCATAGACACGTATGCAAATGTTTTGACATATCATATCGACCCATGTATATATATTATTTGGAACAACCATAGACACTCTATATGCAGTAATGTTGGAGTTAGCTATACAGGGTTGAGGTTGATTCCAAAAATATATATACTTTGAGTTGTGATCTAGCCTGAGACGTGTATACACCGAGTCGTGGATTGATTCAAGATAATATATATCAATTTATTTCTGTACATCTAAATTTGGACAACTAGTTATAGGTTACTAACGAGGACAGCTGACTTAATAAACTTAAAACATCAAAATGTATTAAAAGTGTTGTAAATATATTTTGAACATACTTTGATATATATGTACATATTTGTTATAGGTTCGTGAATCGACCAGTGGCCAAGTCTTACTTCCCGACGAAGTAAAAATCTGTGAAAGTGAGTTATAGTCCCACTTTTAAAATCTAATATTTTTGGGATGAGAATACATGCAGCTTTATAAATATTTTAAAAAATAGACACAAGTACATGAAACTACTTTCTATGGTTGAATGATCGAAGCTGAATATGCCCCTTTTTACATGGTAGCCTAAGAATTAGGGAACATCACTAATTTTGAGAATTAGTGCACGCCTAATTGACGCGAATCCTAAAGAAAGATCTATTGGGCCTAACAAACCCCATCTAAAGTACCAGATGCTTTAGTACTTCGAGTTTTATATCATGTCCGATGGATGTCCCGGAATGATGGGGATATTCTTATATGCATCTTGTTAATGTCGGTTACCAGGTGTTCACCATATGAATGATTTTTTATCTCTATGTATGGGATGTGTATTGAAATATAAAATTTTGTGGTCTATTATTACGATTTGATAAATATATAGGTTAAACCTATAACTCACCAACATTTTTGTTGACGTTTAAAGCATGTTTATTCTCAGGTGATTATTAAGAGCTTCAACTGTTCCATGCTAATATATGGACAAGATTTGGAGTCAGCATGCTTGTATTATATTGTTTAAAACTGCATTCAAAATTTACTTTGTTGTAACATATTAAAATTGTAAACCAATATGTATTGGTAGTGTGTAAGTGTGATATTTTTAGATTATCATTTCTGATAATCTAGGTGGTGTCCTTTTAACCTTGTCGATAAAATAAAGGTTATGGTTTGTTTTAAAAACGAATGCAGTCTTTGAAAAACGTCTCATATAGAGGTCAAAACCTCGTAACGAAATCAATTAATATGGAACGTTTATAATCAATATGAACGAGACATTTCATAATGGGATTAATTTGTTAACCAAAATAACCTTGATAAATATCGAACAAGTTTGGGAAAGTATGGAGTGCACACTTGTTTGAGCTTATTTTGATTATGACGGGGGTTCGGGGGCAGCGCCCCTAATAGTGGGGTCCGTGGGGTGGCATCCCCTGGCGGGGTCCAAACAACACTTACATGTGTTAAAATTTGATTTATTAAAAATGTGTTAAAATTTGATTTAAATCTTTCAACAACATTAAATGAGATCGTTAACTTAAAGCTTTCAAAAACAACACTTACATGTAACGACTACTTAACGACTCAGTTAAAATGAATATACATGTAGTGTATTAAGATGTATTAGTACACTTTTGAAAGACTTCAAGACACATATCAAAGTAATTCTACTTAGCAAAAATGTTTACAATTACATTTCCATTCATTTTCATCAACAATTCTACTCGTAGTCATTCAGTATTCGTATCTGTATTATACACAGCTTCTAGACGTAATTACTATGAGTATATACCAATAGGAACTATCATGGGATTCCACTCTTGATTATGTCATGCATGACTAATCAAATTTAACTTCTACCATGAACTAGTCAACTAACTAGAACTCCTTTTAACCCTACTCACCACTCATCATTCACCACTCACCAATCAATCCATTTCACTTCCAATTCTCTTTTTAATTCTCTCTCAACACCTACACACACTTATGAAAGAATTTTTCCAGTAAACTAATCATCATCTTCATCAAAAATTACTTCAAGAATCAAGCTATAATCATCATAGGAAGAACACTTCAAGAACACTTCAAAAATCCTTTCAAGTTTACTAGTTTACTTCTAAGCTTTCTAATCCATTCCAAGTAATCATCTAAGATCAAGAAACCTTTGTTATTTACAGTAGGTTATCTTTCTTATTCAAGGTAATATTCATATTCAAACTTTGATTCGATTTCTATAACTATAAACTATCTTAATTCGAGTAAAAATCTTACTTGAACTTGTTTTTGTGTCATGATCCTACTTCAAGAACTTTCAAGCCATCCAAGATCCTTTGAAGCTAGATCATTTCTTGTCACTTCCAGTAGGTTTATCTACTAAACTTGAGGTAGTAATGATGTTCATAACATCATTCGATTCATATATATATAAATATCTTATTCGAAGATTTAAACTTGTAATCACTAGAACATAGTTTAGTATATTCTAAAATTGTTCGCAAACAAAGTTAATCCTTCTAACTTAACTTTTAAAATCAACTAAACACATGTTCTATATCTATATGATATGCTAACTTAATGATTTATAACCTGGAAACACGAAGAACACCGTAAAACCGGATATACGCCGTCGTAGTAAAATCGGGGGCTGTTTTGGTTTGGATAATTAAAAACTATGATAAACTTTGATTTAAAAGTTATTATTCTGGTAAAATTATTTTTATTATGAACATGAAACTATATCCAAAAATCATGGTTAAACTCAAAGTGGAAGTATGTTTTCCAAAATGGTCATCTAGATGTCGTTCTTTCTACTGAAATGACTACCTTTACAAAAACGGCTTGTAACCTGTATTTTTGTCTATAAACTTATACTTTTTCTGTTTAGATTCATAAAATTAAGTTCAATAAGAAACCATAGAAACTTGAATCACTCAAAACGGATTTAAAACGAAGAAGTTATGGGTAAAACAAGATTGGATAATTTTGCTTGTTGTAGCTACATGAAATTTGTAACAAATCTATACAAATCATAACTTAACGAACTTATATTGTATTATACATTTATTCTAACATATATTATGTAATCTTGGGATACCATAGACACGTATACAATGTTTTGACATATCATATCTGAAATGTCCCGTTCTTATTGATTAAAAACGTTCCATATTAATTGATTTCGTTGTGAGGTTTTGACCTCTATATGAGACGTTTTTCAAAGACTGCATTCATTTTAAAACAAACCATAACCTTTATTTCATCAATAAAGGTTTAAAAAGCTTTACGTAGATTATCAAATAATGATAATCTAAAATATCCTGTTTACACACGACTATTACATAATGGTTTACAATACAAATATGTTACAACGAAATAAGTTTCTTGAATGCAGTTTTTACACAATATCATACAAGCATGGACTCCAAATCTTGTCCTTATTTAAGTATGCGACAGCGGAAGCTCTTAATAATCACCTGAGAATAAACATGCTTAAAACGTCAACAAAAAAATGTTGGTGAGTTATAGGTTTAACCTATATATATCAAATCGTAACAATAGACCACAAGATTTCATATTTCAATACACATCCCATACATAGAGATAAAAATCATTCATATGTTGAACACCTAGTAACCGACATTAACAAGATGCATATATAAGAATATCCCCATCATTCCGGGACACCCTTCGGATATGATATAAATTTCGAAGTACTAAAGCATCTGGTACTTTGAATGGGGTTTGTTAGGCCCAATAGATCTATCTTTAGGATTCGCGTCAATTAGGGTGTCTGTTCCCTAATTCTTAGATTACCAGACTTAATAAAAAGAGGCATATTCAATTTCGATAATTCAACCATAGAATGTAGTTTCACGTACTTGTATCTATTTTGTAAACCATTTATAAAACCTGCATGTATTCTCATCCCAAAAATATTAGATTTTAAAAGTGGGACTATAACTCACTTTCACAGATTTTTACTTCGTCGGGAAGTGACTTGGCCACTGGTCGATTCACGAACCTATAACAAATATGTACATATATATCAAAGTATGTTCAAAATATATTTACAACACTTTTAATACATTTTGATGTTTTAAGTTCATTAAGTCAGTTGTCCTCGTTAATAACCTACAACTAGTTGTCCAAAGTTAGATGTACAGAAAAAAATTGATATATATTATCTTGAATCAATCCACGACCCAGTGTATACACGTCTCAGGCTAGATCACAACTCAAAGTATATATATTTTTGGAATCAACCTCAACCCTGTATAGCTAACTCCCACATTACTACATATAGAGTGTCTATGGTTGTTTCAAATAATATATACACATGGGTCGATATGATATGTCAAAACATTTGCATACGTGTCTATGGTATCCCAAGATTACATAATATATTAGAATACATGTATAATATAATATAAGTTAGCTAGGATATGATTAATATAGATTTGTTACCAATTTTCACGTTGCTACAACAAGAAAAATTATCCAATCTTGTTTTACCCATAACTTCTTCATTTTAAATCCTTTTTTAGTGAATCAAATTGCTATGGTTTCATATTGAACTCTATTTTATGAATCTAAACAGAAAAATTATAGGTTTATAGTCGGAAATATAAATTACAAGTCATTTTTGTAAAGGTAGTCATTTCAGTCGAAAGAACGACGTCTAGATGACCATTTTAGAAAACAAACTTCCACTTTGAGTTTAACCATGATTTTTGGATATAGTTTCATGTTCATAAGAAAAATCATTTTTCCATAAGAGCAACTTTTAAATCAAAGTTTATCATAGTTTTTAATTAACTAACCCAAAACAGCCCGCGGTGTTACTACGACGGCGTATGTCCAGTTTTACAGTGTTCTTCGTGTTTCCAGGTTTTAAATCATTAAGTTAGCATATCATATAGATATAGAACATGTGTTTAGTTGATTTTAAAAGTCAAGTTAGAAGGATTAACTTTTGTTTGCGAACAAGTTTAGAATTAACTAAACTATGTTCTAGTGATTACAAGTTTAAACCTTCGAATAAGATAGCTTTATATGTATGAATCGAATGATGTTATGAACATCATTACTACCTCAAGTTTTCTGGATAAATCTACTGGAAATGAGAAAAATGGATCTAGCTTCAAAGGATCCTTGGATGGCTTGAAAGTTCTTGAAGCAGAATCATGACACGAAAAACATGTTCAAGTAAGATTTCCACTCGAAATAAGATTGTTATAGTTATAGAAATTGAATAAAAGTTTGAATATGAGTATTAACTTGTATTAGAAATATATCTTACTGTAAATAAGAAAGATTTCTTGAGGTTGGATGATCACTCTACAAGATTGGAAGTAAGCTAGCAAACTTGGAAGTATTCTTGATTTTATGAAACTAGAACTTGTAGAATTTATGAAGAACACTTAGAACTTGAAGATAGAACTTGAGAGCGATCAATTAGATGAATAAAATTGAAGAATAAAAGTGTTTGTAGGTGTTTTTGGTCGTTGGTGTATGGATTAGATATAAAGGATATGTAATTTTGTTTTCATGTAAATAAGTCATGAATGATTACTCATATTTTTGTAATTTTATGAGATATTTCATGCTAGTTGTCAAATGATGGTTCCCACATGTGTTAGGTGACTCACATGGGCTGCTAAGAGCTAATCATTGGAGTGTATATACCAATAGTACATACATCTAAAAGCTGTGTATTGTACGAGTACGAATACGGGTGCATACGAGTAGAATTGTTGATTAAACTGAACGAGGATGTAATTGTAAGCATTTTTGTTAAGTAAGAGTATTTTGATAAGTGTCTTGAAGTCTTTCAAAAGTATATGAATACATATTAAAACACTACATGTATATACATTTTAACTGAGTCGTTAAGTCATCGTTAGTCGTTACATGTAAGTGTTGTTTTGGAACCTTTAGGTTAATGATCTTGTTAAATGTTGTTAACCCAATGTTTATAATATCAAATGAGATTTTAAATTATTATATTATCATGATGATATGATGTATGAATATCTCTTAATATGATATATATACATTAAATGTCGTTACAACGATAATCGTTACATATATGTCTCGTTTCAAAATCATTAAGTTAGTAGTCTTGCTTTTATATATGTAGTTCATTGTTAATATACTTAATGATATATTTACTTATCATAATATCATGTTAACTATATATATATCCATATATATGTCATCATATATAAATCGAACAACGCCTTTCCAAGGTGCAACCTTAAGCATGACCATCTCTCCAATTTCAAATTCTATATCTTTTCTTTTAATGTCGGCGTAGCTCTTTTGTCGACTTTGGGCGGTTTTCAACCGTTGTTGAATTTGGATGATCTTCTCGGTAGTTTCTTGTATTATCTCCGGACCCGTAATCTGTCTATCCCCCACTTCACTCCAACAAATTGGAGACCTGCACTTTCTACCATAAAGTGCTTCAAATGGCGCCATCTCAATGCTTGAATGGTAGCTGTTGTTGTAGGAAAATTCTGCTAACAGTAGATGTCGATCCCAAGTGTTTCCGAAATCAATAACACATGCTCGTAGCATGTCTTCAAGTGTTTGTATCGTCATTTCGCTTTGCCCATCAGTTTGTGGATGATAGGCAGTACTCATATCTAGAAGAGTTCCTAATGCTTGCTGTAATGTCTGCCAGAATCTTGAAATAAATCTACCATCCCTATCAGAGATAATAGAGAATGGTATTCCATGTCTGGAGACGACTTCCTTCAAATACAGTCGTGCTAACTTCTCCATCTTGTCATCTTCTCTTATTGGCAGGAAGTGTGCTGATTTGGTGAGACGATCAACTATTACCCAAATAGTATCAAAACCACTTGCAGTCCTTGGTAATTTAGTGATGAAATCCATGGTAATGTTTTCCCATTTCCATTCCGGGATTTCGGGTTGTTGAAGTAGACCTGATGGTTTCTGATGCTCGGCTTTGACCTTAGAACACGTCAAACATTCTCCTACGTATTTAGCAACATCAGCTTTCACACCCGGCCACCAAAAATGTTTCTTGAGATCCTTGTACATCTTCCCATTTCCAGGATGTATTGAGTATCTGGTTTTATGAGCTTCTCTAAGTACCATTTCTCTCATATCTCCAAATTTTGGTACCCAAATCCTTTTAGCCCTATACCGGGTTCCATCTTCCCGAATATTAAGATGCTTCTCCGATCCTTTGGGTATTTCATCCTTTAAATTTCCCTCTTTTAAAACTCCTTGTTGCGCCTCCTTTATTTGAGTAGTAAGGTTATTGTGAATCATTATATTCATAGATTTTACTCGAATGGGTTCTCTGTCCTTCCTGCTCAAGGCGTCGGCTACCACATTTGCCTTCCCCGGGTGGTAACGAATCTCAAAGTCGTAATCATTCAACAATTCAATCCACCTACGCTGTCTCATATTCAGTTGTTTCTGATTAAATATGTGTTGAAGACTTTTATGGTCGGTATATATAATACTTTTGACCCCATATAAGTAGTGTCTCCAAGTCTTTAATGCAAAAACAACCGCGCCTAATTCCAAATCATGCGTCGTATAATTTTGTTCGTGAATCTTCAATTGTCTAGACGCATAAGCAATCACCTTCGTTCGTTGCATTAATATACAACCGAGACCTTGCTTTGATGCGTCACAATAAATCACAAAATCATCATTCCCTTCAGGCAATGACAATATAGGTGCCGTAGTTAACTTTTTCTTCAATAACTGGAACGCTTTCTCTTGTTTATCCTTCCATTCAATTTTCTTCCCTTTATGCGTTAATGTAGTCAAGGGTTTTGCTATTCTGGAAAAGTCTTGGATGAACCTTCTGTAGTAACCAGCTAATCCTAAAAACTGGCGTATGTGTTTCGGAGTTTTCGGGGTTTCCCACTTTTCAACAGTTTCTATCTTTGCCGGATCCACCTTAATACCTTCTTTGTTCACTATGTGACCGAGGAATTGAACTTCTTCCAACCAAAATGCACACTTTGAAAACTTAGCGTACAATTCTTCCTTCCTCAATACTTCTAACACCTTTCTCAAATGTTCACCGTGTTCTTGGTCATTCTTTGAGTAAATAAGTATGTCATCAATGAAAACAATGACAAACTTGTCAAGGTATGGTCCACACACTCGGTTTATAAGGTCCATGAACACAGCTGGTGCATTAGTTAAACCAAACGGCATGACCATATACTCGTAATGACCGTAACGTGTTCTGAAAGCAGTCTTTGGAATATCATCTTCTTTCACCCGCATTTGATGATACCCGGAACGTAAGTCAATCTTTGAATAAACAGACGAGCCTTGTAGTTGATCAAATAAGTCGTCGATTCTCGGTAGTGGGTAGCGGTTCTTGATGGTAAGTTTGTTCAACTCTCGGCAGTCGATACACCACCTGAATGTACCATCTTTCTTCTTGACAAACAAAACAGGAGCTCCCCACGGTGATGTGCTTGGTCGAATGAAACCACGCTCTAAAAATTCTTGTAATTGGCTTTGTAGTTCTTTCATCTCGCTGGGTGCGAGTCTGTAAGGAGCACGAGCTATTGGTGCAGCTCCTGGTACAAGATCTATTTGAAATTCAATGGATCGATGTGGGGGTAATCCCGGTAATTCTTTCGAAAATACATCGGGAAATTCTTTTGCGACGGGAACATCATTGATGCTCTTTTCTTCAGTTTGTACTTTCTCGACGTGTTCTAGAACAGCATAGCAACCTTTTCTTATTAGTTTTTGTGCCTTCAAATTACTAATAAGATATAGCTTCATGTTGCCCTTTTCTCCGTACACCATTAAGGGTTTTCCTTTTTCTCGTATAATGCAAATTGCATTTTTGTAACAAACGATCTCTGCTTTCACTTCTTTCAACCAGTCCATACTGATTATCACATCAAAACTCCCTAACTCTACTGGTTTCAAGTCAATCTTAAATGTTTCGCTAACCAGTTTAATTTCTCGATTCCGACATATATTATCTGCCAAAATTAATTTACCATTTGCTAATTCGAGTAAAAATTTACTATCCAAAGGCGTCAATGGACAACTTAATTTAGCACAAAAATCTCTACTCATATAGCTTCTATCCGCACCCGAATCAAATAAAACGTAAGCAGATTTATTGTCAATAAGAAACGTACCCGTAACAAGCTCCGGGTCTTCCTGTGCCTCTG
The DNA here is from genome assembly GCF_046630445.1 of Rutidosis leptorrhynchoides. NCBI lineage: Eukaryota > Viridiplantae > Streptophyta > Magnoliopsida > Asterales > Asteraceae > Rutidosis > Rutidosis leptorrhynchoides. The sequence goes on along the minus strand of NC_092338.1, from coordinate 123,711,208 downwards.
CCGCATTAATATTGAAAACTCTTCCACGGCCTTGTCCATTCGTGTTCTCCTGGTTCGGGCAATTTCTAATAATGTGGCCCGGTTTTCCACATTTATAACAAACTACATTGGCATAACTTGCTCCGACACTACTTGCTCCGCCATTACTCGTTCCAACACCATTTGTTCCTTTCGTTCTGTTAACCCCTGGGCCGTAGACCTCACACTTCGCCGCGCTATGACCATTTCTTTTACACTTGTTGCAAAATTTGGTGCAGAACCCCGAGTGATACTTTTCACACCTTTGGCATAGCTGCTTCTGATTGTTGTTGTTGTTGCGGTTATTATTGTTGTTGGGATGATTGTTGTAGTTGCTGTTGTTGTTGTTGTTGTTGTTGTTGTTGTTGGGCCGTTTGTTGTAGTTGCGATTGTTAGGATAGTTGTTGCGATTATTGTTGTAATTGTTGTTATTGTTGTATTGGTGATTCTTATCACCGTTTTCCTCCCACTTTCTTTTGACTTGCTTCACATTGGCCTCTTCAGCAGTCTGTTCTTTAATTCTTTCTTCAATCTGGTTCACTAGTTTGTGAGCCATTCTACATGCCTGTTGTATGGAGGCGGTCTCGTGTGAACTTATATCTTCTTGGATTCCTTCCGGTAATCCTTTCACAAACGCGTCGATCTTCTCTTCCTCATCTTCGAACGCTCCCGGACACAATAGGCACAATTCTGTTAATCGTCTTTCGTACATGGTAATATCAAATCCTTGGGTTCGTAACCCTCTAAGTTCTGTCTTGAGCTTATTGACCTCGGTTCTGGGACGGTACTTCTCGTTCATCAAGTGCTTGAATGCTGACCACGGTAGTGCGTAAGCATCATCTTGTCCCACTTGCTCTAGATAGGTATTCCACCATGTTAACGCAGAACCTGTGAAGGTATGCGTAGCGTACTTCACTTTGTCCTCTTCAGTACACTTACTTATGGCAAACACCGATTCGACCTTCTCAGTCCACCGTTTCAATCCGATCGGTCCTTCGGTTCCATCAAATTCCAAAGGTTTGCAGGCAGTGAATTCTTTGTAGGTGCATCCTACAAGATTTCCTGTACTGCTAGATCCAAGGTTATTGTTGGTATGTAGCGCAGCCTGTACTGCGGCTATGTTTGAAGCAAGAAAGGCACGAAATTCCTCTTCGCTCATATTCAAGGTGTGTCGAGTAGTCGGTGCCATGTCCTTCAAAATAGTCAAATGAAACGAGTTAATCATATAGAATATCAAGAGTAGTCAATAGTATTTCGCGTAATATGAACTTATTTATAAAAGCTCTGTAACATCCCGCGTTTTTCCGTTAAATTTATTTTTTAACACCGTCTTTTTCTTTTAAATAATACCTTTCGTTATTTAAATTCGTAGTTTCCGTTGACTAACGTTCATAAAAATTCCGTCATTTAATTATAACATCTCTCGTTAACTTGCGTTTTAAAAATATTCGATCGGTTAAATCCCGCACCCGCTTTGAAACTCGAGGGACCGGAGTTGCCAAATGGGCAAACTAGTTGACTAGGTCAACTAGTCAACCCATTTCCCCTCCATTCAATCACCTCCACCTCTCTCTCTTTCTCTCTATCAAGAACACACACACAAACACCCAATTCAATCATTCATCATCTAAATTCAATCTTGGAAGCTCACAACAAATCCGATTACATTTTCGTGATCCTCTCTTCATCCTCTACATTTTGATACAAACTTCATCTCGTTTGGGTAACATTTCTAAAACTCTAGATTTCTTTAAATTCGTGTTTTTTGACTTGAAATTGTGTTAGTTAGTGTCTATGGCTCGTGTATAACATGAATATATGTTTTGTTTGCTCGATTCGTTGTTTTGAGTAACTAGTTTGAACATTTGAAATGGGTTAGCTTAATCCTTGATTTTGGATGGGTTAATGTTGTTAGATTGTTAAAGTGCATGTTTTAATTGTGTTACTAGTATCACTAGCTTCGTTTTGATGCGTAGGTTGATTAAGGAAACTTCAAAAACATGAATATTGATTTTTGCGGATTTTGGTTAGGGTTTGATAGACTTAAAACGAGCTTTTGATGTTTCGAATGCCATGAAATGTTATTAGTAAATGTTTAGTTGTAATGTATGCTTCATTACCTTCAAAACGGCATATCGTATGTGTAAATTGGATTCCCGAATCATAAAATACGTTTTACGAACTTGAAACTTTGAAAATAAACCTTTCTTGACCAATTGACGAGTTTTCGGTTATTGTAAATGATGTTTTTGATTAATGATATGTGGTTAGTTGTATTCCTTGTCGAAATAGCTTTCCGATGATATAAAATACATGTTCTAATTGGTTGCGGATCATAAAATGTGATTGTTTGTGTTTTGGTTCGTGCATACTTTGAAAACTGACCAGAATTCTCTGGCCAGGTAGTGGCGCGGCGCGCCACATACCCGCGCGGCGCGCAGAATCGCCTGGCCAGATTCTGCTCACTTTGGCGCATTTCATGCGAAATGTTTGACTAGCTATCGACCTCCGATTCACATGAAACTTGTTCTAATATGCTTATATATGAATAAAAACCTCAGAAAAATAGTTCGGGACCGAACCCGAACGTGTTGACTTTTTCGTTGACTTTGACCAAGTTTGACTTTTAGTCAAACTTAACCAAACTTTTATACAATCATTCTAACATGCTTTTATACTTGTTTCTTGTATGAAACTTGACAACGTGATTCGCATGCTATACTTAATCGAGTCGTAACGAGCCATAGGACTAATTGAACACATTTCACCCGACCTTGTGTCGTAACCGGTTAATTGATACAACTTACTTGTTTAGGTCAAGGCTAAGCAACTTTCATGCACACGTTTACTTGTTGAAGTACCTTTATACTCGTGCACTCGAGGTGAGATCATAGTCCCACTTTTTACTCTTTTGAACTTACTTTTGGGATGAGAAAACATAAACGATTCTTTTGAACTAAGTGAACACAAGAACGGGAAAACAAACATTCTACATACGAGTTTAGAACGAAAATCCTCAATCCGATTATCATTAGTTACATCAGATGGTGTAAGCGAGAACTTATGTTATATGGCCATATGGGTTTGACAAACCCTCATTCAAACGGTTCGCTACCGTTTACGAATGAAATATATTTTCGGGAACAGTGTTGTTCTAGCACTAATTGATGGGGTATTCAACGGACGGAACGTTAAGCTTTGATAATTGGGTGCTCGTGAATATTAACTTTTAGAATGTACTACTATTATTTCAACTTTGCAAATCTTGTGGTTCGACTTACTTTACTTTTACTCACTTATTTAAACCTATGATTTCACCAACGTTTTTGCGTTGACAGATTCTTCTATGTTTTCTCAGGTTTATACATGGCTATTTGATACATGCTTCCGCACTCTTTGATTACTTGATTGGAGTCAACCATGCATGCATACGCTAGGGATAGCACTTTTGGATTCAAACTTTTGTTACATACTTACGCTATTTATAGCAACTGTGTTTTTCAAACTAATTATGTCGCAAGTTATTTCATTTATACTTTATGACTTTTGTAAACTTAGACTTGTTGTCGAACGGTTTTGTAAACTAAACTTGCAAGTCTTGTACCTTTTAAACGAACGCGACATAATTTTGGTCAAACGAGTCTCATATAGAGACTACGACCACGCAACGGGACCTAAGTTAACGACGCCGTCAATAACGGTTTTGGTCGGGTCGCTACAAGTGGTATCAGAGCGTTGGTTGTAGGGAACTAGGATGTGCATTAGTGTGTCTAACAGAGTCGTTAGGACGCATTAGTGAGTCTAGACTACAACCGGATAGTTAGCATTTGCATTCTGACATACATTTGCTATAGATAGCACTTACTTGACTACTTGTGCATTATACTTGAATCATTCTTAGGCAAACTTTTTAATGGTACCCAACCTTCGTCATACGAACTCGTATTCCGCCACTTTTTGGTGACACACGTAAATTCATGATTCATACACGTATGGATGACGACGACTTCATTAGTCACACTTGTTCGGGAACTCTGTCTCCCGGATTGTTATTTGCCACCATTTCAACTTACTATCGTTTTCCCACTGGTGTTTCTTACTATCTACTTTTTGGTGTTACTACCATCACTACTCTAGGTGAGTATCGTCATCAACATTTATCACTACGGTTGCGTGCTACTCGTTATCATGACTCGTTACTCTTTTCATACCTAAATACATTATTGTTTGAATCGAACCGATTTGATGTTAACAATCGTTTATACACTTCCCGCGGGGAAACGCTTCTTTAGAGTTGTAGAAACTATTTCGATTTAATACGAGTCACGTTTGAGACGTCGTTACATTTTGTTCATTTTAGATTTTCGCGATTACACGAACTTGAATCTATAGAGTGATGTGGGAATGGAAGTATGAGTTAGCGTAATATAACGACACTCGATCAACGTGGTTATATTACGGTAAGACATACCAAAGTTCTAGTGACACGTGATGGTGGTTAGACTCGATCAACCTAAACACCACCATGTGCCATGTACATGACTTCATCTATTCATGTTTGGACATCCGAAAACTCCGAGAATATTGATAACAACCATACCGGGGACACCCCTTCGACTTTTGTCGAACTATACTTATGCTTCCGAATGAATTACCGATTCCTCTCGACTTCAACCGTATGTTACACGTGTATACTATCTCGTCCTCGCACAGTCTTATTGACTAATTACGATTTACTCGTTATGCTCGCACCGAGGCGGAAACTTCTCTCTCATCACACTCGTACTTCCGGTTCAGGAAATCTTTACTCTAAACTCTCAATGGGGGGAGAGACTCTCCACGTTATACTAGTATTCACCTCGAGGGTGAATAGTTCCGACGAACGTTTTTCTTTCAGAAACCGATGAGAACTTGCCCCGACGAACGTTTTTGGAAACCGATAAATCTTCCGCGACGCGAATTTTCTTGAGAAACTTGTCCTAGCTAACGTTTTCAATTCCTAGCAAACTTGTTCAATATGCCTTAGGGAAATATACCCCGTTTCGGATCGAGATCCTCGTTTCACTTCTAGATTTTGGAGTGCCTCACAAAAAGCCTCGGGACCGCGTTTAGACATGAGTACCGCGTACCATCCACAACCCGACGGACCGAACAAACATACGATTTAAGTCATGAAAACCATAATACGAATTTGTATTACCAACTTTCAATTTTCTTGAGAAACGTCTTTGCCTTTAATCAAACTCTCTTACTACAAAAATTTTCATTCGAGTATTGACGCCACGCCTTCGAAACCTTATATGACCGGAAACGTCATTCTCCTTTTGTCGAACCAAGTAAACGATGACCAATTCACCGGGACCGGGATTATACATGAGCGACCGAGAAAACTTATCCATATCCAAGAAAGACCCAACACGACTCGTTGTCGCCAAATGAGCTACGCCGATTTAGACGTAAACATTTCAAATTCCACGTGGGAAACCGCGTCACGTTAAAAGTCGCACCTTGGAAAGGTGCAATCCGTTTCGGGAAAACGTAGGAAGCTAAATCCGCGATATTTTGATCCTTTAAATTCTTGGGGTGTTTTGGACCCGTCGCTAGCCGTTTAGACTTTTCCGACTCATTTTGGGTCTCCTTTTATCCTACATTCGATGTATCAACTCAAAGACGTGTTTTGCGAAACGAGAACTTGCTATCTCCTTTGATGAACTCACTATCGACGATAAACTTCATTCCTAGGAGGGCCGGTCGAAACCATGAATCGTGAACCCAAACTCTAAGACGACGTGAAATCCCGACTGTCAAAGTTCGTTGAAATGCCCAAGGGAGTACCTTCACTTATTCGTAGAACCAACAACGCAAGATCTCGAGGAAGAAACAACAACTACTACTTCCAACTAAATTTCGGGACGAAATTTCTTTTGAGTTGTGGATAATGTAACATCCCGCGTTTTTCCGTTAAATTTATTTTTTAACACCGTCTTTTTCTTTTAAATAATACCTTTCGTTATTTAAATTCGTAGTTTCCGTTGACTAACGTTCATAAAAATTCCGTCATTTAATTATAACATCTCTCGTTAACTTGCGTTTTAAAAATATTCGATCGGTTAAATCCCGCACCCGCTTTGAAACTCGAGGGACCGGAGTTGCCAAATGGGCAAACTAGTTGACTAGGTCAACTAGTCAACCCATTTCCCCTCCATTCAATCACCTCCACCTCTCTCTCTTTCTCTCTATCAAGAACACACACACAAACACCCAATTCAATCATTCATCATCTAAATTCAATCTTGGAAGCTCACAACAAATCCGATTACATTTTCGTGATCCTCTCTTCATCCTCTACATTTTGATACAAACTTCATCTCGTTTGGGTAACATTTCTAAAACTCTAGATTTCTTTAAATTCGTGTTTTTTGACTTGAAATTGTGTTAGTTAGTGTCTATGGCTCGTGTATAACATGAATATATGTTTTGTTTGCTCGATTCGTTGTTTTGAGTAACTAGTTTGAACATTTGAAATGGGTTAGCTTAATCCTTGATTTTGGATGGGTTAATGTTGTTAGATTGTTAAAGTGCATGTTTTAATTGTGTTACTAGTATCACTAGCTTCGTTTTGATGCGTAGGTTGATTAAGGAAACTTCAAAAACATGAATATTGATTTTTGCGGATTTTGGTTAGGGTTTGATAGACTTAAAACGAGCTTTTGATGTTTCGAATGCCATGAAATGTTATTAGTAAATGTTTAGTTGTAATGTATGCTTCATTACCTTCAAAACGGCATATCGTATGTGTAAATTGGATTCCCGAATCATAAAATACGTTTTACGAACTTGAAACTTTGAAAATAAACCTTTCTTGACCAATTGACGAGTTTTCGGTTATTGTAAATGATGTTTTTGATTAATGATATGTGGTTAGTTGTATTCCTTGTCGAAATAGCTTTCCGATGATATAAAATACATGTTCTAATTGGTTGCGGATCATAAAATGTGATTGTTTGTGTTTTGGTTCGTGCATACTTTGAAAACTGACCAGAATTCTCTGGCCAGGTAGTGGCGCGGCGCGCCACATACCCGCGCGGCGCGCAGAATCGCCTGGCCAGATTCTGCTCACTTTGGCGCATTTCATGCGAAATGTTTGACTAGCTATCGACCTCCGATTCACATGAAACTTGTTCTAATATGCTTATATATGAATAAAAACCTCAGAAAAATAGTTCGGGACCGAACCCGAACGTGTTGACTTTTTCGTTGACTTTGACCAAGTTTGACTTTTAGTCAAACTTAACCAAACTTTTATACAATCATTCTAACATGCTTTTATACTTGTTTCTTGTATGAAACTTGACAACGTGATTCGCATGCTATACTTAATCGAGTCGTAACGAGCCATAGGACTAATTGAACACATTTCACCCGACCTTGTGTCGTAACCGGTTAATTGATACAACTTACTTGTTTAGGTCAAGGCTAAGCAACTTTCATGCACACGTTTACTTGTTGAAGTACCTTTATACTCGTGCACTCGAGGTGAGATCATAGTCCCACTTTTTACTCTTTTGAACTTACTTTTGGGATGAGAAAACATAAACGATTCTTTTGAACTAAGTGAACACAAGAACGGGAAAACAAACATTCTACATACGAGTTTAGAACGAAAATCCTCAATCCGATTATCATTAGTTACATCAGATGGTGTAAGCGAGAACTTATGTTATATGGCCATATGGGTTTGACAAACCCTCATTCAAACGGTTCGCTACCGTTTACGAATGAAATATATTTTCGGGAACAGTGTTGTTCTAGCACTAATTGATGGGGTATTCAACGGACGGAACGTTAAGCTTTGATAATTGGGTGCTCGTGAATATTAACTTTTAGAATGTACTACTATTATTTCAACTTTGCAAATCTTGTGGTTCGACTTACTTTACTTTTACTCACTTATTTAAACCTATGATTTCACCAACGTTTTTGCGTTGACAGATTCTTCTATGTTTTCTCAGGTTTATACATGGCTATTTGATACATGCTTCCGCACTCTTTGATTACTTGATTGGAGTCAACCATGCATGCATACGCTAGGGATAGCACTTTTGGATTCAAACTTTTGTTACATACTTACGCTATTTATAGCAACTGTGTTTTTCAAACTAATTATGTCGCAAGTTATTTCATTTATACTTTATGACTTTTGTAAACTTAGACTTGTTGTCGAACGGTTTTGTAAACTAAACTTGCAAGTCTTGTACCTTTTAAACGAACGCGACATAATTTTGGTCAAACGAGTCTCATATAGAGACTACGACCACGCAACGGGACCTAAGTTAACGACGCCGTCAATAACGGTTTTGGTCGGGTCGCTACAAGCTCTTTCTTCATATTAGCATTTTATACTCTTTAATTCGGGTAGTACCTACCCGTTAAGTTCATACTTAGTAGCTAACATGCCATTTCAACTACTACAATTCTATATGAAAAACTAATCACAAAAACAAAAAAAACAAAAAAAAAAAAAAAAATATATATATATATATATATATATATATATATATATATATATATATATATATATATATATATCATATTCAAGCCTTTATACAATAACTTGCAAACTTACAATACCGCTATTTTACATATAGCATGAAATATAGCACATAAAACTTTGATACAAAGTAGTTGCGAAGATAATTCTAGTTAATAAATAAGGCGTTCAACAAAGGCAATAAATACATGTAATTCATACGTCCAGAAACAAGTCATGCATTCTGGTTTTACTAATACCACTTCCCATCCTTGGTTTTGTGGAACATAACCGTTGTGACCGATAGTAAGACAATGTGCTGTAATATCGTCAAAAGGATGAAGGTTACGTAATGACCAACAGTCTCGTAATAACCTAAAAACCTCATTTCTTACCCCAATTACCGACTCCGTCACTTGTGGGAACGTTTTGTTTAATAGTTGTAGCCCGATGTTCTTGTTCTCACTTTGATGAGAAGCGAACATTACTAACCCGTAAGTATAACATGCTTCTTTATGTTGCATGTTAGCCACTTTTTCTAAATCACGAAGTCCTATATTCGGATATATTGAGTCAAAATAATTTCTTAACCCGTTGCATAAAATAGCATTTGGGTTCCCCGCAATATATGCGTCAAAGTAAACACATCATAACTTATGGATTTCTCAATGTGATATCCCCCATCTTTAGAACGAAAGCCTTTTATAAACCAATGCATTCTTGGAACGTTCTTCGAATGTCTTACAAACTGATCTCGCCTTAAATAGTTGTGCCGAGAAATTCTGAACGACTCTAGACAAGATTTCATCAATCATGTCTCCGGGTAGGTCTCTTAAAATATTGGGTTGTCTATCCATTTTGTGTTTTTATACTGTAAAATAGACAAGAGTTAGATTCATAAAAAAAATACTTATTAATACAAGCAATTTTTACATATATCATAAAGCATAAGCACACTATATTACATATATTACACCACACGAATACAACTATCTTATTCCGACTCTCTCGTTTCTTCTTCTTCGGTTTTGGTTCGTTTTGCCAAGTTTCTAGGGATATATGATGTTCCCCTAATACGAGCCGTCGTTTTCCACATTGGTTTAGAAAAACCTGGTGGTTTAGAGGTTCCCGGGTTATTGTCACAACTTAAGAAATACGGGTGTTGACGATACATATAAAGTTCATCGGGTTTGGAATCAAATTTCTCTATTTTTATGCCCTTTCCCTTATTGTTCTCTTTTGCCTTATTAAATTGTATTAGGGTAATTTCTATAACATCATCGGAATCCTTGTCGGGATCCGATTCATCGGAGAATTGGTAATCCTCCCAATACTTTGCTTCCTTGGCGGAAACACCATTGACCATAATTAACTTTGGTCGGTTGGTTGAGGATTTTCTTCTACTTAACCGTTTTATTATTTCCCCCACTGGTTCTATTTCTTCTTCCGGTTCCGATTCTTCTTCCGGTTCCGATTCTTCTTCCAGTTCCGACTCTTCTTCCGGTTCCTCTTCGGGAACTTGTGAATCAGTCCAAGAATCATTCCAATTTACATTTGACTCTTCATTATTATTAGGTGAGTCAATGGAACTTGTTCTAGAGGTAGACATCTATCACATAATATCAAACGTTTTAAGAGATTAATATATCACATAATATTCACATGTTAAAAATATATAGTTTCCAACAAAATTTGTTAAGCAATCATTTTTCAAGTAAACACGGTCGAAGTCCAGACTCACTAATGCATCCTAACAAACTCGATAAGACACACTAATGCAAAATTCTGGTTCTCTAAGACCAACGCTCGGATACCAACTGAAATGTCCCGTTCTTATTGATTAAAAACGTTCCATATTAATTGATTTCGTTGCGAGGTTTTGACCTCTATATGAGACGTTTTTCAAAGACTGCATTCATTTTAAAATAAACCATAACCTTTATTTCATTAATAAAGGTTTAAAAAGCTTTACGTAGATTATCAAATAATGATAATCTAAAATATCCTGTTTACACACGACTATTACATAATGGTTTACAATACAAATATGTTACAACGAAATAAGTTTCTTGAATGCAGTTTTTACACAATATCATACAAGCATGGACTCCAAATCTTGTCCTTATTTAAGTATGCGACAGCGGAAGCTCTTAATAATCACCTGAGAATAAACATGCTTAAAACGTCAACAAAAAAATGTTGGTGAGTTATAGGTTTAACCTATATATATCAAATCGTAACAATAGACCACAAGAATTCATATTTCAATACACATCCCATACATAGAGATAAAAATCATTCATATGGTGAACACCTGATAACCGACATTAACAAGATGCATATATAAGAATATCCCCATCATTCCGGGACACCCTTCGGATATGATATAAATTTCGAAGTACTAAAGCATCCGGTACTTTGGATGGGGTTTGTTAGGCCCAATAGATCTATCTTTAGGATTCGCGTCAATTAGGGTGTCTGTTCCCTAATTCTTAGATTACCAGACTTACTAAAAAGGGGCATATTCGATTTCGATAATTCAACCATAGAATGTAGTTTCACGTACTTGTGTCTATTTTGTAAATCATTTATAAAACCTACATGTATTCTCATCCCAAAAATATTAGATTTTAAAAGTGGGACTATAACTCACTTTCACAGATTTTTACTTCGTCGGGAAGTAAGACTTGGCCACTGGTCGATTCACGAACCTATAACAAATATGTACATATATATCAAAGTATGTTCAAAATATATTTACAACACTTTTAATACATTTTGATGTTTTAAGTTCATTAAGTCAGTTGTCCTCGTTAGTAACCTACAACTAGTTGTCCAAAGTTAGATGTACAGAAAAAAATTGATATATATTATCTTGAATCAATCCACGACCCAGTGTATACACGTCTCAGGCTAGATCACAACTCAAAGTATATATATTTTTGGAATCAACCTCAACCCTGTATAGCTAACTCCCACATTACTACATATAGAGTGTCTATGGTTGTTTCAAATAATATATACACATGGGTCGATATGATATGTCAAAACATTTGCATACGTGTCTATGGTATCCCAAGATTACATAATATATTAGAATACATGTATAATATAATATAAGTTAGCTAGGATATGATTAATATAGATTTGTTACCAATTTTCACGTTGCTACAACAAGAAAAATTATCCAATCTTGTTTTACCCATAACTTCTTCATTTTAAATCCTTTTTTAGTGAATCAAATTGCTATGGTTTCATATTGAACTCTATTTTATGAATCTAAACAGAAAATGTATAGGTTTATAGTCGGAAATATAAGTTACAAGTCATTTTTGTAAAGGTAGTCATTTCAGTCGAAAGAACGACGTCTAGATGACCATTTTAGAAAACAAACTTCCACTTTGAGTTTAACCATGATTTTTGGATATAGTTTCATGTTCATAAGAAAAATCATTTTTCCATAAGAGCAACTTTTAAATCAAAGTTTATCATAGTTTTTAATTAACTAACCCAAAACAGCCCGCGGTGTTACTACGACGGCGTATGTCCGGTTTTACAGTGTTCTTCGTGTTTCCAGGTTTTAAATCATTAAGTTAGCATATCATATAGATATAGCACATGTATTTAGTTGATTTTAAAAGTCAAGTTAGAAGGATTAACTTTTGTTTGCGAACAAGTTTAGAATTAACTAAACTATGTTCTAGTGATTACAAGTTTAAACCTTCGAATAAGATAGCTTTATATGTATGAATCGAATGATGTTATGAACATCATTACTACCTCAAGTTTTCTGGATAAAGCTACTGGAAATGAGAAAAATGGATCTAGCTTTAAAGGATCCTTGGATGGCTTGAAAGTTCTTGAAGCAGAATCATGACACGAAAAACATGTTCAAGTAAGATTTCCACTCGAAATAAGATTGTTATAGTTATAGAAATTGAATCAAAGTTTGAATATGAGTATTACCTTGTATTAGAAAGATATCTTACTGTAAATAAGAAAGATTTCTTGAGGTTGGATGATCACTCTACAAGATTGGAAGTAAGCTAGCAAACTTGGAAGTATTCTTGATTTTATGAAACTAGAACTTGTAGAATTTATGAAGAACACTTAGAACTTGAAGATAGAACTTGAGAGAGATCAATTAGATGAATAAAATTGAAGAATTAAAGTGTTTGTAGGTGTTTTTGGTCGTTGGTGTATGGATTAGATATAAAGGATATGTAATTTTGTTTTCATGTAAATAAGTCATGAATGATTACTCATATTTTTGTAATTTTATGAGATATTTCATGCTAGTTGTCAAATGATGGTTCCCACATGTGTTAGGTGACTCACATGGGCTGCTAAGAGCAGATCATTGGAGTGTATATACCAATAGTACATACATCTAAAAGCTGTGTATTGTACGAGTACGAATACGGGTGCATACGAGTAGAATTGTTGATTAAACTGAACGAGGATGTAATTGTAAGCATTTTTGTTAAGTAAAAGTATTTTGACATGTGTCTTGAAGTTTTTCAAAAGTGTATGAATACATATTAAAACACTACATGTATATACATTTTAACTGAGTCGTTAAGTCATCGTTAGTCGTTACATGTAAGTGTTGTTTTGGAACCTTTAGGTTAATGATCTTGTTAAATGTTGTTAACCCAATGTTTATAATATCAAATGAGATTTTAAATTATTATATTATCATGATAATATGATGTATGAATATCTCTTAATATGATATATATATACATTAAATGTCGTTACAACGATAATCGTTACATATATGTCTCGTTTCAAAATCATTAAGTTAGTAGTCTTGCTTTTACATATGTAGTTCATTGTTAATATACTTAATGATATGTTTACTTATCATAATATCATGTTAACTATATATATATCCATATATATGTCATCATATAGTTTTTACAAGTTTTAATGTTCGTGAATCACCGGTCAACTTGGGTGGTCAATTGTCTATATGAAACCTATTTCAATTAATCAAGTCTTAACAAGTTTGATTGCTTAACATGTTGGAAACATTTAATCATGTAAATAACAATTTCATTTAATATATATAAACATGGAAAAGTTTGGGTCACTACAATATCGACCCATCTATATATATTATTTGGAACAACCATAGACACTCTATATGCAGTAATGTTTGAGTTAGCTATACAGGGTTGAGGTTTATTCCAAAATAATATATATACTTTGAGTTGTGATCGAGTCTGAGACTTGTAGACATTGGGTTGTGGATTGATTCGAGATAATATATATATTGATTTATTTTTGTACTTCTAACTGTGGACAACTAGTTGTAGGTTACTAACGAGGACTGCTGACTTAATAAACTTAAATCGTTAAAACGTAATAATAATGTTGTAAATGTATTTTGATCATACTTTGATATATATGTACATAATTGTTATAGGTTCGTGAATCGACCCGTGGCCAAGTCTTATTTTTCGACGAAGTGAAAATCTGTGAAAGTGAGTTATAGTCTCATTTTTACTATCTAATATTTTTGGGATGAGAATACATGCAGTTTTAAAAATGATTTACAAAATAGACACAAGTATTGAAACTACATTCTATGTTGAATCGTTATACCGGATATTGCCCTTGTTGAACTTGGTAGCCTAAGAATTGGTGTTTATTATAATTGCCACCAATTGACGCGAATCCTAAAGGTAGATCTATGGGCTTTGACATGCCCCAGTCAGAGAATTTGAACTGCTTTAGTACTTCGATATTTATATATGGAGATATTCTAGATGCATTTGTTAATGTCGGTTACCAGGTGTTCAACTATATGAATGATTTTTATGTAGATTGCATGTTAATGAAAGATGAAATCTTGTGGTCTATTATTACAATTTGATATATAGGTTAAACCTATAACTCACCAACATTTTTGTTGACGTTTAAAGCATGTTTATTCTCAGGTGATTATTAAGAGCTTCCGCTGTTGCATGCTAATTTATGGACAAGAGTTGGAGTCAGCATGCTTGTATAATATTGTTTAAAAACTGCATTCGAAGACATATATATTGTTGTGTAATATTATTGTAAACCATTATGTAACGGTCGTGTGAAAACGCTATATTTTAGATTATCATTATTTGATAATCATCTTAATATTTTAAAGGTTATGGTTTGTTTTAAAAATCGAATGCAGTCTTTGAAAAACGTCTCATATAGAGCTCAAAACCTCACAACGAAATCAATTAATATGGAACGTTTATAATCGATATGAACGGGACATTTCAGGCGCGGTTGTTTTTGCATAAAGACTTGGAGGCACTACTTATATGGGGTTAAAAGTATTATATATACCGACCACAAAAGTCTTTAACACATATTTAATCAGAAGCAACTGAACATGAGGCAGCGTAGGTGGATTGAATTGTTAAATGATTATGACTTTGAGATTCGTTACCACCCGGGGAAGGCGAATGTGGTAGCCGGCGCTTTGAGTAGAAAGGACAGAGAACCTATACGGGTAAAAGCCATGAATATAATTATTCGTACTAACCTTACTACTCAAATAAAGGAGGCACAACAGGGAGTTGTAAAAGAAGGAAATTTAAAGGATGAAATACCCAAAAGATCAGAGAAACATCTTAATATTCGGGAAGACGGAACCCGGTATAGGGATGACAGAATTTGGGTACCAAAGTTTGGGGATGTGAGAGAAATGGTACTTGGGGAAGCACATAAAACGAGATATTCGATACATCCCGGAGCGGGGAAGATGT
Source organism: Rutidosis leptorrhynchoides (assembly GCF_046630445.1). Taxonomy (NCBI): domain Eukaryota; kingdom Viridiplantae; phylum Streptophyta; class Magnoliopsida; order Asterales; family Asteraceae; genus Rutidosis; species Rutidosis leptorrhynchoides. The sequence continues at coordinate 123,695,902 of NC_092338.1, read as the reverse complement.
ACAAAGATCTCAAGAAACACTTTTGGTGGCCGGGTATGAAAGCCGATATTGCTACATACGTAGGAGAATGTTTGACTTGTTCTAAAGTCAAAGCAGAACATCAGAAACTATCAGGTCTACTTCAGCAACCTGAAATCCTGGAATGGAAATGGGAAAACATTACCATGGATTTCATTACTAAATTGCCAAGGACTGCAAGTGGTTATGATACTATTTGGGTAATAGTCGATCGTCTCACTAAATTAGCACACTTTCTGCCAATGAGAGAAGATGATAAAATGGAGAAGTTGGCGCGATTATATTTGAAAGAAGTTGTCTCTAGACATGGAATACTAACCTCTATATCTCTGATAGAGATGGCAGATTTGTTTCAAGGTTTTGGCAGACATTACAGCAAGCATTGGGAACTCGTCTAGATATGAGTACTGCCTATCATCCACAAACCGATGGGCAGAGCAAAAGGACGATACAGACTCTTGAATACATGCTACGAGCATGTGTTATTGATTTTGGAAACAGTTGGGATCGACATCTACCATTAGCAGAATTTTCCTACAACAACAGTTACCACTCGAGTATCGAAATGGCACCGTTCGAAGCACTTTATGGTAGAAAGTGCAGATCTCCGATTTTTTGGAATGAATTGGGGGATAGACAGATTACGGGTCCGGAGATAATCCAAGAAACTACCGAGAAAATCATCCAAATTCAACAACGGTTGAAAACCGCTCAGAGTCGACAAAAGAGCTACGCGGATCTTAAAAGGAAAGATATAGAATTTGAAATTGGAGAGATGGTCATACTTAAGGTTTCGCCTTGGAAAGGCGTTTTTCGATTTGGTAAACGGGGGAAACTAAATCCAAGATACATTGGACCATTTAAGATAATAGATCGTGTCTGACCAGTAGCTTACCGACTTGACTTACCTCAACAACTCGCCAGTGTACATAATACTTTCCACGTCTCAAATTTGAAGAAATGTTTTGCTAAAGAAGATCTCACCATTCCTTTAGACGAAATCCAAATCAATGAAAAACTTCAATTCATTGAAGAACCCGTCGAAATAATGGATCGTGAGGTTAAAAGACTTAAGCAAAACAAGATTCCAATTGTTAAGGTTATGCTCGTAGAGGACCCGAGTTCACCTGAGAACGTGAAGATCAGATGAAGAAGAAATACCCGCACTTATTTTCAGAAGATGCGTCAACACCTTCAACTGCTTAAAATTTCGGGACGAAATTTATTTAACGGGTAGGTACTGTAGTGACCCGAACTTTTCCATGATTATATATACTAAATGAAAACTATATTTGCATGATTAAATGTTTCCAACATGTTAAGCAATCAAACTTGTTAAGACTTGATTAATTGAAATGAGTTTCATGTAGACAATTGACCACCCGAGTTGACCGGCGATTATATATATATATATATATATATATATATATATATATATATATATATATATATATATATATATATATATATATATATATATATATATATATATATATATATATATATATATATATATATATATATATATATATATATATATATATATAGTTAACATGATATTATGATAAATAGTATCTCATTAACTATATTAACAATGAGTTATATACATAAAAATGAGATTATTGAATTAAGAAACTGAAACTCAAAACGATATATAACGATTATCGTTATGACAACGTCTTACTAAATACATATGTATCATATTAAGATATTGTTACACTATATTTAACATGATAAAATGATAATTATATATATCATTAAGTATGTTAACAATGAACTACATATGTAAAACAAGACTACTAACTTAAGAATTTCGAAATGAGACATATATGTAACGATTATCGTTGTAACGACATTTTAATGTATATATATCATATTAAGATATATTCATACATTATAATATCATGATAATGTAATAATTTAACATCTCATTAGATATAATAAAAAATGGGTTAACTACATTAAATGAGATCGTTAACTTAAAGGTGTCAAAACAACACTTACATGTAACGACTAACGATGACTTAACGACTCAGTTAAAATGTATATACATGTAGTATATTAAGATGTAAAGACTTCATGATACATATCAAAGTACTTCTACTTAACAAAAATGCTTACATTTACATTCCCATTCATTTTCATCAATAATTCTACTCGTATACAACTGTATTCGTACTCGTACAATACCCAGCTCCTAGACATATATACTATTGGTATATACATTCAATGATCAGCTCTTAGCAGCCCTTAATGAGTCATCAAACATGTGGGAACCATCATTTACAACTAGCACGAAATATCTCACAAAATTACAAAAGTATTATAAATCATTCATGAATTATTTACAAGAAAACAAACTTACACATCCTTTATATCTAATCCATATACCAACAACCAAAAACACATACAAACACTTTCATTATTCAATTTTCTTCATCTAATTAATCTCTCTCAAGTTCTATCTTCAAGTTCTAAGTGTTCTTCATAAATTCTATAAGTTCTAGTTTCATAAAATCAAGAATACTTTCAAGTTTTCAAGTCTACTACCAAGCTTTCTAATCCATTCCAAGTAATCATCTAAGATCAAGAAACCTTTGTTACTTGCAGTAGGTTATCTTTCTAATTTAAGGTAATACTCATATTCAAACTTTGATTCAATTTCTATAACTATAAACTATCTTAATTCGAGTAAAAATCTTACTTGAACTTGTTTTCGTGTCATGATTTTACTTCAAGAACTTTCAAGCCATCCAAGATCCTTTGTGAAATGTCCCGTTCATATTGATTATAAACGTTTCATAGTAATTGATTTCGTCACGAGGTTTTGACCTCTATATGAGACGTTTTTCAAAGACTGCATTCATTTTTAAAACAACCATAACCTTTATTTTATCTATAAAGGTTTAAAAAGCATTAAGTAGATTATCAAATAATGATAATCTAAAATATACCGTTTACACACGACCATTACATAATGGTTTACAATAGGAATATATTACATCAAAAATAAGTTTCTTGAATGCAGTTTTTACATAATATCATACAAGCATTGACTCCAAATCTTGTCCTTATTTTAGTATGCAACAGCAGAAGCTCTTAATAATCACCTGAGAATAAACATGCTTAAAACGTCAACAAAAATGTTGGTGAGTTATAGGTTTAACCTATATATTATCAAATCATAATAATATTATTGTAAACCATTATGTAATGGTCGTGTGAAAACGCTATATTTTTTATTATCATTATTTGATAATCGTCGTAATATTTTTAAACCTTTATCGATAAAATAAAGGTTATGGTTTGTTTTAAAATCTAATGCAGTCTTTGAAAAATGTCTCATATAGAGGTCAAAACCTCGCAAAGAAATCAATTAATATGGAACGTTTATAATCAATATGAACGGGACATTTCATGTTGATCCATTTTGCGTGTTTTATTCTCAGGTATTAATTGCTTCCGCTGTACAATATTGCTGTTACGTAGAAGTCAAGCCAAGCACTGGGACCAGAGTTAACATTCCGTTAAAGGGATTTTTGACGGGGTGTTACACAATACATAAAGTTCTCGAAGAAGATGAGTAATCCATACGATTTCGGCTGCAGTGTTAGCTAAAGCACGATACTCCGATTCACAGCTAGACGTAGCCACGGTTGGCTGCTTCTTGGCACTCCATGAAATAAGATTCCCCCCAAGAAAGATTGAATAACCATAGGTAGAACGTCTTGTCTCAATACATCGGGCCCAATCAGCATCAGAATATCCAAGTAACGAAGGTTTCGAAGCATGATGAAAAGACAAACCATGGACAAGTGTACCTTTGACATAGCGTATAATCCGCTTCACGGCCTGAAAATGGTCAGTGGTGGGTGCATGAAGAAACTAACTAACTTGATTAACCGCATAAGAAATGTCAGGGCAGGTAATCATTAGATACCGTAGTGCACCAACTAGCGAGCGATAGAAGGTAGGATCATTGAAAAGACTACCATGCGATGTGAAGCTCTCGACCGTAGCTAGTGGTGTTGTAGCTGGTTTCGAGTTCACTAAACCAGCCCGAACCAAAATATTAATAGCATATTTCGTTTGGCTCAAAAATAAACCAGAATCGCTATAAGATACTTCGAGCCCCAAGAAATAGCTGAGGTGACCAAGATCCTTAATAGAAAATTCCTCATTTAGACGAGATATGAACTTACGAATGGTGAAATTATCATTTCCTGTTGTAGCGACCCGACAAAATCGTCATTGACGGCGCCGCTAACTTAGGTCCCGTTACGTGGTCGTAGTCCCTATCTGAGACTCGTTTGACCAAAATTATGTCGCATTCATTTGAAAAGTACAAGACTTGCAAAGTTTAGTTTACAAAACAAATGGACAACAAGTTTAAGCTTACAAAAGTATAAAGTATAAATGAAATAACTTGCGACATAATATAAGTTGAAAATCACAGTTGCTATAAATAGCGTAAGTATGTATGCATGCTTGACTCCAAGCAAGTAATCAGAGTATATGCATGTATGCTCGACCCCAAGCAAGTATGAATGTACGCGGAAGCATGTATCAAATAGCCAAATATGAACCTGAGAAAGCATGTAGAAAACTGTCAACGAAAAACGTTGGTGAGATCATAAATGTATTTGTGAAAGTATGTTTTTGAATCACAAGGTTTAGTATCAAGGCGTATACATCTCTAAAGATGTGTTTGTAAACCATAAGATTTAGTATAAAGTGAATATCAAGCGTATACATCTCGAAAGATGTTGTCTGTATCACGAGCACCCAATTACCAAAACTTAACTGAATCTTACCTCTGCATAATAGTGTTAGAACCTACACTATATACCGAAAATACGTTTCATTAGTCAGATGAGGGTTCGTCAAACCCGCATGGCCACACAACATAATTTCTTGCTCACACCCTACAAGTGTAACTAATGGTAATTGAACTTGAGGATTTTCATTCTAACTCGTATGTATCTTTGCTCTTGTAATCGCATTTTTGTTCAAAGTATGAAAGTATAAACCGTATAAATGTATATAAAGTATATGTTTCTCAGCCCACGATTTAAAAGTATAAAAGTATTTGCAAAGGTGGGACTATGATCTCACCTCGAGTGCATGAGTATAAATGTACTTCACAAAGTGAACGTATGCATGAAAGTTGCTTGGCCTTGACCTAAACAAGTAAGTTGTATCAATTAATCGGTTACGACACAAGGTCGGGCGAAATGTGTTCGATTAGTCCTATGGCTCGTTACGACTCGAATATATAGCATGTGAATCACGTTGTCAAGTTTCATGTAAGAATCAAGTATAAAATAAGATTAGAACGATTGCATAAGTGTTTTGTTATGTTTGACTAAAAGTCAAACTTGGTCAAAGTCAACAAAAAAGTCAACGGGGTCGGGTCGGGTCCCGAACTATTTTTCTGAGCTTAGAAGTCATGTATAAGCATGTTGGCCAAGTTTCATGTTGATCGGGGATGCGTAGCATACTTAGAATTAAGCAAAAAATTGACATTTTTGGGCAGTCTGCCTCAGATGCGCCGCATCTGCACCTGCATCAGCCATTCTGGGGCAGTTTATCACTTAGACGATTTCAACTTCAAACGATCATAACTTTTGACTCGTTAACATTCAAAACACGTATCTTATATCGTTGGAAAGGTAATTTAAAGAGGAACATAACTAAACACATTTCATGAATCAAATCCATCATTAACAACAATGAAAACCTCATCAAATGATCATTAAACGTTCAAAATCAAAGTTTCAAGTTCACAAAACGCATTTCTTGACTCGGGAATCCAATTTACACATACGATATGCCGTTTTGAAGGTATTGAAACATACATTACAACTAATCACTAACTAATAACATTTCATGGCATTAAAAGCATCAAAAGTTCGTTTTAGAGTTCATCAAACCCTAATCAAAATCATGAATTCAACCATTTTGTAAATGAAGCTTTTCTAAATCAACCTACACATCAAAATGAAGCTAATGATGCTAGTAACACATTTAATACATGAACTTTAACATTTAAATAACATTTAATCACCCAAAATTCAAGATTAAGCAAACTCACTTCAAATGTTCAAACTAGTTACTCAAAACAACAAATCGAGCAAACCAAACATATATTCATGTTAGACTTGAGCCATAGACACTAACTAACACCATTTCAAGTTTATAAAACGAATTTAAGAAATCTAGAGTTTTAGAAATGTTACCCAAACGAGATGAAATTGGTACCAAAATGTAGAGGATGAAGAGAGGATCACGAATATGTAATTTGTTTTGTGATGAACTTCCTTGATTGAATTTAGATGATAAATCTTTGATGTTGGGGTTTGAGAGAAGATATGGAAGTAGCAAGAATGAGGGAGGTGGAATGGATGGAGGAGAAGGCCACTTTGACTATTTGACCTAGTCAAATTTTTGCCCACTTGGCAAGTTTGGTCCCTCAAGTTTCAAAGCGGGTACGGGAATTAACCGAGCGAATATTTTTAAAAACACTAGAGTAAACGAGTGATGTTATAATTAAATAATGGGAATATTATGAACGTTAGTCAACAAAAGTTACGAATTTTAAATAACGAAAGATATTATTTAAAAAAAAGACAGTGTTAAAAATAAATTTAACGGAAAAATGCGGGATGTTACACCTGTGAGGCTTAAATCGTCTACGTATACCAGCAGATAAAGAAGGCATGAGCCTTTTTTGTATACGAAGAGCGAGGGGTCTGCTCGACTACAAGAAAAACCGAGACGAATAAGAAACACACTAAGCCGTTGAAACCAAGCTCGTGGGGCTTGTTTAAGGCCGTACAAGGCTTTCTTGAGTCGACAGACATGAGAGGGAAATCTTTGGTTGACAAATCTTGGAGATTGTTCCGTTAATACTGTCTCAGTAAGATGGTCATTAAGAAATGCGTTGTTAACATCGAGTTGATGAAGAGGCCATCTATGAAATGTGGCACGAGACAACACAATGTGAACAGTTGAAGCTTTAACAACAGGGCTGAAGGTGAATGAGTAATCAATACCTGGTACTTGGGTAAAGCCTTGCACAACTAGACGCGCTTTTAGTCGATCAATGGAGCCATCTGATTTAAACTTGGTGCGAAAAACCCATTTGGACCCAACAATGTTTCCATGCTTTGTTTGCGGTATAAGTTCCCATGTTTGATTATTTTGGAGCGCATGCATCTCATCTCTCATAGCTTTTAACCAACCCGGATCTTTAGAAGTAGTTTTAAATCCACGTGGTTCAGTGTGAGAAATCAAGGCTTGATGAAGGCCAGAAGAAGCAAGCTGAGCTAGATTAATGAAATTCTTGGTTTAAAAATACCAGCCTTAGAACGTGTAATCATAGGATGCCCGGTAGTGATAGTGGATGATCTGGAATTGGTCACAACATGATCACGGGCATGATCAGGCTGTAAAAGTGGGTGATCAGCAGTGCAGATGAAGGTACATCAGAACCATTCACATGATTGGATTGTGATTGCATAACTGTCATGACAAAGTGTGCACAAAGAGGCAGGAAACAAAGTTTCTAATGTTGATGCAATTGTAGCAGGTGGAATAGATGAGCTAGAAACTATACTGTCAGGTGAACTTGAAGGCCGAATAGGAGCTGCTACTTCCATGTAATCCAAAAATACCAAACTTGCTGGATCAACGAAGGGTGAATTTCCTTGGAATGGAAAAATTGATTCATCAAATTGTGCATGACGTGTAACATATTCACGGCCGGTGGTAATATCTAGGCAATGAAACCCTTTGTATTAGGAATATATCCAATAAAAATGCAAGCAATACTGCGAGGAGCAAGTTTATGCAATGAATAGTCTCGTAAGTACGGGAAGACACAACAACCAAATGTGCGAAAGGTACCATAATGCGGTGTGGATGAAAGGAGTAGCTCATAAGAACTTTTGTTGAGTAAAACCCGTGATGGCAGCCTATTAATAATGTAAGCAGCAGAGCTAAAAGCATCAGGCCATAGAGAAGCAGGAGCATGTGAGTGAAACATCATGGCCAATCATGTTTCAGTAATGTGACGGTGTTTGCGCTCAGATCTACCATTTGTTGTGGCGTATAAGGGCACAATATACGATGATGTGTACCATTGTCCAAAAGTAGAGATTTAACTCTTGCATTAATAAATTCTACACCCCCATCACTTTGAAACACTTTAACCTTGCACTCAAACTGAGTCTGTACAAGATTTAAGAAGGCTGTAAACACTCTGAAAAAATCAGATTTAGCATTTAGCGGGTAAAACCAAGTGAAACGAGAAAATTCATCCACAAATATTACATAATACATGTATCCTTGCGTAGAAATAACAGGAGCGAGGCCCCACAAGTCACAATGTATCAAGTCTAAGACATGAGAAGAGCAAATATCCCGTAATAATTTGGAGTAGCTGACAGAAAGCTTCAATTGGCGACGATAAAGAAAAGCAGAAGAAAAAGAGACGGTAGAGGGATTTAGGGTTAGGATCAATTAGGCTGATACCATATAGGAAAATAAATCTGCACACATTTGGTGGGATTGATACGTAATTAATATATAGGGGTAATTACCAAAAAATATGGATACAATATAAATTCTAAATATACAACCTACTTGTTCTCCAAGTATATGACCATGTAATTACATAATATCTCTAATAACTACACCCGAAGATAGTCACACTCACTAAATACCAGCTACAAAAGGTTCTCAGAGGTCTAATCTTTCCGAGCCTTCTCTCTGTCTTTATCACCTGATCAAAGATAACACAAGTCAGTAACTTTATTCCAATAACAGTGATGCTAGTAATAAATCATTAACAAATAGATCTACATATATTGACCCTTTACAAAGCCACATTTTCATTCAATGAAATGGTGTTGCACGCACACGGGAAAGACATACATAATACATAATCATACTAAAATCACATTCCTAACTGATAAGGTGTTCTAAATAAAATTAGACACACGGGCAGCATAACAGCTAGACAACAACACTTAGTAAAATAATTTTCAATGCCAAAGACCATCGGTCGACGGTCAGAGGCGGTCGGCCGATTGTCACCACACCATCGGTCGATGGTCCCCCCGTCGGTCGATCGTCTAAAATAATAATCACTGGTTGAAGGACTTACACCATCGATCGATGGTCTAGTCCATCGGCCAATCGCCAGTCACCATCGGTCGATGGTCAACGACCATCGACCGAAGGTAGTTCATCAGCATCATCTGCTGCAAAAGTGACAGGTTACAAGTATAAACCACCAAAAACTCATTTTGACATAGATTTAGGGTGTGAAATCACACAAATTATAACTTGTTTGATTCACTAAAACACAAGGAATTGATTTCTAAACACCAACAGATTCCAGGAACAAGCTTTGATGATCTAGGGTTTGGTAGGTGAAGAAGAAGAAGTACGGTATGGTGTATGTGTGTGTGAAACTTCTGGAAACAAAAAGGAGAAATGAAACAGATACATACATTTATTTGGGTTAAACTCATAACCCAAAACACACGGGTATTTGTCAGTTATCTGAAATCTTTCGTACTTCATTAGGCGGCCCTAACGGAGTCCAAATCAAACAACCGAACCTATTATGTGACCCTCGTCACGAACTGGTCTCAACAAAATAATCAAATAACCACAAATATATAATTATTAAAATAACTTATTAACACTATACAAGGACAATTTGGTCATTTCCACCTAGGCCCGATCTGGGGTGTTACAAAAATGTTGACCAATTATGATTTTGACTGACTTTTGTTACCAAATTCGATTTTGACCCTTCAATTGACGTTGATCGATTAATTAAACGGATGTTGCAAAATCGGAACGGATGGCTCTTAAAAATGATTACTCGTGGATTAGTCGGCGATTAATCGGGTTTTTTACAACAACGTATATATATATATATATATATATATATATATATATATATATATATATATATATATATATATATATATATATATATATATATATATATATATATATATATATATATATATATATATATAGTGGCGAGATCTATTGATAAGCTTAAAAAGGGAACAAACGGGATAAGCAAAATTTCAAAGAATTTTTTATTTTTTTTTTAAATTATCCTTTTAGGTCTCTTAATATGCAAATTGAAGAAAACGCAAAAAAAAAAAAAAAAAAAAAAAAAAAAAAATAATCAAATCATTCAAAACTCGATGATGAATGATATTAAGCGTGATGAATGATAATATTATCATTCATCAAACGAGTGATGAAAGATAATATTACCATTCATCACTCGTTTTGATGAATGATAATATTATCATTCATCAACGATTTTTGAACGATTTCGAATGTTTTTAGCTTATAAAAATATATATTAGAAGAGCATTTTAATACAGTTTTATGAATGTAAAAAAATTAAAATAATAATAATAAGTGATTTTACTTATCGTGTTGCACCCCATAAGTTATATATATATATATATATATATATATATATATATATATATATATATATATATATATATATATAATCGAAAATTTGAGAAACATGAGAACGAAAGAAACACAAATGAAGCGAAGCACAATACAGTCAACAACAACAATCAAAGGCCTCAGAAAAAGAAGAAATTAAAGTCCACTAGCATTCTATTAAAGCTCAAATTGCCTTTTTTAAAACGTTGTATTTTCGTTAGAACATAGAGGTCTTTATTAAATAGCTTATATTATTCGCTATAATTTAATTACCTTTTTTCTCACCTCCAAAATTCACGAGTCCCATAATAAAATGAAATAATAAACCATGATTGGTTTATATATTTTCTTCCTTACTAATCTTCATTTAAGCCCCTCAACAATACACTAATCCACATGGACCCTCCGAGATATGAAGATGTCTTGGTAGGCTCTTGATTTTTCAGTATGACAATCAAGCACATGTACAACTAAAACGTTACATTAGAGGTCCTTCAACTTCAACCACATCGACATGAGTGAGGACAACATGAAAAAATATCCCGTTTAAGATTGCTATATAATGAAATATATAGCGAACACTAAAGGTGTGTGTTTAGTGACGATTCCGGATTATAATTAATGGGGTCTCGAAAATTTTTCAGTACTAATTATATTTGAGTCCTATTTTAGAGGTAATTTACTTTTAGAAAAATTATAAATTCGAAACATATACGAGGTCTTAGTAGTTAATTTAGTAGTGTCCTATACAATTTAAACGAAAACTATAAATTTAAAAAATATATGAGGTCCTGTAGTTAATTTTAGTGGTTTCCTATATAATTTAAAGAGTATTTTCTATTAAAAAAATTTTAAACTAGTAGTGTCTCGTGATCTCACGGGCTTTTATCTAAGTTCGCCACACTCTGTGTGTGCGCGTTGTAATGGTATATATTATAAATTTAACAATTAAGAATGATTATCTTACTTTCGTCCCATTCATATATTACGTCGTTGCTAAAGGGATAGTTGAAAGACAACCTAAAAGAAATAATAATAAATAAATGGAAAAGACATGTTAATGAAATTAAACTAGTTAACACTACATACAGTGTCAAACAATCTTTAATTGCGTTGTAAGTTCACCAAAAACTGACATTGATTGTGCTCCAAGATGTCCAAATTAAATAGAGAAATTGTAGAAATGAAGATAAAAACCCAAATTTCCTTTGATATATAATAATCAAAGAACTACTTTGAACAATGATAGTAATTCTAAATATATATCAAATATAAATTAATTAAAGCACGTCCATAAATCAGCACATAACGCCCTTGCTATCATTAACGCTTGATATGTCAATAAGGACAAAAACACACGATCTTATTTGATTTATTATTTTTTTTCTAAAAGGCTTAAGAAAAATCGAATGCTCTTATTTATACGCACGCACGCTAGGTAAGAAATTCCAAGGATCGAACCGGGAGTATCTATTTTTTTTTTTCCTGTAAAACATACATTTAGAATTATCAACAATCAAGCCCGGAGTATATTAATGGCAGGGTTCCCTCTTTGTAAAATAAAATAAAACTCTAAACTATTACTAGTACCGTAAGTAATGTGCAGGATAAATAAACTTCAATCCAACATTCCAACTCATGAATTTGTAACAAAACTTTGAACTATGACTATCACAACCTTAAATATAATTTCGATTATTTTGTCTTTAATATATGTGTATGTAATTTTGTACATGGGAGGCCCGGAAGGGGAGCAAAGTGATCGACCGCTAGGGCTAATGATTTTCAGAGGCCCAATTTTTTTATATATGAAGACATACTCGGAGATTTGAGAAGTAATAGGAACTTTAGATCTAAGAGTCTTTCAACATGTTATACGTCTCCTCGGTAATTTTCATTTATCTGTATTCATAGGGGCCTTTTTTTACCGCCTCGTTCGGAGCACTGGGAAACTCAGAACCGGCCGGTGTATTTTATTTTTAATCTTAGCCGTATGTCACAGTAATTTTGAGCCAATAAACATATTCATGCCCGTCAATTTTAATAAAAGAAAACTAATTGAAAAAAAATAAAAATCTAAGGTGATCGAACATACATTTGGATATGATGTTGTCGTGTACCAGATTTCCACTAAATAATCTTCTAGAAAACCCACGTTTTCTGCTTTATCACTATGATAGTTCACCAAATCATCTATCACCCTTTTGTTTAATTTGTCAATAATAAAATTAACATGATCCCATTTTATTAGGATACGACGCTTACTTATTACTGTGTAATACTGTAATAATTAAACTTATTACTTTTTCATTAGACGAAGGTCCATGTAACATTATGAATCAGATTATATTCGATAAAAATTTTGTTGAACAAGGTGACATACGATTATACGAAATAATAATAATAATAATAATAATAATAATAATAAAAATAAAAATGATAATAATAATAATCATGTTAATAATAATAATGATAATCACAGTAATAATAATAATAATAATAATAATAATAATAATAATAATAATAATAATAATAATAATAATAATAATATAATAATAATAATAATAACAATAACAATAATAATAATAATAATCTATTTTATATATAATAACAAAACTAAAAATAAGTCATTTTAAAAAGTTAATCTTAATCTAAGCCATCCATTTAATTAATAACCACTAATCTATACCATTAAATTTTACTTAATCTGGATTATGACCTCATAATCTTCACCTTGCTTTACTTGATTACCAAATTACCTCTCGAAAAATAAACTCGCACGAATTTAAAAAATAGGTTCACCTTTGGAGTTCTCTTTCGTAAAGAAAAATAGGGCAATTTTCAGTTACCAAAATCGAATTCAGAGGTTAGTATGTGTTTATATTGATCTAAAGGTTCCGTTCCAAAATTGTAATCGATTGTTGATTTGGGGTAAATATTAGGGTTTGAGGTGATAAAACTCCATCATAACGTATTGAATAATATTACACTAAATTTGGTGTAAAATGAGGGAATGAATAGTGATTCTATTACATTTTGGTGTTTGGTGCTTTTGTATTTGTAATTAGTTGTTGGAAGCTGGATTATATATGTAATATGTGTGGTATGTTGCTTGAATTTATTTAAATTGCATTAGCATATTTTTACTCCATCTGATTATTTTTTATCCATGCTCTTTGTTTGACAGTTTGACTCTAAGATTATATCAACAAAAACATGGCAGCGTAAGTTTCTTTTATGCAATGACGTTAAAACTTTGGTTTTTGAGCTACAAGGCTATCATTTAATTTATGGTGTTTAGAACTTTAAATGAATGTTTTGTTATATCAGTGAAGAAGGTGTTGTTCCTGTTGAGGTTGTAGCTCCTGCTCCTGCTCCTGCTCCTGCTATTGGCGAGCCTATGGACATTATGACCGCTTTGCAACTTGTGTTCAGAAAGTCGCTTGCTCATGGCGGTCTTATACGTGGACTTCATGAGGCTGCAAAAGTGATTGTAAAGCACGCTGCTCAACTTTGTGTATTGGTTGAGGATTGTAACCAGCCAAATTACCCAAAATTGGTCAAAACACTTTGTGCTGACCATAACGTGAGCTTGGTGACTGTTCCTAGTGCCAAGACTCTTGGGGAGTGGGCTGGTGTAAGTTTCTTTCCAAAACTTTTTTGAATCATGATATAAGTAATCCGGTTTATGTTTTTAAAGGTGGCAATTTCAACCCATGTGTTTGAGAAACGGTGGACTAGGGTTGTGTTTGATATACGCTTGACTAGCAGTGGACAGTCAGAATGTAATTGGCGCATTCAACATAGTCAATACCTACAGCTGAAGGTATTTTTATATGCTGATAATTCTGCAGGTGTAGGAGGTTATTTTAAGCAGATAAATCTTAAATTATTTTTATTTGTAATTAATATTTGTATACTTTTAAATCTTAAATTATTTTTATTTGTAATTACTTTTTGTATACTTTTTTATGAAGGTGACCGATACGTCATCAGCTCAAGCTCGAAAAGGCAAAGATATTCAAGGTATTCCATGGGAAAGATTGAATATAACAAGAGAAAGTTACAGACAAACAAGCAAGACTCGAACAGTACAGAAACTATGAGAATATTCCTTTATCAGGGGATCAAGTCGATAAAGTATGACTTTAACAATCATATTCTTAAATAAATATCATGTGTACAATTATCATAACCTTATTTTTATGATGAATATATCTTATATTTATTTTGTTTGTGTTTAGATATGTAAACAAACGCAGAAGGGTAGCAACTACTATGAGTTTTTTCACAATATCAGACTGGTTAAACCTACAATTCTTCACTTTCAGGTATAAACTTTTACAGATCACGTTTAGTTTGTGTTACATTTACTAAAGGTGGCAATATTAACCTATTTACTTTGTATGAATCATCCATATTGTTTTTTAGCTAAGGAACCATGTATGGGCTACATCAAAGCATGATGTGTATCTCATGTCCAACTATTCACTTATGCATTTGTCATCATTATCTTACAAATTTGACTGAGATCCTTAACTTTTTTGGACATGTAGCACCTACCGAGGTAAAGTTGTGCTAAATATGAAATTTTTTACTGTTACTTTGGTTTATTTGGAGGATATTGTTTAATGATTTTGTTAGGTTTGTGGGCCATATCTAGAAACATGCTGGGATTTGCAAGAAGGTTTTACACAAACTCAGATTAGTACACTTGCAGTCGATAATTACTTGTTGCAGGAGGCTTTCAAGGAGAGCTTGCTTGTAAGGTATTATGGTAGTCTAAAAGTTTTTGGCAAAAAATGGGTCTTGACCCAAACCCCCCACCCGACCCGTTTGGGTCCGTTAAAAAAATCTGACCCATTTGGGTTCAACAAGTTTGGGTTTTACCTAAACCCGATTGCGCAGTGTATATAAAACTAATTATTGGTCCATTTGAATCGTTATCTATTCATGAGTGTTTTTTAATTGAATTAGAAAACCTCAAATGAGAGACCACTGCATTTATAATTATGTGACCAAAACAATTTTACTATAATTCCCTGTAAAATTCACTTCTGAAGGTTGTTTTTTCATATACAGTGACAACGTCGTCCAACTAATGCTATGGAATGACCACGCAATGGTTTCGATATGGACACTTACAACTTACTCTGAAATCCGGTCATCATCACGGCAAGGGCATGCTAGGTACGTGAAAACAATGGTAAAGACATTCATGTAACATCCCGCCTTTTTCCGTTAAATTTATTTTTAACACCGTCTTTTTCTTTTAAATAATACCTTTCGTTATTTAAATTCGTAGTTTCCGTTGACTAACGTTCACAATAATTCCGTCATTTAATTATAACATCTCTCGTTAACTTGCGTTTTAAAAATATTCGTTTGGTTAATTCCCGCACCCGCTCTGAAACTTGAGGGACTAGTTCCGCCACTTGACCAAAGAGGTGGCTAGTAGTTGACTAGTCAACCACTCACCACCTCCACCCCTCATTCATCCATTTCTTTTTCCTTCTTTCTTTCTTTTTTTCTCTCAAGAACACAAACATAAATCATCATCTAAATCCGGATCGGGAAGCAAACTTCAAAACAAATTACATATTTGGAATCCTCTCTTCATCCTCTACAATTTGATACCAACTTCATCTCGTTTGGGTAACTTTCTAAAAACTCTAGATTTCTATAAATTCGTGTTTTTGACTTGAAATGGTGTTAGTTAGTGTCTATGGCTCGTGTATAACATGAATATATGTTTTGTTTGCTCGATTCGTTGTTTTGAGTGACTAGTTTGAACATTTGAAATGGGTTTGCTTAATCCTTGATTTTGGATGAGTTAATGTTGTTAGATTGTTAAAGTGCATGTTTTAATTGTGTTACTAGTATCACTAGCTTCGTTTGGATGTGTAGGTTGATTAAGAAAACTTCAAAAACCCGATTAATGATTTTGTGATGTTTGACTAGGGTTTGATAGTTCTTGACATGAACATTTGTATGTTTAAATGCCATGGAATGTTAATTGTTAGTGTTTAGTAGTAATGTATGCTTCATTACCTTCAAAACGGCATATCATATGTGTGAATTGGATTCCCGAAACTTAAAATACAATTGATGAACTTGAAACTTTGAAAATGGACTTTTAAATGATCACTTGACGAGAAATCGGTTATGGAAAATGTTGTTTTTGTTTGATGAAACATGTTTAGTTGTGTTCCTTGTCAAAAGAGCTTTCCAACGGTATAAGATACGCTTTCTAATTGTTTACGGTTTGAGTTTTGCGTTTGTTTGAAATTTTACCAAGCCTTGAACAAGTGAAACAGGCCAGGGACCAGGCCACGGCCATTGTCGCGCCGCGGAGCAATTTGTCGCGCCGTGGCCCAAAGGGTGATTTTAGAACATGTTTTTCAAGCTTTCTGACCTTCAACATAGGCATTTGTCGCGCCGCGGAGCAATTTTTCGCGCCGTGACAATTGCCTGTTTCATCCGAACTTCAGCAAACTTGTTTTGGCCATAACTTTTTGACCGTAACTCCGTTTTCGATGAATCAAATATCGTTGGAAACGTAATAAGATTTCCTTTCTAATGGTAAGGTTTTGAAATGTCAACTCAAACTTTATTACAATCGTTCTAACATGCTTTTATACTTGATTCTTGCATGAAACTTGACAACGTGATTCACATGCTATACTATTCGAGTCGTAACGAGCCATAGGACTAATTGAACACATTTCACCCGACCTTGTGTCGTAACCGGTTAATTGATACAACTTATTTGTTTAGGTCAAGGCTAAGCAACTTTCATGCACACGTTTACTTGTTAAAGTACCTTTATACTCGTGCACTCGAGGTGAGATCATAGTCCCACTTTTTACTCTTTTGAACTTACTTTTGGGATGAGAAAACATAAACGATTCTTTTGAACTAAGTGAACACAAGAACGGGAAAACAAACATTCTACATACGAGTTTAGAACGAAAATCCTCAATCCAATTATCATTAGTTACATCAGATGGTGTAAGCGAGAACTTATGTTATATGGCCATATGGGTTTGACAAACCCTCATTCAAACGGTTCGCTACCGTTTACGAATGAAATATATTTTCGGGAACAGTGTTGTTCTAGCACTAATTGATGGGGTATTCAACGGACGGAACGTTAAGCTTTGATAATTGGGTGCTCGTGAATATTAACTTTTAGAATGTACTACTATTATTTCAACTTTGCAAATCTTGTGGTTCGACTTACTTTACTTTTACTCACTTACTCAAACCTATGATTTCACCAACGTTTTTGCGTTGACAGATTCTTCTATGTTTTCTCAGGTTTTCACATGGCTATTTGTTACACGCTTCCGCACTCTTTGGTTATTTGATTGGAGTCTACCATGCATGCATACGCTAGGGATAGCATTTTTGGATTCAAACTTTTGTCTACTTACGCTATTTATAGCAACTGTGGTTTCAAACTAATTATGTCGCAAGTTATTTCATTCATACTTATAACTTTGTAAACTTAAACTTATTGTCGATCCGTTTGTTAAACTAAACTTTGTACCTTTCAAATGAACGCGACATAATTTTGGTCAAACGAGTCTCATATAGGGACTACGACCACGCAACGGGACCTAAGTTAACGACGCCGTCAATAACGGTTTTGGTCGGGTCGCTACAATTCAACCTTGAGTAATAATATACTGATGCATGTTTTAAACAGAGTGTACAACACTAGCGGAAATACATTATAGGTTACTTATGACTCATTTAAATAACTGACCCATACTATGACTTTACCAGAGTGACTCGGTAACGATAAAACATTACCAATTTAACTAGCTAGTGCCTTTAGCATCCATCTTTTTATTGCATTATAAGATAAGTTCCAGAATATGTTGATATACACTGTCCCAAGAACGATCTTATACAAGAAGGTTTCAACTTTGTTGCCTTTTGTGGAGGAGATTTAGCTTATACAAAGATATAGAAATTTTTGGTTATGTTGCAGGACGAATGTTCACCGTTGACAACACTTTTAGAAGAAAATATAAAACTCATAGAATTGTTAATTTGTGAGACCAAGTCACTAAAATCTCAATATGAAGATATGGACTATAGCTAACAGAAGTTGAAAACGTAACATTGACTGACCGATGAATGCTTCTAAAAATGCAGGGATTCTGAATGCCTTAATGAGGTATAGTTTTACATTTATTACTTTATAGTTGCTTTTATGCTTGGATTATATTACGTGCTACATAAATCAATGCTTATATCTTTTAACAAAAAAATTTAAAATCGCTAATATCATATCTTGAATTGAAATTAATGCTCATACTTTAAGTTTGATAAATTTCAGTTTATATTACGGTTAATTTTCATACTTTTGAGTTGGTTCTTCTCTGATTGTTATTTTGCTATTCGGCTATTCCATCAAGCTCAATATTACTTATCAAATTCATCGTTAATTACTTCCATTGCTACTGCTGTTATAATTATGTTGTTGTCAAATCAGAGCTGAGAATTGGAAGTCTAACCCAAACAATCTGCAGTATGCATAAGTGTGTTGGAGTGTAATGGTACCTTGAAAAAGTGGAGTTTTGTTAAACTCAGGTAGAAGATCTGTGGTAAAGCAATTAGGGCGCATTCCTGGTGTTTGATAAAATGTTTTTATGAATAATGGTTCATATATTCTGTATAATGTTTCATGAAATATGTATGTTATCTAAGGTTTAATTATTCTGTCCATTTTTATTTCATTTGAAAAAATCAATTAAACTCTGGTAGAAGATCTGTTGTAAAGCAATTAGGTATAGGGTTGGTGTTTTAAATTATCCATTTTTATTTCAATTGAACAAATCAATTAAACTCAGGTAGAACATCTGTGGTAAAGCAATTAGGGTTTAAGGTTTATTGACACAAAAATTAGTTTTACTAATATATGTAGGTTTAGTGTGTAGAGTTTAGGATTAATTGTAATGTTTAGGTTTAGATTTAAGTTTAGAGTTTAGGTTTAGGGTTTACAATTTAGGGTTTAGGTTTAGGTTTAGGGTTTACAATTTAGGGTTTAGGGTTTAGTATTTAGAGTTTAAGATAGGTTGTAGGGTTTAGGTTTAGGATTCATGGTGTATGGTTTAGGGTGTAAAGTTTATGTTTATGTTTAGTTTTATGTTTAAATTTAGGGTTTAGGTGTAAGGTTTAGGGTTTATAGTTTTGTGTAGACTTTAGTATTAGGTTTTAAGCTTAGAGTTTATGGTTTAGTGTTTATATTTAGGTTTATGTTTTGCTTTATGTTTAGGTTTAGGATTTAGGTTTAATATTTTGGGTTTAGAGTTTAGGAATAGGTTGTAATGTTTAGAATTTAGTTGTATAGGATAGGTTATATTTTGGGTTTAGAGTTTAGGAATAGGTTGTAATGTTTAGAATTTAGTTGTATAGGATAGGTTATAGGGTTTTGGTTTAGTGTTTATGGTTTACTGTTTGGGGTTTAGGATAAGTTTGTAGGGTTTCGGTTTAGCTTTTTAAAAAACCCAAATGTATCTGTTTTTAAAACTTAGTTGAAAACGATACACGCCAAAAGGGTTTTTTGTTCAACGGGTCAGAATTCACCAAGTTCTCCAGTGCATAATATCTCATTAATTACTTAATTACATGTGTTATTCAAAATTATGTGTTTTTCAATCGTTTCTCTACTTAATACATGAAATCTTGTGATGCAGACTTGGTGAAAGTCAGTAAGTGAAAGGATGCCAAATGAAATGGATAACAAAAAGTAACTTTAGACCCACGAGGCATCAAAAGGGGTGTTACTAAAACTGATAAAGTTGGTTTTAGTAATTATTCAGCTAAGCAAAGATTATCAAAGTTTCAAGTAGCCAATTACCAGGAAACACGATGAAGGTTTCTCTTAGTAATAAGGGACTAATCGATGGAATCGGTTCCATCTCTTCCCTCTCGTTGGATATTGCAAAGATGGGAAAGCCGGAAAGGTATATTCTTGATTAAAGTACGAGCTCTTACGTTTCATGACATCCAAAAGATATTATTAATTAAACAAAAGGCGTTTGATATCTTCACAATTCATTAACACATTAAGAGATTGCAATCATGGAATAACGTGTAGGAAACAAGTCCTATAGTATAAGAGAAAAGATAGACTTTGTGTTACTAATATTCGCAGTTTGAATTCTTTTAGTTATGAAAATTCCATATTCAAACCGTCTATATCTTTTTACCTTTACCACCAATTATTAAAAATATATATTCACAAACATACACTTAAAAAAACCCCGCGAAGTCGCGGGCTTTAAGCTAGTAACAATAATAATATAATAATGATATAATAATAATAATAATAATAATAATAATAATAATAATAATAATAATAATAATAATAAAAAATTATATAGATGGTCCCTATGGTTTACATCAAATTATACTTATAGTCCTTATCTCTTAAAAGTTATATTGATCGTTCGTGTATTATATAAAAATGCACACTATTCATCCCTACTGTTAACACCCCACTAAAACATCCGTTAAATCCAACACATAACATTACATAACAGGTAATTTTTCTAATAAAACACAAGCTTCAATGGATCAGGCTCTTTTTAACACCGAATTAATTTCAAATTGAGACGCATAAATCTAATTATCTATATCATCATTAACAAAAAAGGCAACTACCAATAACATTATTATTTTCTTCAATCGCTAAAATTCATCACCACCACATGCGTATTCATCAATAATATTAACATTGAGTTTCTTATACATGAACATATTTATAGAGTTTCTTTCACATGAACACGTACGTTAAAATCACCAATAGAGTATTAATTTCACCGTAACCTTTTAATTATTAATTATATCATATCATTCGATAATCAACTATTTAATTTTCTTTTTTATAATAATTATAAATTTAGTTCAAAAATAAATAATTAAAACTAAATTAATAGACTGTGGCATGAGAGTTTTTTTTTTTTTTCCAAAGTAATCTAAAAGACGAAGTTTTAGTTGGATCGGAAGAAAGAATTTTAGTTGGATCGGAAGAAAGAAATATACATGTACTACTTTTCTTTATATTTATATTTCGCAATAAAAAAAAGAAAGCAACACCAACGAATATACAAATTTACGGAGTACCAGTAAGGAGGCTATAAACCTTTCGAGATGGAGAATCAATAAAAACAGTGATGTAGCAGTTTTTAGGGGATCATTGTTACTATAAAATATTTTTTGGTTGTTTTTATTTGTTAAATGATAGGATGATGATTTACACTTTTAGATGTGTGTGTTTTAATTTGGTGTTAGAAAATGGATTTCACGAATTGCAGTTTGTGTTTTAGTGGAGAAGAAAGGACCTGTCATGTAATGTAATATGTTAGATTTGACAGATAATTTAATAGGTAATAATGACAGGGATTAATGGTGTGCATTTTTATGTCATACATGGATGATCAATATAACTTTTAAGAGATAGGACTATTGGTATAATTTCGTGTAAATCACATAACTACCCATTCTTTAATTGTTTTTTTCACATAACTACCCATTCTTTAATTGTTTTTAAGGGCAGTTTTGGTAGATTAATTTTAGATAAAACTAGTTTACGAACCCTCGCTTCGCGCCGGGGGTTCGATTTTCAATGTATTTTAGTGCGTTTAGTTTGTAAAATTATTTCGTGGCTAACGATGATGTCGTTGAAGCGCAACTCGAGTCGAACTAAAAGGTATAACCCGTGAAAGATTTAAATGTTATTTTAAATTAACAATATATGTGCTATGTGCATCTCCGCGTTTCGCTATGGAATTGTTGACTTTTAAAAATTTAACGCAAAATCAACGTGTATGAAAAGTAACTCAAATATTTAGCGTTTTTTAAAAAGATTCCATTTTGCGTATAGTTATTGACATTGTGTTCCTAAAATTATTTCGAGTTTAACGATGGTGTCGAAAAATTTAACTCGTTGCGAGCGAGAAGATATGACCCGTTGAATATTTGGGTGGAGTTTAGTTAAGATTTTTTATGAAAATAGTTATTTAACATTTTACTCCCCTGTTTGGGGGGCGGTTTTAATTTTTGAACAAAGTTTGGGGGTTTTTTTGGAAAAAGGAAAAAAAGGTGAAAACAAAAAAAAATAAAAAAAGGTGAAAGGACGAAATATATTATATAATATTATTATAGTTATAATAACGGGGAGGCGAGTCGGGTCGGGTCGGGGTAAGGGGGTAGGGTTGGGGGGTGTTTTGTATTTTCTCGAGGGTGTGGGGTTTTTTTTTAGGAAAATTGGGGAGGAGCCGATTCGTACTTTGGATAAAGTTTGAGGTCCTTAGTGTTAGATTGAGATAGTCCAAATAGTAGTATTGGGGAGGGGGCCGATTCGTACGTTGGATAAATTTTGGGGGCCTTAGTGTGAGATTGAGATAGTCAAAACAGTACTATTCATTTGGACTATCTCAATTATATCTTACTAGATGTGGAGCCCTCGCTTCGCGCCGGGGACTCCGTTTTGAATGCGAGCTAAAAAAAAAAGTCTTGATCTATTTTGTAAAAAAGAATTTTTTTCGACATCTAACATTGAAGGGTTGTTCCTTTTGTGAAAGTTGCCTCTTTTAGCGTTCGGGTTTTATTTAAAAAAAAAGTTAGTAAAGTGGGGGTTCGATTTGTATTTTAATAAAAGTTAGGGGGTTAAGTTTGTGAAATTTAAAAAAAATATACGTATAAAGTGGGAGTTCGATTTCTATTTTAATAAAAGTTAGGGGGTTAAGTTTGTGAAAATTGAGTATTAGTAAAAAAAAAAGTTAGTAAAGTGGGGGTTCGATTTGTATTTTAATAAAAGTTAGGGGGTTAAGTTTGTGAATTTTGGGAAAAAATATACGTATAAAGTGGGGGTGCGATTTGTATTTTAATAAGAGTGTAAAGTGGGGTGCGATTTGTATTTGAAATAAAAGTTGGGGGGTTAAGTTGGCGAAAAGTGGAAAAATGAATAGTACTATTCATTTGGCCTTTGCCTTTTAGATATAGGTATATAATTGCTCATTTCGTCCATGTGTTTTCTCATTATATCCTTTTCCATTCCTGTTTTTTATTTCCTGCAATTTTCATCATTAAAAGTAGTTTCAGGTCCCAATTTCATCTCTCACCCTAACGAAAGTTAATTGTCCATTAAATAGGATAAAATATGTTTATATTGAGAGTTTAGAGTATTTTTTGTAAATAATCCAAAGTCATCACCAAATTACACTTTGATATGTCAGAAACATAAATTTCACGGTTTCAAGCGATTTTCTGAATTTTTTGGCTTTATTTAAGGAATTAAAAGTAAACTGATAGTTTATTTTTTAGAACTAAAAGATAACCGAGAATATTTTTTAATTTTTTAATAGGGCTATATACTAGTAATACCATATGTTTATCTGACTTATTAATGGTTTATGGGATATGATTCTCACACATCACTTTTTGATCCCTATACACTTTTATCTCATAAGTTGACAGTTATATCCCTAGAAAGTTGAACTTTTATTATTATTATAAGTATAATTAAGGGTAGATTAAGTAATTAGGTGTACATGGATCAAAATGTAGTGTGTGAGAATCAACTCCCTTATATTATGTGTTGAGAAAAACAGGAATGGGCAACAAGAGTAAAAGCAATACAATGTCGTCTTCCTCATAGAATCCGACTTTTTGACCAAATTAAAATTCCAACCGAATTGGGTTTCTTTCCATAAATTATTGTAAGACCTCAATATTTATGGCACACAGAGCTTTAAATGATGTACGTATAGTGGATGAAGCATAGTGTAAAAGTTAAAAGGTCAGAATCTGCCCAGACACGTGGCCTGCGACAGAATTCAGCCTTTTTCTATTTTAAGTTTAATAAGGGGCTTTTTGGTCTTTTCACTTGAGGCCGGATCTCAGGCCTTATCAGCTGGGTTGGATCCACTTTTGGATCATATTTCACATCCACAAACACTCTCAAGTATCTTAGAGAGAGAGGGAGATTTCTAGAGAGAGATTTGGGGTTTTGGTGAAGAAGGAGTTCGAAGTGATCAAAAGCTCGAGTTTTAAAGTTGTTCACCTCGTTCCTAGCTACGTTTTGGTTTTTGTGGTAAGTTCTAACTCCGAATTTCATTGTTTGATTTTGATATTCAAGTTAGGGTTTGAACTTAAATTGTTGAGAAACCCATTTTAACTCATGAAGTGAGTTTAGGGATGCTAGTAATCGGGTTTATTGTTATTTTTGGTGGATTTTGGGTTGGTGAACAAATTGGCCATGATTAGAACTTGTAATTGAGATTAATCACTAGGTTAGTGATTATGGAAGTATTGGAACCCATTTGGTGTGTTTGAAAGACTAATTTTGAATTGAGTCAAAATTAGGATTTATGGGTGATTGTGAGAATTTTAAGTGTTTTACATTTATGATTGGGTTAATTTGGCATATTAGGACCATTGTCACTAGTGTTAGTGATTATTGGTTAGTTTGGGCGCGTTTTGTGTTTGTTAGTGCAATTGGTCGAATTTGCACTAAGTGTCAAATTGAGTTGGTTGTAAATCCACTCTAAGTGTGTTGTTGTAATTGTGATAATGGAATAGGTACTTTCCATTGACGACTTGCGGATTACTTGGAAGCATTCATCAAGGCGACAAGGTGAGTGTTAATATCCTATGTGCATATGTATGTGTAGGATGGGTGCGGGTCGGGTGAAGTGATTCTCGGCTATAGAGCTCACTTCACATATAGGTGGATTTGATGGACTTGTGTATAGGTTCAATCGGTACGGTTGTGCGTTTTGATTGACCACCTTTGGCGAGGTACACGTTTTGTGTATACATTATCACACGTGGTTGTGATGTGGATGATATAACCCCAATGGCGAAGGGTTTTGATGTTGAGAAGTGAGTCGCGTGTGTATGCGGATTCACGATGATGCGTGTAGTTTCGGTCATCTTATTAAATTGTGAAAGTGGATCTCGTGTAGTTCGGATTCACGATGGCGCGTGTAGTTCGGTCATCTTATTGAGGTAGTGATCTCGTTTGTTTGCGGATTTACTAAGGCTCGTGTAGTTCGGCCAACCTCGATGTTGTTGTGGTAATGAAGATAGTAGTCTCGTGTGGTTGCAGATTACTAAGGCTCGTGTAGTTCGGCCAATCTTCATGTGGTAATCGGTTCCCGGTTCTCGGTATTGGGTTAAGGGGTTAACCTTGAACGTTTATATATTGTTATATATATTAATGTATTGTTGTGATGTAGCTAACCCTCCGGGTGTAGCTCATTGGCGTTGTTCACATCGTCGTTGGTGAACTTATATTTGTTGATGTATCCTTAACTTGTTGCTTAGTGGTTGTACGGTATGCTTAGACTAGCTTGCCTTTATGCTTGGATGCTCCGGTATGCGGTATTTGATATTTTGTGTGGCGTGTCCATTTTATACATATATATGTATGTAGTATATTCTCACTCACTAAGCGTTAGCTTACCCTCTCGTTGTTTACATTTTTATAGATTGCATGGATGCGGTGGCTCGGGTAAGCGTGAGAACTAGTGAACTTGCGTAGTTGCTTTAGAAGACTTGCTTTTGGATTTGATTAGGATTGGGTAGCATATCCCCAATCCAATGCTCGGTCTATGTTTTGTATAAACTAAATTGGGTCGAAATGGTCACTTTGTGGTAATTTGGGTCGATGTGGGCATGATGTCGTAAAACTCATTTTATTATTGAAACGTGTTAGTTTCAACGAGTATTAAATGTTGTGTAAACCGTTTCGTCTAAAAGTGTCGGGAAGTCGAAGATCATTAAACGAAAAATGGAAAATTCGGACAGAAGCTGCCAGACCTTGTACGCGCAGTGCACTAGGTGTGGTGCGCTCAACGCACCCTACTGTTATTAAAAAAAAAAAATTATTCCGCGTTTTTGGAAGGATAACGGGTTGGGTTGTTACAAGTGGTATCAGAGCATGGTCTAAGGGATTTAGGTGACTTGAGATAGGTGCCTAGACTTAGACTTTTGTGTGTGCTTATTTGTTGCGGGACTTGTAGGTGTACGGGTCGAAATGGGAAATGTGGTTAGTGCCTTAATTGGTAGGTGGACTAACATTTATATTAATATGTGGATATTATTAATATACGATTGCGTTATGTTTGTATTTATGTTGCGTTGCGAATATCATCGAGCAAGATAGTCATTGTACTAACAAGTTGATATGGCGTGTGTGCGTAATAAGGACTTGTAAACCTTATTACGGGTGCAAATCGTGTCTGACAAGTGATGTACGACGAGTGTTGAGCAAGATGGGGCGGAGTTGTGCGTATGGTTTTATACGTTTGTGGACTAATCGTTTTGCATTCTTTAGAATGACGACACGAAACGAGATCGAGACGAATGATGAGGAGTTTAACTCTAGAGTTGCGGCCGCCGTTGAGGAGCAAATGAGTGCGTTTCGAGAAGAAATGGATAGGAAGTATTCCGAATTTCGAAATAGCGGAGAAATGGAGCATTGTCTTAAGAGCTTCATGAGGACTAAACCTCCAATGTATGACGGGAAACCAGATCCTTTGGCAAGCACAACTTGGATCTCGGATGTCGAAGGGTGTTTTCGTACTATTGAATGCCCTCCCGAGAAAAAGACAAGACTCGCTACTAGTTTGTTGCGGGGTAGGGCGAAGGATTGGTTGGATGGTAAGATTGATCTTGTCGGTGGTGAGCCGTTTATGGCGTTATCGTGGGACGATTTTAAGAAGGAATTCTTCGAGGAGTTCCGGACTTCGGCCGACTTGTCGGAATTGCGTAATGAGTTGCGAAATTTGCAACAGGGTTCTATGGATTTAAATACTCTCAAGACGACCTTTATGGCGAAGGCTCGTTTTTTCCCGGAGTATTTAGGGAATGATCGATTGTTGATGGAGGATTTCTATCGGACTTTGAATGATGACTTGAAGAATAAGATTAGCCGGGGTTACGCGAAGTCGTTTGCAGAATTATTCGCCGTGGCTAGGGGTTTTGAGTCGTATTCGCGATCAAAGAAGGGTGAACCTTCAAGTGAGAGAAGGGTTATTTCGTATGGTGCTCCAAGTAAGAGGACTAAGGGTCCGAGTGTGAGCACGGGTGGTACACGGACGAGTATATCGGATTCTAGTGCGTCTAGATGTTACAATTGTGGCGTGAGGGGTCACAAGTCTTGGGAATGTTCGGTGCCGAAGAGTGATGGCATGGTGTGCTTTAATTGCTAAGAGGAAGAACATCGTAAGTCGGAGTTTCCCAAGTTAGTGGGGACGGGAGCGGCGAGGAGACATTAAGGTACG
Source organism: Rutidosis leptorrhynchoides (assembly GCF_046630445.1). NCBI lineage: Eukaryota > Viridiplantae > Streptophyta > Magnoliopsida > Asterales > Asteraceae > Rutidosis > Rutidosis leptorrhynchoides. The sequence goes on along the minus strand of NC_092338.1, from coordinate 123,668,078 downwards.
TTTCGTTTTAATAAATATGTCCTTTTGATTATTTATTAAGTGTCGTTTGAGTTTGAGTTGTTAAGTGCATTGTGTTGTGCATGATATTGTTAAGGGTGACGTTCCTAATGGAAGTACCCTATGGTGGCGTTTTGATTGTTGGGCGAAGGGCGTAAGACTTGGTGCAACCAAGCATTCCTTAGTTTTTGAGAAATGTTTCTACCAAACCATGAGGATGGGTTTTGGTGTTCGGTTGTTAAGCGCGTGCTCGCTTTCGTGATTGAAGTTGATGAACCATGAGGTTCGTCGGGTGGATTGGAACCCGAAAGAGATCGAGTGTTTGATCTCGATGTAGGTTGGTAAAGGAGTCTACGTGACGCGACATTAGGTGCCTCTTTTATACCTACTAGCGTGGTGTTCGACTTCGATTATGTTGCGGTCACATTGTACTTATGGTACCGAAGTGAAACCCTTAGGTACATGAGTGACTGGGTGGAAGTTGACAAACTATAGCAATTGGATGGTTGCGAGTGTAAAGTTTGTGTAGTTTGTGGTACACTTTTCGTTCGAAGTGTTTGAGGATTGGTTGAAATCCTTCGTATGCTCAAGGTTGGAGCAAGATATGGTGATGGGTCGTGTGAACCCAAATTGTTGGTAAGGTCTACCTTTGGTAGCATTGTACGATTGTACGAGTTGTGGATATGGAACGTAGTTCCAAGTGGGGGAGTTACACTCCCGCACGAGGAGACCTTAGGGTGAGAATTCGGATAATGCTTTTAGTAGATCCGAAATTTGTGTCGGGACCAAGATTTGGTCGATTTGTGGTAGAGTACAATTTCGGTTAAATTGTACTTATGATTTTGGATTTGAATTATCACCGAGGTGATAATGTGGTAAATCTCGTTGAGAGATAATGGACGTGTTTGGCAAGCAAGGGGAAATCCCTCGGTTAAGGGATGTGCGTGTTCGGTTCTCTTTTGAGGAATTGTTTTTTTGTACCTATGTTCGATATAGGTGGTTCTTGCTCAATTGTGGGAATGGTTAGTGGTATCCGTTAGGATTCACTATAGTGTAGCAGTGCGCAATGTTATACTACTCGTTGTTCGAGGCCAAAAGAGCGTTGATTGGTGAAGCATGACCTTCGGGGTCCGCTGACTTCATCATGGGAGTAGTGCTATATTGGTGAAGCATGACCTTGGGGGTCCGCTAACTTCATCATGGGATTAGCGTTATATCGGTGAAGCATGACCGTTGATGGGGTCCGCTGACTTCATCCGGTGTTGAGATTTGGAAGTGGATCGCGTGTGTTTGCGGATTCACGATGACGCGTGTAGTTCGGTCATCTTATTGTGGAAGTGAGTCGCGTGTAGTTCGGATTCACAAATGACTCGTGTGTTTGCGGTCATTATATTGCAGAAGTGAGTCTCGTGTAGTTCGGATTCACAAGTGACGCGTGTGGTTGCGGTCATTCTTTTAGGGTAGTGACTCTCGTATAGTTCGGATTCACTAAGGCGCGTGTAGTTCGGCCAATCCCGATTGTTGTTGTGAGGAAGGTAGTGAGTCGCGTGTAGTTCGGATTCACTAAGGCGCGTGTGTTTTCGGCCAGCCTTCATGTTGTGTGATCTATCGGTTGTTTTATACACCGTTGGTGGGGTCGTAAGGACCGTGTTGTGTGATCTATTGGTTGTTTTATACACCAATGGTGGGGTCGTAAGGACCATGTTGCGTTGGGAACTATTGGTTGTTTATACGCCAATGGTGGGGTCGCGAGGACCATGTTGTGTGGTTAATGATGCGATAGCCGTGTTTCGCTCACATGTTGTTACGGGTGTGACGATAGTCGATTTTGTACACCTTGGGATTTGCGTTGCCATGGTCGTTTTGGGAGCTACCGGTTTTAGCCGTTGCTTATGATGTTACAATAGTGGCGTATTGGTTGTATTGCGCACTATAAGGGATGTTTAGTGATTGGTATTACCCATAAGGATTCGTTTGGTTCGGTCTTCATCGTTTTGGGTTGTTGACCTAAGGTTGAGACTTGGTTGCTTTTAGCATTGTACTCGGTAAGGGTACGCTAAGGGATTGAAATCTCGATAAGAGATTGGTTGAGTTTTTCCCGATGTGAGGGAATGAGCAAGTTTTAGTGCTCGGATTTGCGGATTTGATAAATCGCGGATGACGATTAGTTGTTAAAGGCAATTCATTGGGAAGAAGTGTTTAGGAAAGTCGGATTGGGACTTTTGTTTGAGGACCGTGGCGTGTGGTCCGTTTGGTTATGTGACGAGGATCACGAGGACGTGATCAATTCTAAGTGGGGGAGAGTTATAATACCTCAATATTTATGGCACACAGAGCTTTAAATGATGTACGTATAGTGGATGAAGCATAGTGTAAAAGTTAAAAGGTCAAAATCTGCCTAGACATGGGTGCGCGCCGCGCACCATAAGGTGTGCGCGCCGCGCACATGGCCCGCGACAGAATTCAGCCTTTTTCTATTTTAAGTTTAATGAGGGGCTTTTTGGTCTTTTCACTTAAGGCCGGATCTCAGGCCTTATCAGCTGGGTTGGATCCACTTTTGGATCATATTTCACATCCACAAACACTCTCAAGTATCTTAGAGAGTTAGAGAGAGATTTGGGGTTTTGGTGAAGAAGGAGTTCGAAGTGATCAAAAGCTCGGGTTTTAAAGTTGTTCACCTCGTTCCTAGCTACGTTTTGGTTGTTGTGGTAAGTTCTAACTCCGAATTTCATTGTTTGATTTTGATATTCAAGTTAGGGTTTGAACTTAAATTGTTGAGAAACCCATTTTAACTCATGAAATGAGTTTAGTGATGCTAGTAATCGGGTTTATTGTTATTGTTGGTGGATTTTGGGTTGGTGAACAAATTGGCCATGATTAGAACTTGTAATTGAGATTAATCATTAGGTTAGTGATTATGGAAGTATTGGAACCCATTTGGTGTGTTTAAAAGACTAATTTTGAATTGAGTCAAAATTAGGGTTTATGGGTGATTGTGAGAATTTTAAGTGTTTTACATTTATGATTGGGTTAATTTGGCATATTAGGACCATTGTCACTAGTGTTAGTGATTATTGGTTAGTTTGGGCGTGTTTTGTGTTTGTTAGTGCAATTGGTCGAATTTGCACTAAGTGTCAAATTGAGTTGGTTGTAAATCCACTCTAAGTGTGTTGTTGTAATTGTGATAATGGAATAGGTACTTTCCATTGATGAGTTGCGGATTACTTGGAAGCATTCATCAAGGCAACAAGGTGAGTGTTAATATCCTATGTGCATATGTATCTGTAGGATGGGTGCGGGTCGGGTGAAGTGATTCTCGGCTATAGAGCTCACTTCACATATAGGTGGATTTGATGGACTTGTGTATAGGTTCAATCGGCACGGTTGTGCGTTTTGATTGACCACCTTTGGCGAGGTACACGTTTTGTGTGTACATTATCACACGTGGTTGTGATGTGGATGATATAACCCCAATGGCAAAGGGTTTTGATGTTGAGAAGTGAGTCGCGTGTGTATGCGGATTCACGATGACGCGTGTAGTTTCGGTCATCTTATTAAATTGTGAAAGTGGATCTCGTGTAGTTCGGATTCACGATGGCGCGTGTAGTTCGGTCATCTTATTGAGGTTGTGATCTCGTGTGTTTGCGGATTTACTAAGGCTCGTGTAGTTCGGCCAACCTCGATGTTGTTGTGGTAATGAAGATAGTAGTCTCGTGTGGTTGTGGATTACTAAGGCTCGTGTAGTTCGGCCAATCTTCATGTGGTAATCGGTTGTCGGTTCTCGGTATTGGGTTAAGGGGTTAACCTTGAACGTTTATATATTGTTATATATATTAATGTATTGTTGTGATGTAGCTAACCCTCCGGGTGTAGCTCATTGGCGTTGTTCACATCGTCGTTGGTGAACTTATATTTGTTGATGTATCCTTAACTTGTTGCTTAGTGGTTGTACGGTATGCTTAGACTAGCTTACCTTTATGCTTGGATGCTCCGGTATGCGGTATTTGATATTTTGTGTGGCGTGTCCGTTTTATACATATATATGTATGTAGTATATTCTCACTCACTAAGCGTTAGCTTACCCTCTCGTTGTTTATATTTTAATAGATTGCATGGATGTGGTGGCTCGGGTAAGCGTGGGAACTAGTGGACTTGCGTAGTTGCTTTAGAAGACTTGCTTTTGGATTTGATTAGGATTGAGTAGCGTATCCCCAATCCCATGCTCGGTCTATGTTTTGTATAAACTAAATTGGGTCGAAATGGTCACTTTGTGGTAATTTGGGTCGAAGTGGGCCTGATGTCGTAAAACTCATTTTATTATTGAAACGTGTTAGTTTTAACGAGTATTAAATGTTGTGTAAACCGTTTCGTCTAAAAGTGTCAGGAAGTCGAAGATCATTAAACGAAAAATGGAAAATCCGGACAGAATCTGCCAGGCCTCGTGCGCGCAGCGCACCCTACTGTTATATAAAAAAAATTATTCCGCGTTTTTGGAAGGATAACGGGTTGGGTTTTTACAATTATCCAACCTTTGTAACTCTTCCAGTTGATGAAACATGACTAGGAACTTCGAGATCAACAGGTTTAATTCACACAAGGGCGGAATTAGTGAATCAAACCCATCAAAGTGAATATGGGTAGCTTTTTGGGATTAAATTAGTCAAACCACAACAAGGATTGTGATTAGATTAATGACTAGAGCTATTATTCACTACCAGGAGTGATTTGGGTTGAGAGAGAATCGGATCAGGTGAACCAGATCTGAATGATTGTGTGTGAGAGAGGCTTAACCTAAAATGAAGAACATAAGATTTTATATACCCTTGCTGTTGACTCACCCGTACGAGTCATCCATCACTCGTACGAGTTGGCTTCATCAGCTGTACGGGTGATCACTCACTCGTGTCTTCTCATTCAGGTTATAATTATGACTTAGCTCAGCATCAACCGTGCGTATGAGCCTGTCAGCCGTTCGAGTGATGCTTCACTCGTACGTCTGACTAAGTCTAACATAGTCAAACATCCGTATCGCGTTCCTGCAGTACCTGTAACCACATACAAACACAGATAGGATAATAACGAGCGATCATGGTATCCCATAAAATGAAGTACCTGCAATGGACGTAGGTTAGATGTCTAGGGACTTACATAAAATGCATCAACAACTCCCCCTAGGACCTAGACCATCGATTACAATAAAGTAAACGTCCATGAAATATATATAAGTCTAAAAGTAGCATCAGTCTAATATCAATTACATTTCCAGATTCTCTCTCTCTCTCCAAAATACATCATCATCAAAAACAAAAACAAACAAACAGAAAATTACTAACTAGCATCACAGTATCCGACACACATCAGCTGGCTAGAACTTGGTTTGAGCTTTGAGCATCACTTTCTCTGTTGAGGTATGCATAGAGGACATCGATCACACGTTGATATCTCATAGCTTCCTCCTTTCGATCGTCTCTGAATGTAATGTGATGGCGGTAAAGAGTCTCCACATCAAATCTCGACAAGTTCCTTAGCCACATAGGATCTAGAATCCTCACATTGTCGAACTGTATGCTTCCATCATCCTTCTCAATTGCAGTCAAGATCACTGCTTCTTCTAATAACTCATCATAGAACCACCATCTGAAATTCTTACAGATATCCTTGGGTAATGGCATCAAGGGAGATTGTTTCATATACTTAGTTGGACGGAACTTAACAACACGGATAGGTCCTCCCTTAGAATTTTTCTTTGTCGGGTGTATGGAAAACCTAGCGGCCGTTGACTTAAAGATGTCCCATTTCCCTGTCTTGTACTCATATCTGAGTTTTCTCTGAAATAATCTGGAAAGGTCACAATCTTCAGCGTTCAACATCTTCAGCTTCGCAAGCTGCATGATCTCGAAGTACGGTAGAGTTTTGAAGTGACTTGGACGTGCCATATAATCAACTCCTCCTTCCCTCTTGATCGCAAAACAAATGATCTCCTTGAAATAGCCCCAACTTAAAATTTTTACCCTTGGAGTACTTCTTGGTTCTTTTACCCTTCTCATAGAAACTGGCAAACTTCTGCTCGAGCACTGGCTTATCTACTTGATCAGGGTTAACGACGTTCTGTCTCCACCAACTTTGACGATCTTCGTCTTCCTTAACGTTTCTATTCACTTTAACCCTATCACGTTTGAACCATTCATTAATCTCATTCCATGTCTCGACTTTAGCTTGTTCGGCTCGGAGTTTCTTATCCTTCAATTCAGTTTCTTTTCTTTCTTTCTCAACGAGAAAGTTCTCATGTCGGATCTTCTTGTTCCTTTCTATCATAACATCCACTTCTTTAACTTGTTGTTTGTATACCTTCCTCGCCTTTTCTAACTCAATTAAGTTCTTTCTTTTCTCATCATAGCTCAGATTGAAGAAGTCACTTAAGGTGTTGAGTGACGGATGCGAGTACGGCTCAAGCGAAGGCATAACAATTTCAACTTCTTCTTCTTCTTCTTCTTCTTCTTCTTCTTCTTCTTCTTCAGCATCAGATTCCGTTACAAATTCGTCTTCGGATTCAATAATCACATCCTCTTTCAAACTTTCTTTACCAACAGAATCTTCACTCTTCTCATCTTCGAACAGATTAAAATCACTTAAGTTGATATTTTGGATTGATTCGGGAGGGATACTTGACAATGACTCTTCTTGTGGAGCCTTGTTTTCAGCTTCAGCTGTCTCTGCATTCTCCTTATTATTTTCGCTGTCATATGCTAGAGCAGCAAGCTGTTCCATTGGAAATTCACTTGGTGGAACGTCCCCCTTTTCTGCATCATTAAAAATATTTGAATAATTCATATAATACTCAGCAGTAAAGACCTCACCATATTCATTAAAACTTCGAATAGGTATCACTAACGGTATATCAAAAGAGGGTCCTCTAGTTCCAGCATCTTCTTCATCATCTTTTTCATCACCTTCTCCCAAATCAGAAGAATACTCTTCTTCTCTTTCCTTAATCAACTTTGTTTTACCAGAGGTAAGCTGTTCAATCTTTTCATTTAACTTCTTCATCTTCTCCCTGTTCGTACTCTTAATCGCCAAAAACTTCTTCTTCAACTTATCTGTCCTTACTTTCTGACGGTCCAACCTATCAGATAACCTCTTGTTCTCTTCCACCAATGATTCAATCTTAGCGTTACTGATCTTCTTCTCCTCAGTAGCTTGATTCTCCAAATTGGTTATTTTTGTGACCAAAGACATCAACAGATTTTACTGAGTCTTATATTCATCTGATGTGACCTGAGGTGTTGTTGTGGCAGGTTTTGGTGAGGTAACAACAGCCATTGCATCCTTCATGAAACCGGATGGCTTTCTCTGAGCTTGTTGCCTTGAACCTCCTTGTGATGATCTCTGAGGTGACTCATAAGAATACTTCGTTATTTTCTCCTTCTTCTTTAGTTGCTCTGCAGTCATAGGATCCTTTCCTTTTCTTTTCCTTTGAATCAAACTGGCATCCTCCTCTGTCGCTTCATCATCACCTTCGATAATCTCATCATCAACATTACCTCTTCCTTGGACATTACCAGCAGCTTTCTGATTATCACCCTCACCTTCCTCATCTGTAACTTCATAGTTAGAGTCTGAATCCTCATTCCTCCAAGCATTACCTGCTGGACATCGATAGTTCTCCTTGATAAGATGACAAATGAGCTTTCTATTAAAGTCAGGCTTTAACTCAGCAATCCTTGTCTCTTCCATTCTGCGGAAAGTAATCAAATTCATCGGCTTCAGGTGGATAATATCCTCTTCAAGCTTAGGTAGATCAGGTACAGTGTCATTAATGATTAATTGTAGAAAACGAGCGTATATCAAATACTTCTGGGAAGAACTGAAGTGGTTTGCCTTGAAATAGTAGAAAACAAAACCCGAAAAATCATATGGAGCCTTGAGAACAAGTGCCACAAACATACTTTGCACTTTCTCGTTCAGCTTGTCAAAACCAGACTTGCATCCACTCAAACAATGCATGATTACATGAGCAAGATATCTAAACTGCGGTGGTAGACATGTCTTCACCAGCTCAGATTTGCCAACAAGGTAACCAGAATAAGCACATCTTCTGAAACAGCCATGGATTCGTTCTCTACTGATAGTCATATGGGAGCAGTTCTCGTCATTGAACCCCAAAATCCTTCTAATCACATTCTTAGAAACAGTAATATCATGACCTTGAATCTTACTAACAAGCTTATCTTCATCAGCATCCAACACAGCATTTCTCCAGAACTCTCTCTGATGACTGTAGTATGCAGTGCATTCAGTAGAAATAGCAGTGTGCATCCTTAATCTCTTAAGAAATTCGATAATCTCCTTAAAGTGAGAACCTCTCTCTAAAGTAGTGTCATAGAGAGTGACTTGATTGTTCAGTTCACCCATCTCTAGAGGAATCTCTTGCTGAGCAGGTGGGATGACTGGATTCACTTGAGGATTTGCTTGTGGATTAACTTGTTGCTCCCCCTGTCCTTCAACGTTATCAACTGGAATGTTTACTTGTTGTTCTGCCATCTGATGATATCTAAACAGATACTAAAACATTAACAGAGATGTTAGATATATAAATCAATCAGCATACATCATCATAGCATTTGCATCAAAGTGTTATAAATATGTTGAACAGGATAAAAACGTGCGAGTGACAGTGTCATACGTGCGGCTGAGAGATCAACCGTGCGAGTGATATAGTCACTCGTGTCACTGTTGACACGTTTAATCAGTAATATGGTTTCAGACAGGGTGCACGGCTGATGCAAAAATTCTAAGCAAGAGTCAACCGTGTGGTGACTCTTGCGGTTAATCACACGTGTCAGCTCTTGCAGACGAGTGATAAATAAAATCAAGACAAATGAGTGAGCTCAAATGGTCTACACGGTTGATCATTAACCGTGCACTGACTCGTGCGAGTCATGTCTCACGCGTGCGAGTGATGTCACTCGTGCATGTCTGATGAAACCCGATATTAAATGAATTTTTAAATCATCAAAATCACATAATCGAACGTTTTATGGACCGATTTACATCACAATAGCATAATAAGGTTCCGATTAACACAAAACAATAGCAAACTCAGTTCAAAACAAGCTCAAATTACACAAAATTCAATTTATAACCCTAAGGGTTTCGAATCACACAAACAACAAATTAAGCAACTAAAACTTGATGAAATTGTACCTAATAGGTGGCGCTGGGTTCGTCTAATGATGCTTAACGTTCGTTGCAAAAGAATTCTTGATCGGTGATGATCGAAAATAGAGAGAGAAAAAGTATTGGGTGCACAAGTGTGAGCTGTTGAGCTCATCATCCCTATTTATACTCTCGTGATCAACCGTGCGGTTGATCACACGATCCACCATCAAACGCGCGTATCACCTAGATCACACGTGCGTGTGACCCAATTGTCTTAGGACAAGTTGATCAGGGTCATCTGTACGGTTAACCTCAAACGTGTGGTCAATCGTACGGTTCACACATCAAACGTGCGAGTGAGCACTTAGGCAATTTCAAAACTTCACAATTCTACAACCTTAGGATTTCGACTCGTTCGGCAATATTAGATCTAACAATCACTTTCAACTTGAGTCGAAAATCACTAAACCTTCAAGAAATGATCATTAACACTTAGGCAGATAAAATCCTAACCTAAACAAGGTTATTACTCTAATCATTCTTTGTTCCAAGAGTAAATCCTACAGTGTAATGTCAACTTAAGTTCATTAGCAATCTAAATCATCAATGTCCTTCAAACAGTCACAAGCTCTACGAACTTCTATATCATGGATTTGGTGGCCCAATATCTTGATTTCAACAAAGTTCTTTCAGATGTCGTTATGCACTCAGAGGATAATCAGAAAAACAAGGAAATGATAAAATCTTTATGGATTTTCTGATGCGAAATGTTATGCAACTAAAATTATGCAAATGAAAGACATTCTATCATGAAGTGCAATAACATGCAAAACAAAATCTTTTTGTTGTTTTTATAGATTACAATGCAAACAAAATAATAGAACAGATATATAAGACATACAAATCCACATTGTTTTTGTGAGCAAGATGATTAACTATTTTAAAATGGATCAGAACTGACATATTGAATCAATTTCTATTGTTCATTCCTAATTATCCAGTCTATGTCTATTATTATGCAATTACTGATATCAATCCTCATTAAACATGAACATATTCATTCCGGACACTTCGACAATCATGTTGGCATTAATTACTTGAACACTATAGAGCAATGATTTTTGAGATCATGCTAAGTTCATTAATCCTTGATTCTTCCATCACTTATGATTGTGCGTTTTTATTAGGTTGTCAATTCATTACAAGTAACTTTCCGTTATCTCTTTCCATGTACTTCATTCAAATTGAACAGGATGGTTCTCACGGCATTTTGAATAACCCTGTCAGCCTTTGGCTTCTACCAATGTTTTGACAATCTTCAATCTAGTTGGCTCGGCTGATCTCAGAGTATATTGGATTATCCGAATAGGCGCACTATTTACCGCGGAGATTGGTCTACAGTTAAAGCAGACTTGCCTGATGACCAGTCGTCACACGAAATAATTCTCGAGGCCTTTAACTTCTTTATGTTCAAGTTATCATGGAAAACGGAATCAAAAGTTAAACTTTCATAACTAAGTATTAGAGTATATCTAGGTAAGTATCTTTCCAACTTACAGTCTTAATGGATATAACTCTATATTGCAGACGACAAGAATCTTGATAGTTCTGTGTGAACGTCGTGATTAAACAATTCAAGCTGCGCGGGGGCGTCACACTAAGAATGATATGAGTTCTTTATGAGCACATCATGAATCAGCATTCTTCATACTTTCAGGACTTTGCCATCTTGATACGCCAATTTTATTGACATTGAATTTCTTTTGATATTTTGATTTTTCAGCATATCACTGTCTTTTGATGTATTGATTTTGAACGCCATCATGAATGGATTTTCCATTTTTATGCATGAACTCATGTTTCTTTGTTGTGTGCTCAGATCACTCGAAGGTGTTCTCCCTTAAATGCTTAAACGGTCCGCAATAAGGAGTTATACTTTTCGACCTTAAGTGAGAAGGGACACTTACTTTCGACATAAACTAATTTTCTCTGAATTTTCAGGGTTTAGTTTCGATTATTAAGTCTCAGGCCCGTGACAACGTGGTATGCACCAGCCAAACAGATAATCCTCAACCCCTTAAATGAACTATTGAATGTCCCATTCATAGCTGTGAAGCTGAATTGGTAGAGCAACATTGAATATTGCTTGGGGACATCCAACACCTTTCTCTAACGATTATCAATTATGATAGGGGATACCCTCAACCGACTGTTGAGTTCCTCAACAACTATCATTAGATATGATTTCAGAGATAATTAGGTGACTACCTTCAAACGCAACAGATCGTTCATGACTTCTAAATCTTGGATGATCGTTATTCTTAATATGATTGTCTAATGCCAAGAATTCATAAGTCACATCTATCAGTACATCACACAACAGATAGACATAAACGTTCAAATCAGTCATTACTAATCAAATATATCAATTCTCAGTACAGTAATTTCTTCACGTCCAACATATTAATCAAAACAAGCTCATTTTCGGATTTTTCAACTTTTTAAGATTTTCTGGTGAGGCATTTTTCACTTTTGAAAGGACCGCTCCTAATCCATCCAGACGAAGTCCATATCGATTATAAACGAATCATAATAGTTGGTTACATTGCGAGGTACTTGACCTCTATATGATACATTTTACAAACGTTGCATTCATTTTTAAAAGACAACCCTTCATTACATCAAAAGTTGACATGTACGCCTACCATTTCATAATATCCAAACTATAAATGACCTAATCTGTCATTTACTTAATAATAATCTCTAATGAACTTTAGTGACTCGAATGCAACGTCTTTTGAAATATGTCATGAATAACTCCAAGTAATATCTTTAATATGAGCTAATGCACAGCGGAAGATTTCTTTCAAGTCCTGAGAATAACATGCTTTAAAACGTCAACATAAAGTTGGTGAGATATAGGTTTAATGCTAGTATCGTTATAACTATAGACCACAAGATTTCATATTCATAAATATTTTAATAAAAATATTCTAAGTTGTTGAGCACTTGATAACCATACTTAACATTTAATCAACGTCGCATATTCCCTTTAATATGAAATCTTACTACACCGTACCAAGTGTAGTTACCGAAACGAAGTACTGTGCAACCGTTGAATACTGGTCGTCCAGTCCGGTTGGGGTTGTCAGGTCCGATAGATCTATCAACAGGATTCGTGTTTACAATACCTCATGTAAATAGTAGTTACCAAGTTACAGGGAAGTATGCCAGTGGTACAACTCAACGTAGAATATATATTTTTAATCACTTGTGTCCATAACGTAAATCATAAAATGCATGTATTCTCATCCCGAAATATTTAGAGTTTAAAAGTAGGACTATATACTCACTTTTGCCTTGAAGGTATTTACTCGACTTGGTCTCCGATAGATATCACGAACCTAACCATATATATAATATATCAACATATTTTCTTTTCAAGTAATCGTTACATACATACATACATATATATATATATATATATATATATATATATATATATATATATATATATATATATATATATATACTTATAATACTTATAATATTTTCTTAGTCCGTAGTTAGTAGTCCAATGTTAGTGGTCCACAATTAGTTGCTCAATAAAATAAATAGAGACCCCATCGTATTCGTATTGATCAGAATTAATCTCGACCCATGGTACTATGTTGTCAAATGACGTGTTGCGTACATAAAGTACCGTGTTGTCAAATGACGTGTTGCGTACAATCATGAGGTCTTATGATTAATCTTCTCGTGTTGTTTACGGGTGGTCCTGAAATACATAAAATCAAATCATAAGTAATTATATATAAAATATCATATTAATTAGAAAATATATGATTAATTTACTTTTTCTCCAAATATTTTCGTAGCTAAACTAGCTTCGGATACGCAATCTTGTTTTAGTCGTAGTTTCTTCATTACAACTCCGTTTTTGTTGGTTCAACTTTCCACTTCCTTAGATCGAGTCAAATTTTAAGAATATGAACTATAAATACCTTGGTTTACATTCGGAATCACAGGTTATAGTTCAAACTTTGGTGAAACTTATGAAAGTGATCATTTTCCATCATAAAAACAACATTTAATGATCATTTTTCTAAAAATACTTACACTTTGAGTTAAACCATGAAATTTTTATGTGTTAACATATTCATAAGAAATATCATTTTTCCAGAACATAAACTTCCAATTCAAAGTTCAAGATGGTTTTTAATTATCCAACCCAAAACAGCCCCCGGTTGCACTCCGATGACGTAGATTCAGTTTTTAAGATGTTCTTTGTAAAACCAAGTTATATCTTGTTAAGTTAGCATATCATTATGATATATTACAGATCTTGAAGTATTTTAAAAGTTAAGTTAGAAGGATCTATTTAGTTTGCGAACAAGTTTGAAATCATTCAAACTATGTTCTTGTTGTTAAAATTTTACAACACAAAATAAGATAGCTATATAAATATGAATCGAATAAGGTTATGAATAAGGTTACTACCTCAAGTTACTTGGACAAAGTTACTGCAAAAGATAAGAAAAATCCTAGAACCAAAAGAGTGGTGGAGTGGGATTGAAAGATTGGAAGTAAACTTGTATTCTTGGAAGGATTATTGAAGTGTTCTTGAAAGGTTTTTCTTATGATGATTATAGATTGGTTTTTGATCTAGTTTTTGATTTAAGTGTTGAAGGTTGCTGAATGGTTTGAGTATATAATTAGAGAGTGTTTTAGAGATATAAAATTGTAGTTAGAAATCAAAAACATGGAATGATATATAAATAAATATGAAATGTGCTATATGTATGTAAAAACAAAATCCTAATTTGTAATTTTGTATAATTATTGTATGCTAGAGGTCAAAAAGTGTTTCCCTCTCATTTAGGGCAGTAATATGGCTGATTTAGATGTTGATTTGATGTGTATATACCAATAGTAAATACGTATAGAAGCTGGGTATGATACGGGTACATATACCCTTGATATACGTATAGAAATCTTGAGAAAACAGAACGAGAATTAAAATATAACTATCTTTTGTAAATATACTTATATTGTTTTATGTATAAAAGCCCTTTAAAAGTGATTAAATACATATCTATACGATACTTGTATAAGCATTATAAGTTATAAGTATTTATGTCAAAGAACGTTACGTATAGTTATCGTTTTGAAAACTTAAGTTAGTAGTTTCAAAGTATACTTTTATCTTATTGTTATTAGTACATAATGAGATGTTAAACCATCCTTAGATCATGTTAAATATATATAAATACATATATATACACAAACGTATAATTATCGTATGTTATATAGTTCGTGATATCATCAGTCAAATTGGACGGTCAAACGTTGTGTAAAACTCTTTTCAAAAACATAAGTCTCAACAATTTAGATTGCTTATCATGTTGGTAAGATTTAATTTATGTAAATATTAATCTCATAAGTATAAAATGATCGAAAAAATCCGGGTCGTTACAGTACCTACCCGTTAAAGAAATTTCGTCCCGAAATTTGATAGAGGTCGTCGTGGATAACAATAAGAATGTTTTCATGACAAATATGAGTTGATAAATAGAGTTTTATCATCATTGAGTAATATGGATAAAACCATTTGATTTTGTGAAGAGTACAAGTGAAGCTATCACCAAAGAGTGAAATGAGTAGGTATAGATTCGTCATATCTTTTGACGTAGATAGGATCGATTTCCAAGTTCAAGAGATTTGGAGAAAATCTTTGTAATAAGATTTGATTCTTCGGTAATCAAGGAAATTAGAATCCGCTTTAAATGCGATCATTTATTTTGATTGCTCTGTCGGATCTTTTACTATAAATCCACCTCCCTTCATTTCCTTACAACTCATACTTTCTATTCTTCCTCCCTCAATTCATACCTTAAAACATTTATTAGTATGCTTCATCCAGTACTGATCCTGGATATACTCTTAACTTTCATCTCTGTCATTCTTCTTTTTCATCTACCTCCGGAGGATTTTATTTATTTCTACTATTACCTTGGGGTTATAGTATTGTTAATTCTCCCGTGCCTTTACGTTGCAATACGTATTGATATACACGGTTTGTAATTTATTTGTTGTTGTCGAGCTTTATATTTTCTTTTATATTCAACAGTTCCATACTTATGTTTCCTCTTCCCGACTTCGAGTCAAGCGAATAATGGTCCGGAATTCGTAGGTATGGTTTTTGAAATAAACATAGTTAATGTTCTAAGAAGGAAATAGTAATTGCACGATCTTGATTTGGTAAGTTACCAGAATGTCCGAAAAGATAGAATTATCAAGGAGATATCTTCTTAATATGTTTGGAGATTGGGTAGAATGTAAGAGTTGTGTAACATGGCACATGATGACGTTATGATCTGTGAATCATTATGTTCCATTTAGAAACTCAGCATGAATTACTGTAATATAATCACGTTGATCAAGTGTCATTATATTATACTATTTCATGCTTCAGTTTCCAACACTACTTCAAAACATTCATATTTTAAACTCGAAATTTTCAGAATTTAGAAACTAACACAATTTCTTTTATGTTGTAACGCAAATATTGTGAAGAGATAAATGATTTTTGATGAGGATAGTTGGGAATATATCTTCAGGAATATCGGAGATATTTATAATGAAAAATACGATGATAACTTAGAATATCTAAGATCAGGGAATGACGCGGAAAATGTGTCTGTGAAGGTTTAGAATAAGGAGTAAGGTTCTTACTAACGGTTTCAGCAGACACTGAATCATTTGAATCCTTTGAAGGTAGATTTCGTCATTGTGATTTGTCCACGACGTCCTTTATACTTTGCTCAATCCGTTTTCCAGTACCAAATTTTTCGTTCGAGCTTTTCCAATCTATTATTCTTTATTGTCAAACTTCTGACCGTAATTGTTGTCTACTCTCTTTACCACTTTATCAGTCTTTTCCAAAACTTCATAGCACTAATTCGTAGACTGGAGCATTTTTCAGAAACTTCACATTTGAAATATGTAATTCTTGGGGATAGACGTTGTATATATATATATATATAACTGCTGAAATAGAAACGCTGCGAGATTTCAAAATACCAATTGTTGATTTCGCCAAAGGGGTAACGAGTTGCAGGTACATCTGCTGATAATGTCGTGGAATATAAAAGATTCTCTGGTAACAAAAGGGTAATCGTATGTATTACAGGTTATAATAAGGCTACTTCGAATGGAAAGTCGAGGTTGACTTGCTGAAACTGTGACAAAATTTGCTATTTTGAAAAGGAATCGCAAAGTTATTTTTGCTAATAAATGCTAAAAGATTTAACGCAGATACATGTTAAATTATGTCCTTGGTTTTGAAAGCTTTTTAGGTGCAAGACTGCGGGTAATGTGTGGTTGGATCATCATCTCGATTGTCCATTATTTGAAGTGTCTTCAGGAATTTCGAAGGGTTTGATCATAGATTGTAATTGTTAATATACATATGATGTTTTAGGACTTTGAATGATACAAATATTTTTTCTGGGTTCCAAGAATCGAATGATGTTCTAGCATAGTTTTGAAGTCAAAGTATAGTTTTGAAAGATGTAAGAGTCCTAAGAGTGATGTCTTCTGTTAAGTCTTGACTTGGATTTCGTTTTGTCGTAATCAAATTTGGATAAGAATGGTTGTTTTGATTTCTATGTATATTATTGTGAAGATAGTGAGTATAGTTGATGATTGTTGAATCAGAGTCGAAGAATATAATCATATTAATTGTGAATTTATATATCTCTCGGGTATTACCTACCCGTTAAAAAAAAATTCACAAGTAATGTTTTGTACCAGAGAATTTTATTACAATCTTTATGAAAATATATGTACATATATATCTTCTTCAGATGTAATCATGAATTTAATAAGTCAATATAATATTAGACTCATTTGATTTTCGGTTTGAGCTAGAATAAGTAATCTCTAAAACGATTAGGAACCACATATTCTTCACGGAATATTAATGAAGTTATGGATCAATACTTCATTATTTATTCTTATATATATTTCCTTAGTGAATCATGCTGATACTCATTGAACTCTTGCTAACTTCGCAAGATATGAATGTTGTTTCCCAGTAAGCTTCGAGTACATTGAAGATGAAAGTGTAAAATCAAACATATTATTGAATAATACACTTGGTTTATTATAAAACGGAATTCATTGAATTGAAACAGGGATTGTAGTTAACGATGATTAAGTTGCTGACGAAGGACGTACATCATTGCATATTTGTAGTATGAATTTAAACGAGTAGTATCTACCCTTTTTCAATTCATACTTAATAGCTTAGTACGAAAAGATTTATTTTGGTTTCAGAATTCATATATATAAAATATTTATATAAATTCTTCAGAAGAATGAGTTAATACTTCATAACTCGTTGATGTAATATACGCGTTATTGATGATGTCCACGGTGATTCTTGAACTGTTGGAGCTTGTGATGTTAAAGTTGTTAATGATTCTAATGATGTTGACAGCACTGACTGTGTTGGTGAGGCTAAGGGTACTGCTGATGCTGTTGGTAAAACAAGTCTAGCTTGTACCTTACGCATCATTCTTTTCGGGGTTTCTACTCTTCCTTCTATCATTTCTGTCCACTCATCTGATATATGGTTAAGGCAGAAATAGATAATCTCTAAGACTTTAGAGATTACATAATCACCGCAGGATGTTTCTCTGATGCAGTTATGAATCAATACTTCATCGTTTGTTGTTGTTGGCATTCCTTGATATATATGGTGCGTGTGATGTTGACATCCGAGGTACATATTGTGATATTGAGGCGTGTGATGCGGATGTGATTGTTGGTGGTGGTAATGATACTGTTGGTGTTAATAATGGTGGTTGCTGTTGATGCCGGTGATGCTGCTGGTGCTTATGGTATTGAGGCTTGCGATGTGGATGTTACTGGCGGTACTGGTTATGCTGCTAGTGCTGCTGATGGTGTTTGTAACCTTCGTACCGTATTCTCCAAAGCCACTACCCGAGCGCGAAGCTCGTTGACTTCTTTTATTACACCGGAGTGATTGTCGGTTCGAACGAGTGGATAAATAAAATCTAGAATTTGATGTAGTATATAATCATGACGAGATACTCTGGAAATGAGAGAGAAAATGGTTTCTCGAACAGGTTCGCCGGTAAGTGCTTCAGGTTCATCGTCAAGAGGGCAATTTGGTGGATGGAAGGGATCACCTTCTTCTTGTCTCCAATGATTGAGGAGGCTACGAACTCATCCCCAATCCATCTAAAATAGATGATGACTGATTGGTTGATCCATTCCGGTCACACTGCTTTCGGAGCTTGAGTGGTATTCCATATCGGAAACCGAGGGACTTGAACTAGTGACGAGTTCCATTTCGTATGATTGAATAAAGGATTTTTCGATATGAAATGATTTTTCGGCTATCGGGTGGTATTCTAATTATATAGAATATCCACATATATAGAACAAAAGATCTCGTAGATTACGGAGGGATTTACGGAATATTTCAGACAAAGTTTACAGTAACAAATACGCGTATATATGAATTAGCAAATACGCTAAGATATGAATTTTGTCTATACACCATTCATGCAATGAATGCAGTAAGACACGTTTAGACTTAAGATGATAAGCAGGTAATTTCCTACGGATGATAAGTAGATGATTTTCGACACAAAATGATAAGCAAAATTTTGACATGCAGACACGGTCGAAGTCCAGACTCACTAATGCAACCTAACGACTTATCAGTTAGACACACTAATGCAGACCTGATTCGCTAAGACCACCGCTCTGATACCAACTGAAAGGACCGCTCCTAATCCATCCAGACGAAGTCCATATCGATTATAAACGAATCATAATAGTTGGTTACATTGCGAGGTACTTGACCTCTATATGATACATTTTACAAACGTTGCATTCATTTTTAAAAGACAACCCTTCATTACATCAAAAGTTGACATGTACGCCTACCATTTCATAATATCCAAACTATAAATGACCTAATCTGTCATTTACTTAATAATAATCTCTAATGAACTTTAGTGACTCGAATGCAACGTCTTTTGAAATATGTCATGAATAACTCCAAGTAATATCTTTAATATGAGCTAATGCACAGCGGAAGATTTCTTTCAAGTCCTGAGAATAACATGCTTTAAAACGTCAACATAAAATTGGTGAGATATAGGTTTAATGCTAGTATCGTTATAACTATAGACCACAAGATTTCATATTCATAAATATTTTAATAAAAATATTCTAAGTTGTTGAGCACTTGATAACCATACTTAACATTTAATCAACGTCGCATATTCCCTTTAATATGAAATCTTACTACACCGTACCAAGTGTAGTTACCGAAACGAAGTACTGTGCAACCGTTGAATACTGGTCGTCCAGTCCGGTTGGGGTTGTCAGGTCCGATAGATCTATCAACAGGATTCGTGTTTACAATACCTCATGTAAATAGTAGTTACCAAGTTACAGGGAAGTATGCCAGTGGTACAACTCAACGTAGAATATATATTTTTAATCACTTGTGTCCATAACGTAAATCATAAAATGCATGTATTCTCATCCCGAAATATTTAGAGTTTAAAAGTAGGACTATATACTCACTTTTGCCTTGAAGGTATTTACTCGACTTGGTCTCCGATAGATATCACGAACCTAACCATATATATAATATATCAACATATTTTCTTTTCAAGTAATCGTTACATACATACATACATATATATATATACTTATAATACTTTTAATATTTTCTTAGTCCGTAGTTAGTAGTCCAATGTTAGTGGTCCACAATTAGTTGCTCAATAAAATAAATAGAGACCCCATCGTATTCGTATTGATCAGAATTAATCTCGACCCATGGTACCATGTTGTCAAATGACGTGTTGCGTACATAAAGTACCGTGTTGTCAAATGACGTGTTGCGTACAATCATGAGGTCTTATGATTAATCTTCTCGTGTTGTTTACGGGTGGTCCTGAAATACATAAAATCAAATCATAAGTAATTATATATAAAATATCATATTAATTAGAAAATATATGATTAATTTACTTTTTCTCCAAATATTTTCGTAGCTAAACTAGCTTCGGATACCCAATCTTGTTTTAGTCGTAGTTTCTTCATTACAACTCCGTTTTTGTTGGTTCAACTTTCCACTTCCTTGGATCGAGTCAAATTTTAAGAATATGAACTATAAATACCTTGGTTTACATTCGGAATCACAGGTTATAGTTCAAACTTTGGTGAAACTTATGAAAGTGATCATTTTCCATCATAAAAACAACATTTAATGATCATTTTTCTAAAAATACTTACACTTTGAGTTAAACCATGAAATTTTTATGTGTTAACATATTCATAAGAAATATAATTTTTCCAGAACATAAACTTCCAATTCAAAGTTCAAGATGGTTTTTAATTATCCAACCCAAAACAGCCCCCGGTTGCACTCCGATGACGTAGATTCAGTTTTTAAGATGTTCTTTGTAAAACCAAGTTATATCTTGTTAAGTTAGCATATCATTATGATATATTACAGATCTTGAAGTATTTTAAAAGTTAAGTTAGAAGGATCTATTTAGTTTGCGAACAAGTTTGAAATCATTCAAACTATGTTCTTGTTGTTAAAATTTTACAACACAAAATAAGATAGCTATATAAATATGAATCGAATAAGGTTATGAATAAGGTTACTACCTCAAGTTACTTGGACAAAGTTACTGCAAAAGATAAGAAAAATCTTAGAACCAAAAGAGTGGTGGAGTGGGATTGAAAGATTGGAAGTAAACTTGTATTCTTGGAAGGATTATTGAAGTGTTCTTGAAAGGTTTTTCTTATGATGATTATAGATTGGTTTTTGATCTAGTTTTTGATTTAAGTGTTGAAGGTTGCTGAATGGTTTGAGTATATAATTAGAGAGTGTTTTAGAGATATAAAATTGTAGTTAGAAATCAAAAACATGGAATGATATATAAATAAATATGAAATGTGCTATATGTATGTAAAAACAAAATCCTAATTTGTAATTTTGTATAATTATTGTATGCTAGAGGTCAAAAAGTGTTTCCCTCTCATTTAGGGCAGTAATATGGCTAATTTAGATGTTGATTTGATGTGTATATACCAATAGTAAATACGTATAGAAGCTGGGTATGATACGGGTACATATACCCTTGATATACGTATAGAAATCTTGAGAAAACGGAACGAGAATTAAAATATAACTATCTTTTGTAAATATACTTATATTGTTTTATGTATAAAAGCCCTTTAAAAGTGATTAAATACATATCTATACGATACTTGTATAAGCATTATAAGTTATAAGTATTTATGTCAAAGAACGTTACGTATAGTTATCGTTTTGAAAACTTAAGTTAGTAGTTTCAAAGTATACTTTTATCTTATTGTTATTAGTACATAATGAGATGTTAAACCATCCTTAGATCATGTTAAATATATATAAATACATATATATACACAAACGTATAATTATCGTATGTTATATAGTTCGTGATATCATCGGTCAAATTGGACGGTCAAACGTTGTGTAAAACTCTTTTCAAAAACATAAGTCTCAACAATTTAGATTGCTTATCATGTTGGTAAGATTTAATTTATGTAAATATTAATCTCAAAAGTATAAAATGATCGAAAAAATCCGGGTCGTTACAACTTTTTAGGTATTTTCTGCTGATAACATATACTCCCCCTAAAATGCTAAAATATAAAATCTTTATGTGTTTTAGCATTTTAACCAAACAGAAAATAACTACAGACTAGCATGCAAACATGAAATAAATCATGCAAAGGAATGCGAACAGAAAGCAAAAATATGAAATACAGATAATTAAAACAATTAAAAATCTACATGTCATGCATCCTACATGCAAAGTCTAAAAGGTTGACTAACCCTCATACGCAACATCCGAAATTACTTTGTCTCGATCAACAATGCCATTCATCTCTAGTAGGAGTAACAACCTAGATTTATCAAAAGCCTTAGTGAATAGGTTAGCCCTTTGGTCCTTATTACCTATTCTCTTAACCTCAATAATCTTCTTCTCATGACAATCCCTAAGAAAATGATATTTAACACCTATGTGTTTGGTCTTAGAATGTTGCACAGGATTCTTAGTAATTGCTATAGCAGCAGTATTATCAATATAAAGAGGAGAGAAAGAGATTTTTAGCCCGTAATCACGAAGTTGTTGTTGGATCTAAACAACTTGCGAACAATAACTAGCAGCAGCTATATATTCAGCTTCACACGTGGAAAGAGCAACTGCAGTTTGTTTCTTGCACTGCCAGGTCACCAGCCTTTCACCTAGAAATTGACATCCTCCTGATGTAGACTTGTTGTTGATTTTGCAACCAGCATAATATGAATCGGTGTAAGCCACATGATCAAACTTCTCATCGTTCGAATACCAGATGCCGAGATTTGGCGAATGAAACAGATAACGTAGAATTCTTTTGGCAGCTGTAAGATGAACTGTATTCAGATTAACTTGATAACGAGCACACAGACATGTTGCGAACATAATATCTGGCCTGGACGCAGTGAGATACATGAGCGATTCGATGATTTCTCGATAATATGTAGGATCAACAGGTTCTCCTTCGCACTCTAGCGAAATACCATGATTCACAGCTAACGGAGTTGACTCAGAACGTTCTTGAGTCATATCGAATCGTTTGAGTATATCATTTACATACTTTGCTTGATGAAGAAAAATACCATTACTAGTCTGTTCGACTTGTAAACCAAGAAAGTAGTGTAAGATACCCAATTTACTCATTTCGAACTCGTCCTTCATCACCTGTTCGAACTCATCAACGAGTTCCTGCTTAGTAGCACCGAAGATAATATCGTCAATATAAATCTGGACTAAAATAATGTCGTCATCTTGAACTTTTGTGAACAGAGTACAGTCTACCGTGCCCATATGGTATCCTTTTTCAATCAGAGAACTCGATAACCATCCGTACAAAGCTCTAGGAGCTTGATGTAAACCATAAAGGGCTCGACGTAATCGGTAAACTTTGTCAGGATGAAGATGATCTTCAAAACCCGGAGGTTGACTGACATATACTCTTTCATTTAGCTTGCCATAAAGAAATGCACTCTTAACATCCATTTGATAAACTTTAAACTTCATAAAAGACGCGAAAGTCAAGAAAATGCGAATCGCTTCCAATCTGGCAACAGGAGCGAAAACCTCATCGTAATCAAATTCAGGATCTTGCTGATAACCTTTAGCAACTAATCTTGCTTTATTACGGGTAACATTGCCATCTTCATCAAATTTGCACTTCCAAACCCATTTGAGGTCGATTACTTTCGCACCATGCGGCTTAGTAACTAACTTCCAAATATCTAGACGATGGAATTGCTGAATTTCTTCTTGCATAGCCATCACCCAATCAACATGCTTCAAAGCTTCTTTTGTTGTCTTTGGCTCTATTCTAGAAATATGACATGAGTACTCGTAATATGCAGCAGCGGCTATCATATGAGAATCAACTTGACCATCAAACTGAACTTGTCTTCTTGTCCTAACACATGCATTCGGATCTCCAATTATATTTTCTCTAGGATGAGCAGCTGTAGTTCTAGGAACTGGGTGTGCAGGAACAGGTATTTCTTGATGTAGATTCGTGGTATCTCCATCTTCAGGATTATCAGAATTGTCACTCAAAATATCAGATCAGCAGGTATCATACACTGGATCAACATCTTGATCTGAATCTTGTGCTGGTTCAACGACAGTAGGTAATGGAGTTGGAGTAGGTGCATACACTTCTGGCTCGTTCTGTAAATCAAACAGCATTTGTAACTCTACTTCATTCTCCGTCTGATCTGGAGCAAGATTAAATGAATCAATCAGCTCATCATAGTTGTAGATCCAAGGATGACTTTTGGTAGCAGTCTTTGTGAAAATCCGTTGGACGTCAACTTCAAACCATTCTTCAACACATCTCGTTTCATTGTTGAAAACTCTCTTGTTAGGAGAACTGTAACCGAGAAATACTCCAGTAACCACTTTTGAATCAAACTTACTTCCGGGTTTTCTTTTCAAAATGGTGCACGGCGCACCAAATGGTTCTAGATGCTTCAATGATGGTTTTCTCCCATGTAATAACTCATAGCATGTTTTACCCAGTCGTTTAACAGTTAATACTTGATTCATAGTGTAACAAGCATTTGCAACAGCTTCACCCCAAAAATGAACAGGTAAAGATGAATCAGCTAGCATAGTTCTAGCAGTCTCAATCAAAACCCTATTCTTTCTTTCAGCAACACCATTCATCTGTGGAGCGTATGCAGAATTGAACTGCATATTGATACCTTTTTCAATACAAAAACCTGCAAGAAACTGATTCTTGAATTCTGTACCGTTATCGCAATGAATCTTTCTAACTTTCAAATTAAAACCTGTCTCTAATCGATTGATTAGCACTTTCAAGTTCTCAAACGTATCAGACTTCTCTTTCAAGAACATTACCCAAGAGAATCTTGAATAATCATCAATTACCACCAGACAATACTTACTTCCATCAATGCTTTCAAAATGGATTGGACCGAAAAGATCCATATGTAACAATTCAAGTGGAGCAGAGATAGGATTGTACTTCACCAACTTATGAGCTTTCTTGCTCTGCTTACCCTTCTTACACGGAACACATGTTCCTGGGATCTGAAAAGATCGAAGGTCAACACCTTCTACAAGATTGTTGTGAACCAGATGGTTCATCTTCCGAAAACTTAAATGACCCATGCGTTTGTGCCATGTAATATAATCTTGTTCAGTCGCTTTAGAAACAAAAGCTTGATGATGTTCAGCAGTTGAAGTAGCAACATTCATATCTAGTATGTATAAATCAACTTGTCTAGGAGCCTTCATCAAAATCATTTCTGGAGGAATCACAAACTCTGGTTTCAAAATGTAGCAGAAATTGTCATCAAATGCTACTTTGAAGGATTTTTCACAGATCTGTGAAACCGACAACAAATTGTTTGCAAGCTCTTGACAATAGTTTATTTTGTTGAAACTAACTTTATCATTCTTCAACAAACCTTGAGCTGAAATGTGACCTCCTTTATCTCCAGCAAATGCAACATAACCTCCCTTAATTAAGTGTACATCCGAGAGAAGAGATAGCTGTCTAGTCATATGTCTCGAAGCGCCGCTATCCACTATCCAGGTGTTGTTTGCAGGTAGCCTGGTTCCCTGCATATCACATTAAAAGAATTAATTGATAATGGGAACCCACGCCCGGACGGCAGTAGGTTGTCCATTAACACCCATAGCTTGAACTTCCATCCATTTCCCATTTGAGTCAGGTGGAACCTCATCGTCTGAAACCATAAACTTAGACAGTTTAGAAGAAGCAACATTGCTCTTCTGGTTTTTCACATTCTGCTCATCTTCAGAGTGATTTGCTCGTGGTCTGGTATGGGAAAAATATTTCCTACGACTAGCCTTTGCGAAGGTGATCGTGCCTTAAATTCATAGGCTTTACCTCGATCACTTGATTCGGCATCTCTTGCCTCGGTATCCTTCTTAGGAACCTTCATCTTCACAGGGGAAATTGACCTATTGAAGTTCTTTCTCTTATAGTCTCCATAGACAACATTTGTCGTATGTCTTCTAGTGCGAACTTCATCACGAACAGGTGAACCTGTTCTGTGAACATGAGGTGATCGGTGATCATCATATGTGAGGTCAATCTTACGTCTTGGTGTTCTAAACCTTGTAGGACAGTTAGCAGCAATGTGTCCAAACACACCACAACTAAAACATTGTCTAAATTCTCTATATCCTCTAGATTGATATTGATTATTAGAGTTAGAGGAAGAGGGATCTTGTATTTTTGCAGACACAGAAGAAACGTTTGACCTCTTTCTAGGAAAAGATTTAGATACAGGTTTAGGTGTAACCGGTGGAACCACTCTATTAGCAAACTTTGGATTTTTCATAATCCGAATTGGCTCATCAGGTGTTATCACCTTCCTTTTCTCCGACTTATCTCCTAGGCCAGTTTTCTTATCTTCCTCATGATCTAAAGATCCTTCAGTTGTATCATCAGAAGGTGCATTCTCAGTTGAGCTACACTTTTTGTTCTTCTCAACATAGTCCTCATAACTAGGTGGAATACAGTCTTCTGGTCGTCCATCAACAACATTTGAATTAACAAATTTGTTCTGAAACGGTGAAGCTGCGGCCTTTAATCCAATACCCTTTCCCTTGGTGCCATTTAATTCCACCATTAATGCATTCCATTGTGACGCACTTGCCCAACATTTCATCTTAATTGACATAGCTTCTAAATCAGCTTTAACACATTCATTTTCTTTCTTCAATTCGTTTATTGTGTCAACACAATTAACTAAAGCTTGATTTATATCAAAGTTATAACATTTCAGATCGTGAAGTTGTTTTTTATAAACTTTGATTTGCTCTTTCAACTCATTTTCAACCTTAGTGGTCACATGGTCAGCATGCCATTTTTCTTTCATTTCCTCATATGCCTTAGTTAAATTATCTATTGTTACCTTAGATTCAGCACATTTAACACATTCAACAATAGTAGATGGATCAGAAGATACCTGTTGAGCATTATTTGATGAGGAAGTCTCAGCCATAAATGCAAAGAAATCTGTCTTCTTCCTATCATCGAGCTCATCTTCTGATTCTGACGAGTGTGCAAGAAACTCTGAAGTATCAGCATCTTTTCCCAAATGAATCTGCTCAAGTTTATCCCATATATCCTTAGCTCTTGTCAAACTGGAAACTTTTTCAAGATCACTAGCTGATAAGCACATCTTCAATAAGTCAACTGCTTGATTGTTCAATGCTTCAAAATCAGTTTGATCTACCCCAGTATGATCAGCTTTATCTTCAATCTCTGATTCTGACGTCTTGTCTGAATCTTCAATTTCTGAATTTACACTCTCGAGATCTGAACCTTCACTCAAAAGAACTAACATCTCTTATTCAACAGCAATCATTCTACCCCATTTGACTAATTCCTTATCAGCATCAACCAATGTTTCTTCACTATGATCTGCTTCTAGACTGTCTTCAAACACTGAGGTATCACCATACTTATCCTTCTAACTGTTGAAGTAGTAGTCCTCTGATGATGTCGGTGAAACACTTCCAGATTCAGGTGTACGAGGAACTGAATCACGTGCCTTTTTGAATTTGCTCATAACTTGCTTCTGAACCTTCTCTCTTCGAATGGTTCTTGACAATTCTTCAGCTCTTTCAGCACGAGCAGTCAGCTTCTCAATTATATTTTGACTAGTGACGCAGTCTTCTTCTACTTCGGTGATCTTTGCCATGTTGGCTTTAGGTTGCTGGTCAGCCACATTTAACTTCATAGACCAATCATCATCGTCTCCATGAATAACAACCAAAGCTTTGTTCGGACTTTCAGTTGCATCAGCTTCATTTAATTTATCAGTAATGTAGATCTCACGTTTAGTTGAATGACTCTGAGAACTGTAGTTCTGATTCTTGAACGGATTACGATTACCCTGCTTCTTCTGTTTTGTGCACTGTCTTGAAAAATGACCTAGTTCTCCACAGTTGTAACAAGTAACATAATTCATATCAAAACCCAGTTTTGTATCTTTGGTCAGATTGATCTGTTTCCCAGTTCGCTCTTCATAATCTCTAGCACGTCTCACAAGATTTGCCATACCCCACATAATATCCATCTTCTCGGCTTCGTTCTTATCAAGTTGATGATAATCTTCAGTTGTTAGATGAATATTACCTACGCGACCATCAAGATAACTATCATAAGAATTAACAAGGCTTGACAGCAAAGCTATATCTTCACTAATCTTTTCTTTACCGGCTTTCCTCATGTTTTCGATCTTAAGTGCAGAAAGAACATCTGATGCAGTCGGCGTAGATGACTCAGTAGTATTCGAAGTAGGCTGTGATTGATTGTTGAGTGAACATGGTGAAACTTGTGGTGGATACGAAGTTTGTTGAATAGGTGTACTGCTAACATTCAAACCATACATATTCTGATTGTTAGTGGCAAAAGCTGTTTGAAATGGTGCATGAGCCGACTTGGGCGGTGTGTAACCATTTGGACAGTACATTTTGGTGTCTTGAACTTGTTTAGACCTCTTGACTTTGTTTAACAACTCTAGTTCTTCTTCTTGAAGTCTTGCGATAAATGAGTTCACTGTAGCAGTAGCTAATTCTCCACTAGTTTTCATAGTTAATACAAAACCATTCCATTCTAACGGTAATGCTCCAGCTAGACATGTCACTTTGTCTTTCTCTTCAATAGTTACATCATGCTTATGTATTTCAGCTAGCAAATGACGATATCTTTCAACCAATTCTGTAATAGACTCTCCAACTTGCCACTGAAAATGATCAAACTCAGCTTTCAGCTCTAAACCTTTTCTCGTTCTGTAAGATGAATTTCCTTCATTGAAAGTACGAAGTGCTTCCCATATCTTGAATGAATTATCATGACACAGAAATTGATGGAAAATCGGACCATCAAGAGCACTTGTCAAATTACAGTACATCTTTTTCTCCAAGTTATACTCCTCACGTTCTTCAGAAGGCATGTTGTGTAATGTATACAACTCATTCGTAACTGGTGAACGTGGCCATTGAAATTCCGTTTCAATGTACTTCCAAAGCTTCGTGTCCTGACCATCAGACCAAATCTTAAACCTTGACTTCCAAGTAGAATAATTATCCATATTCAGTAACCTCGGACATTTCGTACCACTTCCTGATTCACTCTCAGCAAGGAGTAATCGTTGAGTCATATTCGTAATGCTCTGAACTAACGGTGCGGCCAACGCGTAATCATTTGAATTAAACATCTTGAAAACTTTACCAAAGGGTAAACCGTGTGGTTCAGGTTATCAATCGTACGTGTGATAGTATCAACCGTACGTGTGAAAGTATCAACCGTACGTGTCACAAACTCAAGCGTACGTGTTTGATGTTTTCAGCGGGGTATACGAAATACTATTAAATTTAGCAGAAAATACTATTAAATACGATATAATTTTACACAAGATATTTATTTATTTATAGAATGGATATACTTAAACCTTGCTACAACACTTATAGGCAGTGTACCTAATCGTACAGTAGTGTAGTTTTTAGTAAGTCCGGTTCGTTCCACTGGGAATCTTTTTAAACAAAGCTTAACGCTATATTTGTTTACTTTTATAAAAATATAAATATATATATATAAGTAATATTATTATTATAAAGGGGAGTTTTTACCGTTTAATGACCGGTTTGTCGATTTTAAAACTTTAGTCGCAGTTAAAACCAAATGTAAAATATTAAAAATAAATACAAGACTTAAATTAAAGCATAAAGTAAATAACGATAATGAAATTGCGAATAATAAAAGTGCGATAAAATAAACTTGCGATAATTAAAAAGTACGATAATTAAAAGTGCAATTAAATACAATAACAATAAATAAAAATGCGATAATTAGAAGTGCAATTAAATATAAAATAAAGGAAATTAAATATGAAATAAAAGAATTATGCTTATTTAAACTTCCGTAATAATGATGTTTGACGTGTTGATTTTAGTTTTATGTGAAATGTCCCGTTCTTATTGATTAAAAACGTTCCATATTAATTGATTTCGTTGCGAGGTTTTGACCTCTATATGAGACGTTTTTCAAAGACTGCATTCATTTTAAAACAAACCATAACCTTTATTTCATCAATAAAGGTTTAAAAAGCTTTATGTAGATTATCAAATAATGATTATCTAAAATATCCTGTTTACACACGACCATTACATAATGGTTTACAATACAAATATGTTACAACAAAATAAGTTTCTTGAATGCAGTTTTTACACAATATCATACAAGCATGGACTCCAAATCTCGTCCTTATTTAAGTATGCGACAGCGGAAGCTCTTAATAATCACCTGAGAATAAACATGCTTAAAACGTCAACAAAAATGTTGGTGAGTTATAGGTTTAACCTATATATATCAAATCGTAACAATAGACCACAAGATTTCATATTTCAATACACATCCCATACATAGAGATAAAAATCATTCATATGGTGAACACCTGGTAACCGACATTAACAATATGCATATATAAGAATATCCCCATCATTCCGGGACACCCTTCGGATATGATATAAATTTCGAAGTACTAAAGCATCCGGTACTTTGGATGGGGTTTGTTAGGCCCAATAGATCTATCTTTAGGATTCGCGTCAATTAGGGTGTCTCTTCCCTAATTCTTAGATTACCAGACTTAATAAAAAGGGGCATATTCGATTTCGATAATTCAACCATAGAATGTAGTTTCACGTACTTGTGTCTATTTTGTAAATCATTTATAAAACCTGCATGTATTCTCATCCCAAAAATATTAGATTTTAAAAGTGGGACTATAACTCACTTTCACAGATTTTTACTTCGTCGGGAAGTAAGACTTGGCCACTGGTTGATTCACGAACCTATAACAATATATACATATATATCAAAGTATGTTCAAAATATATTTACAACACTTTTAATATATTTTGATGTTTTAAGTTTATTAAGTCAGCTGTCCTCGTTAGTAACCTACAACTAGTTGTCCACAGTTAGATGTACAGAAATAAATAGATAAATATTATCTTGAATCAATCCACGACCCAGTGTATACGTATCTCAGTATTGATCACAACTCAAACTATATATATTTTGGAATCAACCTCAACCCTGTATAGCTAACTCCAACATTCACATATAGAGTGTCTATGGTTGTTCCGAAATATATATAGATGTGTCGACATGATAGGTCGAAACATTGTATACGTGTCTATGGTATCTCAAGATTACATAATATACAATACAAGTTGATTAAGTTATGGTTGGAATAGATTTGTTACCAATTTTCACGTAGCTAAAATGAGAAAAATTATCCAATCTTGTTTTACCCATAACTTCTTCATTTTAAATCCGTTTTGAGTGAATCAAAATGCTATGGTTTCATATTGAACTCTATTTTATGAGTCTAAATAGAAAAAGTATAGGTTTATAGTCGGAAAAATAAGTTACAAGTCGTTTTTGTAAAGGTAGTCATTTCAGTCGAAAGAACGATGTCTAGATGACCATTTTAGAAAACCTACTTCCACTTTGAGTTTAACCATAATTTTTGGATATAGTTTCATGTACATAATAAAAATCATTTTCTCAGAATAACAACTTTTAAATCAAAGTTTATCATAGTTTTTAATTAACTAACCCAAAACAGCCCGCGGTGTTACTACGACGGCGTAAATCCGGTTTTACGGTGTTTTTCGTGTTTCCAGGTTTTAAATCATTAAGTTAGAATATCATATAGATATAGAACATGTGTTTAGTTAATTTTAAAAGTCAAGTTAAAAGGATTAACTTTTGTTTGCGAACAAGTTTAGAATTAACTAAACTATGTTCTAGTGATTACGAGTTTAAACATTCGAATAAGATAGCTTTATATGTATGAATCGAATGATGTTATGAACATCATTACTACCTTAAGTTCCTTGGATAAACCTACTGGAAAAGAGAAAAATGGATCTAGCTTCAATGGATCCTTGGATGGCTCGAAGTTCTTGAAGCAGAATCATGACACGAAAACAAGTTCAAGTAAGATCATCACTTGAAATAAGATTGTTATAGTTATAGAAATTGAACCAAAGTATGAATATGATTATTACCTTGTATTAGAATGATAACCTACTGTAAGAAACAAAGATTTCTTGAGGTTGGATGATCACCTTACAAGATTGGAAGTGAGCTAGCAAACTTGAAAGTATTCTTGATTTTATTTAATCATGTAAATATCAATCTCAATTAATATATATAAACATGGAAAAGTTCGGGTCACTACAGTACCTACCCGTTAAATAAATTTCCCGAAATTTTAAGCTGTTGAAGGTGTTGACGAATCTTCTGGAAATAGATGCGGGTATTTCTTCTTCATCTGATCTTCACGCTCCCAGGTGAACTCGGGTCCTCTACGAGCATTTCGTCGAACCTTAACAATGGGTATCTTGTTTTACTTAAGTCTTTTAACCTCACGATCCATTATTTCGACGGGTTCTTCGATGAATTGAAGTTTTTCGTTGATTTGGATTTCATCTAACGGAATAGTGAGATCTTCTTTAGCAAAACATTTCTTCAAATTCGAGACGTGGAAAGTGTTATGTACAGTCGCGAGTTGTTGAGGTAACTCAAGTCGGTAAGCTACTGGTCCGACACGATCAATAATCTTGAATGGTCCAATATACCTTGGATTTAATTTCCCTCGTTTACCAAATCGAACAACGCCTTTCCAAGGTGCAACTTTAAGCATGACCATCTCTCCAATTTCAAATTCTATATCTTTTCTTTTAATGTCAGCGTAGCTCTTTTGTCGACTTTTGGCGGTTTTTAACCGTTGTTGAATTTGGATGATCTTCTCGGTAGTTTCTTGTATAATCTCCGGACCCGTAATCTGTCTATCCCCCACTTCACTCCAACAAATCGGAGACCTGCACTTTCTACCATAAAGTGCTTCAAACGGCGCCATCTCAATGCTGGAATGGTAGCTGTTGTTGTAGGAAAATTCTGCTAACGGTAGATGTCGATCCCAACTGTTTCCGAAATCAATAACACATGCTCGTAGCATGTCTTCAAGCGTTTGTATCGTCCTTTTGCTCTGCCCATCAGTTTGTGGATGATAGGCAGTACTCATGTCTAGACGAGTTCCTAATGCTTGCTGTAATGTCTGCCAGAATCTTGAAATAAATCTGCCATCCCTATCAGAGATAATAGAGATTGGTATTCCATGTCTGGAGACGACTTCCTTCAAATACAGTCGTGCTAACTTCTCCATCTTGTCATCTTCTCTTATTGGCAGGAAGTGTGCTGATTTGGTGAGACGATCAACTATTACCCAAATAGTATCAAAACCACTTGCAGTCCTTGGCAATTTAGTGATGAAATCCATGGTAATGTTTTCCCATTTCCATTCCGGGATTTCGGGTTGTTGAAGTAGACCTGATGGTTTCTGATGCTCAGCTTTGACCTTAGAACACGTCAAACATTCTCCTACGTATTTAGCAACATCGGCTTTCATACCCGGCCACCAAAAATGTTTCTTGAGATCCTTGTACATCTTCCCCGTTCCAGGATGTATTGAGTATCTGGTTTTATGAGCTTCTCTAAGTACCATTTCTCTCATATCTCCAAATTTTGGTACCCAAATCCTTTCAGCCCTATACCGGGTTCCGTCTTCCCGAATATTAAGATGCTTCTCCTATCCTTTGGGTATTTCATCCTTTAAATTTCCCTCTTTTAAAACTCCTTGTTGCGCCTCCTTTATTTGAGTAGTAAGGTTATTATGAATCATTATATTCATAGATTTTACTCGAATGGGTTCTCTGTCCTTCCTGCTCAAGGCATCGGCTACCACATTTGCCTTCCCCGGGTGGTAACGAATCTCAAAGTCGTAATCATTCAATAATTCAATCCACCTACGCTGCCTCATATTCAGTTGTTTCTGATTAAATATGTGTTGAAGACTTTTGTGGTCGGTATATATAATACTTTTGACCCCATATAAGTAGTGCCTCCAAGTCTTTAATGCAAAAACAACCGCTCCTAATTCCAAATCATGCGTCGTATAATTTTGTTCGTGAATCTTCAATTGTCTAGACGCATAAGCAATCACCTTCTTTCGTTGCATTAATACACAACCGAGACCTTGCTTTGATGCGTCACAATAAATCACAAAATCATCATTCCCTTCAGGCAATGACAATATAGGTGCCGTAGTTAGCTTTTTCTTCAATAACTGAAACGCTTTCTCTTGTTCATCATTCCATTCAAATTTCTTCCCTTTATGCGTTAATGCAGTCAAGGGTTTTGCTATTCTGGAAAAGTCTTGAATGAACCTTATGTATTAACCAGCTAGTCCTAAAAACCGGCGTATGTGTTTCGGAGTTTTCGGGGTTTCCCACTTTTCAACAGTTTCTATCTTTGCCGGATCCACCTTAATACCTTCTTTGTTCACTATGTGACCGAGGAATTGAACTTCTTCCAACCAAAATGCACACTTTGAAAACTTAGCATACAATTCTTCCTTCCTCAATACTTCTAACACCTTTCTCAAATGTTCACCGTGTTCTTGGTCATTCTTTGAGTAAATAAGTATGTCATCAATGAAAACAATGACAAACTTGTCAAGGTATGGTCCACACACTCGGTTCATAAGGTCCATGAAAACAGCTGGTGCATTAGTTAAACCAAACGGCATGACCATAAACTCGTAATGACCGTAACGTGTTCTGAAAGCAGTCTTTGGAATATCATCTTCTTTCACCCGCATTTGATGATACCCAGAACGTAAGTCAATCTTTGAATAAACAGACGAGCCTTGTAGTTGATCAAATAAGTCGTCGATTCTCGGTAGTGGGTAGCGGTTCTTGATGGTAAGTTTGTTCAACTCTCGGTAGTCGATACACAACCTGAATGTACCATCTTTCTTCTTGACAAACAAAACAGGAGCTCCCCACGGTGATGTGCTTGGTCGAATGAAACCACGCTCTAAAAGTTCTTGTAATTGGCTTTGCAGTTCTTACATCTCGCTGGGTGCGAGTCTGTAAGGAGCACGAGCTATTGGTGCAGCTCCTGGTACAAGATCTATTTGAAATTCAACGGATCGATGTGGGGGTAATCCCGGTAATTCTTTCGAAAATACATCAGGAAATTCTTTTGCAATGGGAACATCATTGATGCTCTTTTCTTCAGTTTGTACTTTCTCGACGTGTGCTAGAACAGCATAGCAACCTTTTCTTATTAGTTTTTGTGCCTTCAAATTACTAATAAGATGTAGCTTCGTGTTGCCCTTTTCTCCGTACACCATTAAGGGTTTTCCTTTTTCTCGTATAATGCGAATTGCATTTTTGTAACAAACGATCTCTGCTTTCACTTCTTTCAACCAGTCCATACCGATTATCACATCAAAACTCCTTAACTCTACTGGTATCAAATCAATCTTAAATGTTTCGCTAACCAGTTTAATTTCTCGATTCCGACATATATTATCTGCTGAAATTAATTTACCATTTGCTAATTCGAGTAAAAATTTACTATCCAAAGGCGTCAATGGACAACTTAATTTAGCACAAAAATCTCTACTCATATAGCTTCTATCCGCACCCGAATCAAATAAAACGTAAGCAGATTTATTGTCAATAAGAAACGTACCCGTAACAAGCTCCGGGTCTTCCTGTGCCTCTGCCGCATTAATATTGAAAACTCTTCCGCGGCCTTGTCCATTCGTGTTCTCCTGGTTCGGGCAATTTCTAATAATGTGGCCCGGTTTTCCACATTTATAACAAACTACATTTGCATAACTTGCTCCGACACTACTTGCTCCGCCATTACTCGTTCCGACACCATTTGTTCCTTTCGTTCTATTAACCCCTGGTCCGTAGACCTCACACTTCGCCGCGCTATGACCATTTCTTTTACACTTGTTGCAAAATTTTGTGCAGAACCCCGAGTGATACTTTTCACACCTTTGGCATAGCTGTTTCTGATTGTTGTTGTTGTTGTTGTTGCGTTTATTATTGTTGTTGGGATGATTGTTGTAGTTGCTGTTGTTGTGTTGTTGTTGTTGTTGTTGTTGTTGTTGTTGTTGTTGGGCCGTTTGTTGTTGTTGCGATTGATGTTGCGATTGTTGGGATAATTGTTGCGATTATTGTTGTAATTGCTGTTATTGTTGTATTGGTGATTCTTATCACCGTTTTCCTCCCACTTTCTTTTGACTTGCTTCACATTGGCCTCTTCAGCAGTCTGTTCTTTAATTCTTTCTTCAATCTGGTTCACTAGTTTGTGAGCCATTCTACATGCCTGTTGTATGGAGGCGGGCTCGTGTGAACTTATATCTTCTTGGATTCTTTCCGGTAATCCTTTCACAAACGCGTCGATCTTCTCTTCCTCATCTTCGAATGCTCCCGGACACAATAGGCACAATTCTGTGAATCGTCTTTCGTACGTGGTAATATCAAATCCTTGGGTTCGTAACACTCTAAGTTCTGTCTTGAGCTTATTGACCTCGGTTCTGGGACGGTACTTCTCGTTCATCAAGTGCTTGAATGCTGACCACGGTAGTGCGTACGCATCATCTTGTCCCACTTGCTCTAGATAGGTATTCCACCATGTTAACGCAGAACCTGTGAAGGTATGCGTAGCGTACTTCACTTTGTCCTCTTCAGTACACTTACTTATGGTAAACACCGATTCGACCTTCTCGGTCCACCGTTTCAATCCGATCGGTCCTTCGGTTCCATCAAATTCCAAAGGTTTGCAGGCAGTGAATTCTTTGTAGGTGCATCCTACACGATTTCCTGTACTGCTAGATCCAAGGTTATTGTTGGTATGTAGTGCAGCCTGTACTGCGGCTATGTTTGAAGCTAGAAAAGTACGGAATTCCTCTTCATTCATATTCACGGTGTGTCGAGTAGTCGGTGCCATTTCCTTCAAAATAGTTAAATGGAACAAGTTAATCATACAGAATATTAAGAGTAGTTAATAGTATTTCGTAGCATAATATGAACTCATTTATAAAAGCTTTTTCTTCATATTAGCGTTTTATAAGTTTAAATTCGGGTAGTACCTACCCGTTAAGTTCATACTTAGTAGCTAATATACAATTCAACTACTACAATTCTATATGAAGAACTAATTATAATAATATTTCGCGTTCAAACTTTTACACAATATTTTACAAACTTACAATACCGCTTATTTTACATATAGCATGAAATATAGCACACAATAAATTTGATACAAGATGGTTGTGAAGATAATTCTAGCTAGTACACAAGTCGTTCAGCAAAAGCAATAAAGACACGTAATTCATACGTCCAGAAACAAGTCATGCATTCTGGTTTTACTAGGATTACTTCCCATCCTTGGTCTTGTGGAACATAACCGTTATGGCCGTTGATAAGACAGCGTGTTGTAACGTCGTCAAAGGGACGAGGGTTACGTAATGTCCAACAGTCCCGTAACACTCTAAAAACCTCATTTCTTACCCCAATTACCGACTCCGTCACTTGTGGGAACGTTTTGTTTAATAGTTGTAGCCCGATGTTCTTGTTCTCACTTTGGTGAGAAGCGAACATTACTAATCCGTAAGCATAACATGCTTCTTTATGTTGCATGTTAGCCGCTTTTTCTAAATCACGAAGTCCAATATTCGGATATATTGAGTCAAAATAATTTCTTAACCCATTGCGTAAAATAGCATTTGGGTTCCCCGCAATATATGCGTCAAAGTAAACACATCGTAACTTTTGGATTTCCCAATGTGATATCCCCCATCTTTCGAACGAAAGCCTTTTATAAACCAAGGCATTCTTGGAACATTCTTCGAATGTCTTACAAACTGATCTCGCCTTAAATAGTTGTGCCGAAGAATTCTGACCGACTCTAGACAAGATTTCATCAATCATGTCTCCGGGTAGGTCTCTTAAAATATTGGGTTGTCTATCCATTTTGTGTTTTTATACTGTAAAATAGACAAGAGTTAGATTCATAAAAAAAATACTTATTAATACAAGCAATTTTTACATATATCATAAAGCATAAGCACGCTATATTACTTATATTACACCACACGAATACAACTATCTTATTCCGACTCGCTTGTTTCTTCTTCTTCAGTTTTGGTTCGTTTTGCCAAGTTTCTAGGGATATATGATGTTCCCCTAATACGAGCCGTCGTTATCCACATTGGTTTAGAAAAAACTGGTGGTTTAGAGGTTCCCGGGTCATTGTTACAACTTAAGGACTTCGGGGGTTGACGATACATATAAAGTTCATCGGGGTTGGAATTAGATTTCTCTATTTTTATGCCCTTTCCCTTATTATTTTCTTTTGCCTTTTTAAATTCAGTTGGGGTAATTTCTATAACATCATCGGAATTCTCGTCGGAATCCGATTCATCGGAGAATTGGTAATCCTCCCAATATTTTGCTTCCTTGGTGGAAACACCATTGACCATAATTAACCTTGGTCGGTTGGTTGAGGATTTTCTTTTACTTAACCGTTTTATTATTTCCCCCACCGGTTCTATTTCTTCATCCGGTTCCGATTCTTCTTCCGGTTCCGATTCTTCTTCCGGTTCCGACTCTTCTTCCGGTTCCTCTTCGGGAACTTGTGAATCAGTCCACGAATCATTCCAATTTACATTTGACTCTTCATTATTATTAGGTGAGTCAATGGGACTTGTTCTAGAGGTAGACATCTATCACATAATATCAAACGCGTTAAGAGATTAATATATCACATAATATTCACATGTTAAAAATATATAGTTTCCAACAAAATTTGTTAAGCAATCATTTTTCAAGTAAACACGGTCGAAGTCCAGACTCACTAATGCATCCTAACAAACTCGATAAGACACACTAATGCAAAATTCTGGTTCTCTAAGACCAACGCTCGGATACCAACTGAAATGTCCCATTCTTATTGATTAAAAACGTTCCATATTAATTGATTTCGTTGCGAGGTTTTGACCTCTATATGAGACGTTTTTCAAAGACTGCATTCATTTTAAAACAAACCATAACCTTTATTTCATCAATAAAGGTTTAAAAAGCTTTACGTAGATTATCAAATAATGATAATCTAAAATATCCTGTTTACACACGACCATTACATAATGGTTTACAATACAAATATGTTACAACAAAATAAGTTTCTTGAATGCAGTTTTTACACAATATCATACAAGCATGGACTCCAAATCTCGTCCTTATTTAAGTATGCGACAGCGGAAGCTCTTAATAATCACCTAAGAATAAACATTCTTAAAACGTCAACAAAAATGTTGGTGAGTTATAGGTTTAACCTATATATATCAAATCGTAACAATAGACCACAAGATTTCATATTTCAATACACATCCCATACATAGAGATAAAAATCATTCATATGGTGAACACCTGGTAACCGACATTAACAATATGCATATATAAGAATATCCCCATCATTCCGGGACACCCTTCGGATATGATATAAATTTCGAAGTACTAAAGTATCCGGTACTTTGGATGGGGTTTGTTAGGCCCAATAGATCTATCTTTAGGATTCGCGTCAATTAGGGTGTCTGTTCCCTAATTCTTAGATTACCAGACTTAATAAAAAGGGGCATATTCGATTTCGATAATTCAACCATAGAATGTAGTTTCACGTACTTGTGTCTATTTTGTAAATCATTTATAAAACCTGCATGTATTCTCATCCCAAAAATATTAGATTTTAAAAGTGGGACTATAACTCACTTTCACATATTTTTACTTCGTCGGGAAGTAAGACTTGGCCACTGGTTGATTCACGAACCTATAACAATATATACATATATATCAAAGTATGTTCAAAATATATTTACAACACTTTTAATATATTTTGATGTTTTAAGTTTATTAAGTCAGCTGTCCTCGTTAGTAACCAACAACTAGTTGTCCACAGTTAGATGTACAGAAATAAATAGATAAATATTATCTTGAATCAATCCACGACCCAGTGTATACGTATCTCAGTATTGATCACAACTCAAACTATATATATTTTGGAATCAACCTCAACCCTGTATAGCTAACTCCAACATTCACATATAGAGTGTCTATGGTTGTTCCGAAATATATATAGATGTGTCGACATGATAGGTCGAAACATTGTATACATGTCTATGGTATCTCAAGATTACATATTATACAATACAAGTTGATTAAGTTATGGTTAGAATAGATTTGTTACCAATTTTCACGTAGCTAAAATGAGAAAAATTATCCAATCTTGTTTTACCCATAACTTCTTCATTTTAAATCCGTTTTGAGTGAATCAAATTGCTATGGTTTCATATTGAACTCTATTTTATGAATCTAAATAGAAAAAGTATAGTTTTTTAGTCAGAAAAATAAGTTACAAGTCATTTTTGTAAAGGTAGTCATTTCAGTCGAAAGAACGACGTCTAGATGACCATTTTAGAAAACATACTTCCACTTTGAGTTTAACCATAATTTTTGGATATAGTTTCATGTTCATAATAAAAATCATTTTCTCAGAATAACAACTTTTAAATCAAAGTTTATCATAGTTTTTAATTAACTAACCCAAAACAGCCCGCGGTGTTACTACGACGGCGTAAATCCGGTTTTACGGTGTTTTTCGTGTTTCCAGGTTTTAAATCATTAAGTTAGCATATCATATAGATATAGAACATGTGTTTAGTTAATTTTAAAAGTCAAGTTAGAAGGATTAACTTTTGTTTGCGAACAAGTTTAGAATTAACTAAACTATGTTCTAGTGATTACGAGTTTAAACATTCGAATAAGATAGCTTTATATGTATGAATCGAATGATGTTATGAACATCATTACTAAATTAAGTTCCTTGGATAAACCTACTGGAAAAGAGAAAAATGGATCTAGCTTCAATGGATCCTTGGATGGCTCGAAGTTCTTGAAGCAGAATCATGACACGAAAACAAGTTCAAGTAAGATCATCACTTGAAATAAGATTGTTATAGTTATAGAAATTGAACCAAAGTTTGAATATGATTATTACCTTGTATTAGAATGATAACCTACTGTAAGAAACAAAGATTTCTTGAGGTTGGATGATCACCTTACAAGATTGGAAGTGAGCTAGCAAACTTGAAAGTATTCTTGATTTTATGAAACTAGAACTTTTGGAATTTATGAAGAACACTTAGAACTTGAAGATAGAACTTGAGAGAGATCAATTAGATGAAGAAAATTGAAGAATGAAAGTGTTTGTAGGTGTTTTTGGTCGTTGGTGTATGGATTAGATATAAAGGATATGTAATTTTGTTTTCATGTAAATAAGTCATGAATGATTACTCATATTTTTGTAATTTTATGAGATATTTCATGCTAGTTGCCAAATGATGGTTCCCACATGTGTTAGGTGACTCACATGGCCTGCTAAGAGCTGATCATTGGAGTGTATATACCAATAGTAAATACATCTAAAAGCTATGTATTGTACGAGTACGAATACGGGTGCATACGAGTAGAATTGTTGATGAAACTGAACGAGGATGTAATTGTAAGCATTTTTGTTAAGTAGAAGTATTTTGATAAGTGTATTGAAGTCTTTCAAAAGTGTATAAATACATATTAAAACACTACATGTATATACATTTTAACTGAGTCGTTAAGTCATCGTTAGTCGTTACATGTAAGTGTTGTTTTGAAACCTTTAGGTTAACGATCTTGTTAAATGTTGTTAACCCAATATTTATAATATCAAATGAGATTTTAAATTATTATATTATCATGATATTATCATGTATGAATATCTCTTAATATGATATATATACATTAAATGTCTTTACAACGATAATCGTTACATATATGTCTCGTTTAAAAATCATTAAGTTAGTAGTCTTGTTTATATGTATATAACTCATTGTTAATATACTTATGGAGATACTTACTTATCATAATATCATGTTAACCATATGTATATCCATATATATATCGTCATGTCATTTTTACAAGTTTTAACGTTCGTGAATCGCCGGTCAACTTGGGTGATCAATTGTCTATATGAAACATATTTCAATTAATCAAGTCTTAACAAGTTTGATTGCTTAACATGTTGGAAACATTTAATCATGTAAATATCAATCTCAATTAATATATATAAACATGGAAAAGTTCGGGTCACTACATTATGCCCATGGGTTAATTGTCCTTTGTCCTGGATTATTTAATATGTCCGTCCGGTTTTTGTCCATAACAGTCCATCAGTCATAAATATAAAGTGCGAGTATCCTCGTCAAATTATCCTTATACCCGAAGTTAAATATTCCAACTAATTGGGGACTTAAACTGTAACAAGATTTTAATACTTTGTTTAATAATTACACCAGGATGTCGACTGAGTGTAATCCAAGGTTTTAATATTTTGTTATCAATTATACCAAGTGTCCTTGTACATAATTTCACCCCTGTTTTAATTATTCTAGTGACTATTAATCCATTCCCGTGTCCGGTTAAATGAACGATTATTCGTACATATAAATACCCCGCCCATCGTGTCCGATCGAGTGCATATGGTAATTTATAGGGACGCCCAATTGTAAATCTTTATATTAACATTAACAAACTATCATTTAGTTAAACAAATATAAAGCCCATTAATAGCCCATAGTCTAATTTCCACAAGTGTCGTTCTTTTGTCCAAACCCCAATTATGGTACAAAGCCCAATTACCCAATTTTAGTAATTAGCCCAACATCATGATTACTTCGTTTTAAATAAGCATAATAATAACTTAGCTACGAGACATTAAATTAAAAAGGTTGAACATAACTTACAATGTTTAAAAATAGCGTAGCGTTACACGGACAGAATTTCGACTTACACCCTTACAATATTCGCTAACATACCCTTATTATTAGAATTATAATTAAAATTAAAATTAAAATTAAAATTAAAATATAAATATTTACGTATTATGAGAGAAGAAGAAAAAGGATGATAAAAATGATCAGAATTCGGTTGGCTTTATAGGGAGGTTCAAACTTTGGGGCTCCGCGACTCGCGGCCCATTTTGCCTTCAAACTCCGCGAGTCGCGGAGTTTGAAATTACAGCTCACCCATTTTGGAGTCTCTCTTACCGACGGTTTTTATTTATTTATATAATATATAAATAATTATAAGAATTATTTAAATATTATATTATATTTATATGCATAGTTGACTTGTAATTTTTAGTCCGTTGCGTCGAGCGTTGAGAGTTGACTCATGTCCCGGTTCCGGATTTTCGAACGTCCTTGCGTACAATTTAATATCTTGTACTTTGCGTTTTGAATCTTGTACTCTTGTAATTTCGAGACGTTTCTTATCAATAATTGGAACCTCTTTGATTGTCTTTTGTACTTTTGAGCTTTTTGGTCGTTTGCGTCTTCAATTCGTCGAATCTGTCTTTTGTCTTCACCTTTTATTATTTAAACGAATATCACTTGTAAATAGAACAATTGCAACTAAAAGCTTGTCTTTCTTGAGGAATAATGCTATGAAATATATGTTCG
This sequence comes from Rutidosis leptorrhynchoides, assembly GCF_046630445.1. Classification (NCBI taxonomy): domain Eukaryota; kingdom Viridiplantae; phylum Streptophyta; class Magnoliopsida; order Asterales; family Asteraceae; genus Rutidosis; species Rutidosis leptorrhynchoides. The sequence continues at coordinate 123,624,751 of NC_092338.1, read as the reverse complement.
TTTTTAGCATTATCAAATATTCCCACACTTGAGCGTTGCTTGTCCTCAAGCAATATCGTCTTGAAATACTAGAATCACTTCTTTATTCTTCACACTTTGTACATCAGTGATTTCTATATGGCGGTATAAACAATGGTAATAACGATATGGTTTACAGTCCCACATGACTATAAAAATTTAGATCCATTAAGGAAATTGGATCTTTATGAAAACATTTGATCTTTTGAAAATTAAATCTAGTTTTTACCCTAGATAAGTTTTTCGGAATAACCCTTTACCGGTGTTTGCAAAATATTTTTGTGGGTTTGGTGGGTTTCAGATTTGAAAATTTTAGCTCAAAACTTGCAGTTTTGTGTCACCCACTTGCTAACCTTGTATTTGGAAAGCAACACGTCCAGTTTACTTGTCCCGTATATTACCTTTCGGTAAACTACCGTCCGGTTGTAAAGGAAAGCGTTGAACAAGCAACTGTTAAGGCAATGTCCCCTGACATGCTTTTAATTATGGTCTATAACGTGTCGGACGCAATTACTATCCTTGGTAGGAGCAATAGTAAAGCTCATCCTTATGATTTTTCGGTCTGGCACAAGGTTCTGTCTTTGACCACTATGCAACCACCGTTCTTACGGTTGACACCTGATTTAGTTCAGGTGACCTAATGAATTCCAGGTGAATTCCTAGGATTTTACGTTCAATGGTAATGAACGCATTGAAAATAGGGTTTTCAGAAAACAAATCGGTTTATAATTTTGATCAAAATATTTTCTCGTTCAAGCTCGAGTTTAGATATCATTGAATTCCATGAGTTTGTAATTCTCAATCTTTAAGGTCAATCTCTAGGATTGAGTAATATCAGGCTTAAAAGTTGATTTTTAATCTTTAAGGAGATTATCCTTTCTGGGGATCTGATTCATTAGTCTTATCCAGCTAATTTGCATGGTGCCCCCCCATTGTACGAGATAAATCCTTCTCATGGTTAGGATAAATCTGACCACTTGGCGACCCTGTTTAATGCTGAGGTCCGTGGATTTCCTGCTGATTTTAGTGATGACTTTTCTAGATTTTTCGTCAACCTACAGCTGTTCTGGACGACAACTTCTTGACCTAAATCAAGAAGCGCGTTTCTTTTTCGGAAGACTTTACTTCCTTTTAATAATGGAATTGATTCATCGTGTAGATCCATCTCTTCTTTTCTTTCATCGGGTAAAACAGTTTAGTTTAGTCCAAAGCAAAAGTATTTTCAGTTATTTGTTACAGATATATGTGACATATGTTTAAGATAACTTGGTAAATTTTCCCACACTTGGCTTTTATTTTCCTTTTTATCATCCTCTATTCCATTTTAAATGAATTTTAACATTTTGGTTTGTTTCTCAATTTATGTCCTTTTCGAGGTAACAATAATTTCGGTGTTATAACCTAGTTTTATCGTTCATAAATATGTATAAACATGATTTTGAGTTCATTTAATTGAAAATTTTGTAAAATTTTACTAGAATTGGGTAGTCAGTATATAAGACTAGGGCTGTTCTTTATTATCAGAGAGCACTAGATTCTAATACAACTACTGCTTTACTAGTATTTTTAATGGTAACCAAGTGTGTAAAGTAAAAATTTTAAAATCCGAAAGAATTTAACCCCTTCCCACACTTAAGATCTTGCAATGCCCTCATTTGCAAGAAATCAGTAACAATTTAAATTATTGAGGGTGATTTGTGTGAAAATGATTAAATTTTACCAAAGTTTCCAAACATATTGGCGTTTGTTTGCTGAATGATAAATGGTGCACATCATTTGTTCATTCCGTCTTGTTGTTATTTCACATATATTTTGCATCTTGTCGTCAAAATTAGTTGCTTTTGCTGAACTTAATGCCAGTCTTTGAAAATACGTTGTTTTACCCTGTTGTGTACATAAGATAAACTGCAAACATATACACATATTTTTGAAGTTTGGTATATTACCCCACATTCAAAAATTATTAAAATCTAAGAATAAAAGTTAGAAAATTATAAAAACTATTACAATATTAACATAAGTATTAAACATATCAACATTACAAATTACAAAATAAATAAAACTAAGTAGACTAGGGATGATACTGATACCAATAGGGGTTCCAAGCATAACCATAGGTGCTATAAAATGCTTCGGCAGGGTTATACGTAGGATACGGTGGTTGCATCTCTATAGACCAGGGAGGGAATATGGGTTTTGGCGTAGGAATATAGTTTCTACCTATATGTTGGCAATGAGCTATGATTTTGTTTTGATGAACTTGCCAATCCTCAAATGCTCTCTGTCTAGCATTTTCGTACTCCTGTGAAGCTATAAACCTTTGCATTTCTTGCATTTCATTTCCCCCTCCTACATTACCTTGCTGTTGGTTTCTCTCAACCTGTGGATGTCTACCATGGTATTGTACTGCGGCGTTATTTCGCCTCTTCAAAACTTTCGCACCATGGTATACATTTAAACCTATAGTATCGCGGGGTTCTGGTTCTTCCACTAATAATCCCCCCGACTTATATCCACACCGAGATATTCAGCAATCAAAGTAATAAAAATACCACCTCCTATTATGCTATGTGGTCTCATCCCCTAACCATAGCTGATAAATAATAACCCACACAATAAGGTATACTTACAGCGCTTTGTGGGTCTCGAATACACATATGGTAAAACAAATCCTGTTCATTTACCTTTTCCTTGTTCTTACCTCTTTGTGTAATCGAATTAGCTAAAAACCTATGAATCACTCTTAATTCAGCTCTATCTATATCCAAATAAGAGTAATTTCCCCCTTTGAATCGGTGATGGCTTGTCATTTGACTCCATACACCGTGAGTATCAAATTTTTCATCTATCTTTCTACCATTTAGTATCAACCCTCTACAATCGGCAGATGCTAACTCCTCAGGCGTATATATACGTAAAGCCTGAGCCATGTCTAGTAAAGACATGTGGCGCATCGAACCTCCTAACAAAAATCTAATAAAATATCGATCGGTTAAACTAGCTACCCGATCATTTAATTCTATACTACACAACAATTCTTCACACCATACTTTATATACAGGTCTACGCATGGTGAATAAACGTACCCAGTCATTAAAAGTAGAATTACCATACCTCTGTATAAGTAATTCCCTAATTGGCCCGGCCAATTCTACAGCTTCTAATGGTCCCCATTCTATGACCCTAGGTACCTCAACAACCTTAGAATGAAGAGTATGCAAACCCCTTTGATATTTTATATAATCTATCCAAAGTCTGTCAAATCTCAGGTTCGGGTGCAAATCTTCCAAGTGCATATCAGAAAATGTCATGACTGGATGAGGTATATCTTGCTTGTAGTAGTTATCCACCTCCTGTTGTTCCGCATTCTCAGCAGGAGCATTGCGAGCTTGGGATGAAGATTCACCCCTTTCAGTCTGCAAAACACATCAAACACAATTTTTGTGCATCCAAATATGCATTAGTGTCAGCAAAATCATCAATTAAAATAATTACAATGACATGATCAATTTATATCAAACTTAAGCACATTTTTACATTTTTATCAAATCTACACTTTTTCAAATAAGCATATACGAAAATGTTCGCCAAGTTCATAAGCATTCAACTCAAATAACATGTCAAAATATTCATTACTAGCAATTAAACAAGTTTCAAATGGCATTATCTTTCAAAAATCAAGTTCATGAATTTTAGACTTGAAAAAGTCCACTTTAATTCTCAAAATCATGTTTAGGCTCAAAGTTTGGATCATTTAACTACCTAAACATGTTACACTACTTAATTTAACAACAATTCATGACAAAAATCGGCCATAACCTGTTTATATCAAAAAGCCCTAAATTTGCTCAAGAACACAAACCCTAGATTACTCAAAATTTGAAGTTTAAGGCTTCTAATCATGTTAAATAGCATCAATCTAGGTTATACAAGCATAATACATAAACAATTTAAGCATAATTACACTAAAAAGCATCAAAATCAAATTGGGGAAAAAATTGCTCAAGAACACTAATTTCGGATTAAATGGTGTTTAGGTGTAGAAATTTACAGTTTTTCTTGAGTAATTCCTTGATAGCATCCTTCTCAACATGATTTTAGTAAAAGATTTGATGATTAACGGTTAAAAATTATGATTTTGGGGGTGTTTTTGCGTGTTTTTTCGAGGGTTATTTCGCAGGTTCTTTTTTTCTGTGTTGGGACTGATCAAATCGATCAGTATATATTTTTTTCTGGTTTTTTCATCCTCCGCGAGTCGCGGTGAATTTACCTTTCAAACTCCGCGACTCGCGGAGTTTATTTTTTTTTTATTTTTTTTATATATATCTTATATTAATTAAAACAATTAAGTAATTAATTTTAAAACTTTGTTTCCCTTGTTATTTAGGACGAGGTCGTTTCGGATCGATGTCCTAGTCCGTCCTTCGACAAAATTTTAAAATTTGTCTTTTTGTAGCGATTTTTTTAAAAGCTAAGATTTTTGGATTTTTTAATATTTTTGACATACTTTAATTCAATAAAATTAAAAATAATGATAATAAAAGTTCTCGTCCCTCCCTCGGGTAAAGCAATTTCGGTTCAAAGACCTAGTCTTCAACTTACGACGAATTTTAAAAATCATATATTTAACTTAATGAGATAAAGTAAACTTTTTTTTTTTATTCACACAATTTAAATATAAAAATTCAAAATTAAAATTAAAAATTCACACCAAACTTTTAAAATTTGAAATGCATAAAATTAAAAATTCATATTTTAAAAATTAAAAATTCACACCAAACTTAATTTAAAAATTCATATTATAAATTCACACCAAACTTATATTAATTTTTCAAATATTTACAATTTTAAATATATTATTTTTACAAAGTTTACAATATTAATTTAAGATTTATATATTAATTTTAAAAACATGGTAAAAATAAAATTAAAAATCTTTTTGGCTTTTTATCCCACTTTAATCAATCAAATATTATCAAAAATATGCGCCCCTCTTTTCGGTAAAGTAATTTCGGTTCCAGACCTAATTTAACTCATGACGAATTTTTGAAATATTTTGAGTTGATTGATTAAATATATTTATACATTAAGAATAAACGTTAAATTTCGCAGTGAAGTAATAAATTTTTGAATGATATCAATAATTTCGGTCGCCAAACCTAATTTTATTCAATACCAATTTAATACTTTATAGAGAACAAATTAGCGTTCATTATCAAAAGGTTAAAAATAAAAAAATAAAATAAAAACTGTACAGACATACCTGTGAAATAGATTTCTTAGTTATATGATCTATCCCATTCATAAGATAGTCGGTTTAATTGGTTTTCCATGGCTACATAGGCGTAACCTCGAGCATTCAGTGTCTTTTCTTCTAAACATATGAACGGTCCGTCTCTGCATAAAGTAACAAATTCGGTATTTGAATAGGTTTGATTATTTGAACATTTACCTCCATGTGACCATTTTCCGCATTTGTGACATCTTTCTAGGTGTCGTGCTCTTCTTTTCACTGCAGATTTTGATTTTCCTTTACCAAATTGTAACTTATTATCTTCGCATCTGGATTCTTTTCTAACTCCGTCCATTCTTTCTCTGATTACTGATACTATTTCACTCGATAGTGTGTCATTATTACGTTTAGTGATCAAAGCGAGTAGCATTAGACCATGGTTTAGTTCACAGGCAGTCTTCATTTCCTAAAAAAAATAAAAATTCAGAATGGGGGGAGAAGACTAGTTCTTTAGGGTCTGCTAGGGAAAGACCATTCGGGTTCCATTTTCGAGAACTACACGAAAACAGACAATCTAACTCTAACAGCAATACATATTATCCTTTAAAGACTTGATTCTCCCCACACTTAGTTAGCTGTGGTGTCGAAATTGTGATTAACTTCATTGTCGACTTCCATCGGACCATCTATGTAGTGTTTAACTCTGTGACCATTAACTTTAAATTCAATCCCATTTGAATTTATCAATTCTACTGTTCCGTATGGGAAAAATCTTATGACTATGAATGGTCCAGACCATCTTGGTTTCAATTTTCCAGGAAATAGCTTGAATCGTGAATTGAAAAGAAGAACTCTGTCTCCTTCCTTAAATTCTTTTGAACTTCTGATTCTTTTATCATGCCATTTCTTCGTTCTTTCTTTATAGATTAACGAATTATCGTATGCTTCATGTCTTAATTCTTCTAATTCGTTTAGTTGACTTAATCGTAGACGTCCGGCTTCATGTAAATCAAGATTACATGTCTTCAAAGCCCAAAATGCTTTGTGTTCAATTTCTACTGGAAGATGACATGCTTTTCCATAAACAAGTCTAAAAGGTGTGGTTCCAATTGGAGTTTTGTAGGCTGTTCTAAAAGCCCAGAGTGCATCCTCCAATTTAATGGACCATTCCTTCGGATTTGATCCTACGGTTTTTTCTAGAATACGTTTTAAAGCTCGGTTGGTATTTTCAACTTGTCCACTTGTTTGTGGATGATATGCGGTGGAGATTTTATGAGTTACTCTATATCTTTTAAGAACTTTCTCAAGTTGATTATTACAGAAATGAGTACCTCGATCACTTATTAAAGCTTGCGGTTTTCCAAACCTTGCAAAAAGACGTTTTAAAAAGTTGACTACAACTCGTGCATCGTTAGTTGGGAGAGCTTGTGCTTCCGCTCATTTAGATACATAATCAATGGCTACGAGTATATATAGATTATTATGAGATTTTGGAAATGGACCCATAAAGTCAATACCCCAAATGTCAAATACTTCACATACTTGAATGACATTTTGTGGCATTTCATCACGTTGACTTATTTTTCCGGCCCTTTGACAAGCATCACAGGATTTGCAAAGAAGGTGTGCGTCTTTTTAAATTGTAGGCTAATAGAATCCAGCATCATAAACTTTTCTTGCTGTTAGTTGAGGCCCATAATGCCCTCCTGTTGGTCCTGTGTGACAATGGTTTAATATTTTACTAGCTTCATCTCCAAATACACATCGGCGTATTATTCCATCGGGACAACTTTTAAACAAATGTGGATCTTCCCAAAAATAGTGTTTTATATCACTGAAGAATTTCTTTCGTTTTTGGTATGATAATCCTTTTTCAAGGAATCCACAAACTAAGTAGTTTGCATAGTCTGCAAACCATGGGATTTCATTATAATCTATCTTCAATAGATGTTCATCAGGAAAGTTGTCTTGTATGGCCGATTCATTTAGAACTTCTAATTCGGGATTTTCAAGACGAGAAAGATGATCAGCGGCGAGATTTTCTGCTCCTCTTTTATCTCGGATTTCAATATCAAATTCTTGTAAGAGTAAGATCCAACGGATTAATCTTGGTTTAGCAACTTGTTTTGAAAATAGGTATCTAAGAGCAGAATGGTCGGTATAGACCACCGTTTTTGCTAGAACGAGATATGATCGAAATTTGTCAAAAGCAAAGAAAATAGCAAGGAGTTCTTTTTCAGTAGTTGTATAGTTCGTTTGTGCTCCTTGTAACGTCTTACTAGCATAATATATAGGTTGAAATCGTTTTTCAATCCTTTGTCCTAAAACGCCTCCCATTGCAAAATCACTTGCATCGCACATTAGTTCAAATGGTAGATTCCAATTTGGTGTTATCATGATCGGCGCATTAGTTAGTTTTTCTTTAAGAATATTAAAAGATTTGATACATTCATCTGAAAAGATGAATGGAGCATCCTTTTCTAGGAGTTTATTCATAGGAGTGGCAATTTTAGAAAAATCTTTTATGAAACGTCGGTAAAAACCGGCATGCCCTAGAAAACTCCTAACTCCTCTAACATTGGTGGGATCTGGAAGTTTAGCAATTACATCTACTTTAGCTCTATCCACTTCAATTCCTTCTTTTGAAATTTTATGACCAAGAACGATGCCTTCTTTAACCATGAAATGGCATTTCTCCCAATTAAGAACTAGATTTGGTTTTTCGCATCTAATTAGCATTCGAACCAGATTAACTAGACATAATTCAAATGTATCACCGAAGACTGAAAAGTCATCCATGAAAACTTCCATGCATTCTTCTATCATGTAGTGAAAAATCGCCATCATACACCTTTGAAAGGTTGCTGGGGCGTTGCAAAGTCCAAATGGCATGCGTTTGTAAGCAAAAGTACCATAAGGGCACGTGAATGTGGTTTTCTCTTGGTCTTCAGGTGCTATTGGAATTTGAAAATATCCGGAAAATTCATCTAGAAAACAATAGTAACTATTTCCGGCTAATCTTTCCAACATTTGATCTATGAAAGGTAAGGGAAAGTGATCTTTTCTGGTGGCGTCATTTAATTTTCTATAATCAATACATACACGCCATCCTGTTACAGTCCTAGTAGGAATAAGCTCATTTTTCTCATTTGTAATGACAGTCATGCCACCCTTCTTAGGCACGCATTGAACTGGGCTTACCCATGGACTATCAGAGATTGGATAAATTAGACATGCGTCTAGCAGTTTAATAATCTCTTTCTTAACTACATCTTGCATATTAGGATTTAGTCTTCGTTGGCGTTGCACATACGTTTTATGACCTTCTTCCATAAGGATTTTATGTGTACAATACGAAGGACTTATTCCTTTAATATCATGAATCTTCCATGCAATGGCTGGTTTATGGGCTTTCAACACAGAAATGAGTTGTGATTTCTCATTTTCAGTAAGAGAAGACGATATTATTACAGGTAATTCAGATTCACCATGTAAATAAGCGTATTCCAAATGGTTTGGAAGTGGCTTTAACTCTAATTTCGGAGGTTCTTCTATTGATTATTTGTATCGATATCTGTCTTCTTCTTTTAGCATTTGAATTTCTTCTGTTGTTGGTTCATATCCATTAGCTATAAGTGTAACTAACATTTCAGCTTCATCAATTGGTTCATTACCTTCTCCTAAAGAACATTCTCCTGTTCCTTGTAATTCTGGAAATTCTTCTAATAATTCTGCATGTGCATCTATAGTTTGAATATAATAACATGTATCATCTGCAGATTGTGGTTGTGGCATTGCTCTATCAACTGAAAAGGTAACACTCTCATCCTCTATACTTAGGGTCAATTTCTTACCGAACACGTCTATCATTGCTTTAGCCGTGTTTAAGAATGGTCTTCCTAATATGAGAGGAACTTGAGAATCTTTTTCCATGTCCAGAACAACAAAATCTACTGGAAATACTAAAGTACCAACTTTAACTAGCATGTTCTCCATTATCCCTCTAGGATATTTTATTGATCTATCGGCTAGTTGTATGCTTATTCTGGTTGGTTTCAATTCTCCAATGTCTAGTTTAGCGTATAGTGAATACGGCATTAGATTTATACTAGCACCTAAATCTGCTAATGCTTCTATTGAACTAAGACTACCCAAAAAACATGGAATTGTGAAACTTCCTAGATCAGATAGTTTTTCTGGTATCTTATTCAACAGCACTGCTGAACAATTAGCATTCATGGTAACAGCCGAGAGTTCTTCATTTTCTTTCTATTTGAGATTAGATCTTTCAAGAATTTAGCATATCTAGGCATTCCTGAAATCACATCAATGAAAGGAAGATTTACATTTATCTGTTTAAACATATCCAAGAATTTGGATTGCTCAGCTTCAAGTGTCTCTTTCTTCATTTTACTCGGGTAAGGAAGTGGTGGTTGGTATGGTTTAACATAAGGTTTAGCCTTAACTGTGTTATCTTCATTAACCTTTTCAACTACCGGTTCTTTTTCCTTATCTTGATCAGGTTGGGGTTCTTGTGGAGTAGGAATAGCTTCATCAGAAGTTACAGGTATTTTCGGTGGTTTAAGTGTTGTACCACTTCTTGTGGTAATAGCTTTAGCTGTTTCATTCCGGGGGTTAGCATTTGTATCACTAGGTAGACTTCCCGGTTTTCTTTCACCTATTAACCTTGCTAGGTTACTTACTTCTTGTTTCAGATTTTGAATAGAAGCTTGTTGATTTCTAAATGCTTGAGCATTTTGTTCATTAGTTTGTTTTTGAGATGTGAAAAACTGCGTTTGAGTTTCAACTAGCTTCATCATCATATCTTCTAAATTCGGCTTTTTATCATCGGTTTGTTGTGGTGGTTTGTTTTGAAAATTAGGTCTTTGCTGATTGTAAGTATTATTGGATACTTGTTGATTGCTAGGACCTTGTTGGTTGTTGTATGGAATATTTCGGTTATAATTCTGGTTTTGATTGTAAATAGGTCTTGGCGGTTGATAATTATTCTGATAATTATTTCCAGGCCTTTGGTTTATGTATGAAATATTCTCTCTTTGTTCCATTGTTAATTCAATACTGAGACAATCTTTTGTCAAATGTGGTCCTCCACACTGCTCACAACTAATTCGTATTGAGTGAATATCTTTAGTCATCTTTTCCATTCGTCTCTCCACAGCATCTATCTTTGCGGAAATGGAATCTAAGTCATGGTTAGAATCAGCTCTAGCTGCTTTAGATGATCTAACGATATCTTTTTCTTGGTGCCACTCATGTGAGTGGGAAGCAGTGTTATCAATAATTTTGTAAGCATCAGTTTCGGTTTTCTTCATAATAGAACCACCAGCTGCTATATCTATGTCTTTCCTTGTAGTGATGTCGCATCCTTGGTAGAATATTTGTACAATTTGACAGGTGTCTAAACCATGTTGCGGACATCCTCTTAATAATTTTCCAAATCTAGTCCACGCCTCATATAGAGTTTCATTCGGCTTCTGTGTGAACGTAACAATTTCTCCTTGAAGTCTTACGGCTTTAAAGGTACGTAAATGTTCATTTGGATCTTCCTTCGGCGCACCACTAAATTGGCATTGATTAGTCACCATGTGTAGAATTTGTCCTTTGATTTCATAATCTGGCGCATTAATGTCTGGATGAGTAATTGCGTGACCTTGGCCAGTGCGTTTAGCTCTCATTCGGTCTTCCATACTTAAAGGTTCCAGATTCTCCATAATTGAATTTGTTGAATCGGAATCACTAGAGGATTCTGATTTAATGGTTCGTTCCTCAACAATCTCTGTTTGAATGATTGGTGGTTCTGGAGGAAAGTTTAGTGGTTCAGGATCTACGAATCGTTCCTGAATATTCTCCGGATTCTCAATTGTGAGGTCGGGTTCAAAAAATGGATTATCGGAAATTTGAACTGAAGTACTTGGTCGACTGGATGACGATTCTAAAGAAAAATCAACGGCAGTAATATTTGCTAAATGTCTTGATCTAGTTACAGGTGGTGAACGTACAAAAGGTGGTGAACGTCTTGCTCGGTGCATTCACTGAATATCCTATTAGTTTTAAAAAGGAAAGAAAAATTATAATAAGTTATCCAATCAATAGACTTTTCTGATTTTGCCCACGTTTCGAATAGCCAAAAGATGCAGCAGAGGGGCAGGATTCGTTTGGTCTCAATATAATTGAGTACTGTTTGGCTCCAATAACCCGGTCCACGTACAAATCCAACTATTACTACGAACCAGATAATTTTGATGTCTATCAATTTAACCACTTAAAATAAATTTTCGTAATTTTAAGAAATTTAGATAAGAAGTAGAATAAAAATCTATGTCCTAAAACTAGAATAGCGAGAAATAAGAAAGAAAAAGAGTTCGTCGAAAAAGGTCGAAAAAAAAAATGGTTGAAAAATAAAAGGTGACGGAAAATTAAAAGAAACTTATAAAACTTAAAAATACTTGACTAACCTAACCTTATTACTACAACTAACTTAAAATTATAATCGCAAATTGAGATTACTAATTGGAATGATAATTGATACATAGGTAAAAGTCGTCTAAAAATATTAAAGCTTACAGGAAAAACTATATCCCAAATGGAAATAACTTAAAAAGAAACTAAAACTTAAAAAGGCGTCGCAAAATTCTAAAGTACCTAAATCTTAGTCTAAAGAAAAAGCACTTAAGGAATTCTACGGCAAAGCCTAAAAATCTAGGAGTAAAAATAACTATGGCAAAAACTAAGTTTAAAACTAAATATGAGCTAAAAATACAAATATTACGCTAAAACAACTAAAAAGGGACAAAATATAAAAATATACAAAAAGTTGTAAAAAGTACAATTTTTATAAAAATATTATTTTTATATTATTTATTTATTAAAACTATTAATTTTACAATTTAATTAAACTAATTTAACTAAAATATAAATTAAATAAAAAGTAAAACTTTTAAAATAAAACTAATTATAATAATAATAATTATTTAGGGTTAATAATAATAATAATTAATAATTACCCGTAATTAATGCTGAATTAGGGTTCTGTCGGTGTCAGAGTATCTCCGCGAGTCGCGGTGCCCGAAGCAGAAAACTCCGCGAGTCGCGGGGTCCCAGAATTCAACTCGGGTGCAGTTCAAAATTTGACGTTTTTTTTTTCTGTTTTATAATTTTCTGTTTTATAATCTAAAATTTATATATAATAAAAACTTATATTTTTACAAACTAAAGATACTTTATAAAACTTAAATATTTAACAAAATCTTAAAAATATTTATATTTTTATTTTTCTTTTTATATTTTCGAATATTTAAAACGTATTTTTATAAAAACGAATTTTAATAAAAGTAAACTAAATTTTTTTTTTTATATTAGCGTTGCGCTTCCGGCGTTTAAGAGTTCCCCGGCAGCGGCGCCAAAAATACTTGATGTTTGCAGCGGGGTATACGAAATACTATTAAATTTAGCAGAAAATACTATTAAATACGATACAATTTTACACAAGATATTTATTTATTTATAGAATGGATATACTTAAACCTTGCTACAACACTTATAGGCAGTGTACCTAATCGTACAGTAGTGTAGTTTTTAGTAAGTCCGGTTCGTTCCACAGGGAATCTTTTTAAACAAAGCTTAACGCTATATTTGTTTACTTTTATAAAAATACAAATATATATATAAGTAATATTATTATTATAAAGGGGGGTTTTTACCGTTTAATGACCGGTTTGTCGATTTTAAAACTTTAGTCGCAGTTAAAACCAAATGTAAAATATTAAAAATAAATACAAGACTTAAATTAAAGCATAAAGTAAATAACGATAATGAAATTGCGAATAATAAAAGTGCGATAAAATAAACTTGCGATAATTAAAAAGTACGATAATTAAAAGTGCAATTAAATACAATAACAATAAATAAAAATGCGATAATTAGAAGTGCAATTAAATATAAAATAAAGGAAATTAAATATGAAATAAAAGAATTATGCTTATTTAAACTTCCGTAATCATGATGTTTGACGTGTTGATTTTAGTTTTATGCCCATGGGTTAATTGTCCTTTGTCCTGGATTATTTAATATGTCCGTCTGGTTTTTGTCCATAACAGTCCATCAGTCATAAATATAAAGTGCGAGTATCCTCGTCAAATTATCCTTATACCCGAAGTTAAATATTCCAACTAATTGGGGACTTAAACTGTAACAAGATTTTAATACTTTGTTTAATAATTACACCAGGATGTCGACTGAGTGTAATCCAAGGTTTTAATATTTTGTTATCAATTATACCAAGTGTCCTTGTACATAATTTCACCCATGTTTTAATTATTCTAGTGACTATTAATCCATTCCCGTGTCCGGTTAAATGAACGATTATTCGTACATATAAATACCCCGCCCATCGTGTCCGATCGAGTGTATATGGTAATTTATAGGGACGCCCAATTGTAAATCTTTATATTAACATTAACAAACTATCATTTAGTTAAACAAATATAAAGCCCATTAATAGCCCATAGTCTAATTTCCACAAGTGTCGTTCTTTTGTCCAAACCCCAATTATGGTACAAAGCTCAATTACCCAATTTTAGTAATTAGCCCAACATCATGATTACTTCGTTTTAAATAAGCATAATAATAACTTAGCTACGAGACATTAAATTAAAAATGTTGAACATAACTTACAATGTTTAAAAATAGCGTAGCGTTACACGGACAGAATTTCGACTTACACCCTTACAATATTCGCTAACATACCCTTATTATTAGAATTATAATTAAAATTAAAATTAAAATTAAAATATAAATATAAATATTTACGTATTATGAGAGAAGAAGAAAAAGGATGATAAAAATGATCAGAATTCGGTTGGCTTTATAGGGAGGTTCAAACTTTGGGGCTCCGCGACTCGCGGCCCATTTTGCCTTCAAATTCCGCGAGTCGCGGAGTTTGAAATTACAGCTCACCCATTTTGGAGTCTCTCTTGCCGACGGTTTTTATTTATTTATATAATATATAAATAATTATAAGAATTATTTAAATATTATATTATATTTATATGCATAGTTGACTTGTAATTTTTAGTCCGTTGCGTCGAGCGTTGAGAGTTGACTCATGTCCCGGTTCCGGATTTTCGAACGTCCTTGCGTACAATTTAATATCTTGTACTTTGCGTTTTGAATCTTGTACTCTTGTAATTTCGAGACGCTTCTTATCAATAATTGGAACCTCTTTGATTGTCTTTTGTACTTTTGAGCTTTTTGGTCGTTTGCGTCTTCAATTCGTCGAATCTGTCTTTTGTCTTCACCTTTTATTATTTAAACGAATATCACTTGTAAATAGAACAATTGTAACTAAAAGCTTGTCTTTCTTGAGGAATAATGCTATGAAATATATGTTCGTTTTTAGCATTATCAAATATTCCCACACTTGAGCGTTGCTTGTCCTCAAGCAATATCGTCTTGAAATACTAGAATCACTTCTTTATTCTTCACACTTTGTACATCAGTGATTTCTATACGGCGGTATAAACAATGGTAATAACAATATGGTTTACAGTCCCACATGACTATAAAAATTTAGATCCATTAAGGAAATTGGATCTTTATGAAAACATTTGATCTTTTGAAAATTAAATCTAGTTTTTACCCTAGATAAGTTTTCCGGAATAACCCTTTACCGGTGTTTGCAAAATATTTTTGTGGGTTTGGTGGGTTTCAGATTTGAAAATTTTAGCTCAAAACTTGCGGTTTTGTGTCACCCACTTGCTAACCTTGTATTTGGAAAGCAACACGTCCAGTTTACTTGTCCCGTATATTACCTTTCGGTAAACTACCGTCCGGTTATAAAGGAAAGCGTTGAACAAGCAACTGTTAAGGCAATGTCCCCTGACATGCTTTTAATTATGGTCTATAACGTGTCGGACGCAATTACTATCCTTGGTAGGAGCAATAGTAAAGCTCACCCTTATGATTTTTCGGTCTGGCACAAGGTTCTGTCTTTGACCACTATGCAACCACCGTTCTTACGGTTGACACCCGATTTAGTTCAGGTGACCTAATGAATTCCAGGTGAATTCCTAGGATTTTACGTTCAATGGTAATGAACGCATTGAAAATAGGGTTTTCAGAAAACAAATCGGTTTATAATTTTGATCAAAATATTTTCTCGTTCAAGCTCGAGTTTAGATATCATTGAATTCCATGAGTTTGTAATTCTCAATCTTTAAGGTCAATCTCTAGGATTGAGTAATATCAGGCTTAAAAGTTGATTTTTAATCTTTAAGGAGATTATCCTTTCTGGGGATCTGGTTCATTAGTCTTATCCAGCTAATTTGCATGGTGCCCCCCCATTGTACGAGATAAATCCTTCTCATGGTTAGGATAAATCTGACCACTTGGCGACCCTGTTTAATGCTGAGGTCCGTGGATTTCCTGCTGATTTTAGTGATGACTTTTCTAGATTTTTTGTCAACCTACAGCTGTTCTGGACGACAACTTCTTGACCTAAATCAAGAAGCGCGTTTCTTTTTCGGAAGACTTTACTTCCTTTTAATGATGGAATTGATTCATCGTGTAGATCCGTCACTTCTTTTCTTTCATCGGGTAAAACAGTTTAGTTTAGTCCAAAGCAAAAGTATTTTCAGTTATTTGTTACAGATATATGTGACATATGTTTAAGATAACTTAGTAAATTTTCCCACACTTGGCTTTTATTTTCCTTTTTATCGTCCTCTATTCCATTTTAAATGAATTTTAACATTTTGGTTTGTTTCTCAATTTATGTCCTTTTCGAGGTAACAATAATTTCGGTGTTATAACCTAGTTTTATCGTTCATAAATATGTATAAACATGATTTTGAGTTCATTTACTTGATGTTTGCAGCGGGGTATACGAAATACTATTTAATTTAGCAGAAAATACTATTAAATACGATACAATTTTACACAAGATATTTATTTATTTATAGAATGGATATACTTAAACCTTGCTACAACACTTATAGGCAGTGTACCTAATCGTACAGTAGTGTAGTTTTTAGTAAGTCCGGTTCGTTCCACAGGGAATCTTTTTAAACAAAGCTTAACGCTATATTTGTTTACTTTTATAAAAATACAAATATATATATAAGTAATATTATTATTATAAAGGGGGGTTTTTACCGTTTAATGACCGGTTTGTCGATTTTAAAACTTTAGTCGCAGTTAAAACCAAATGTAAAATAATAAAAATAAATACAAGACTTAAATTAAAGCATAAAGTAAATAACGATAATGAAATTGCGAATAATAAAAGTGCGATAAAATAAACTTGCGATAATTAAAAAGTATGATAATTCAAAGTGCAATTAAATACAATAACAATAAATAAAAATGCGATAATTAGAAGTGCAATTAAATATAAAATAAAGGAAATTAAATATGAAATAAAAGAATTATGCTTATTTAAACTTCCGTAATCATGATGTTTGACGTGTTGATTTTAGTTTTATGCCCATGGGTTAATTGTCCTTTGTCCTGGATTATTTAATATGTCTGTCTGGTTTTTGTCCATAACAGTCCATCAGTCATAAATATAAAGTGCGAGTATCCTCGTCAAATTATCCTTATACCCGAAGTTAAATATTCCAACTAATTGGGGACTTAAACTGTAATAAGATTTTAATACTTTGTTTAATAATTACACCAGGATGTCGACTGAGTGTAATCCAAGGTTTTAATATTTTGTTATCAATTATACCAAGTGTCCTTGTACATAATTTCACCCCTGTTTTAATTATTCTAGTGACTATTAATCCATTCCCGTGTCCGGTTAAATGAACGATTATTCGTACATATAAATACCCCGCCCATCGTGTCCGATCGAGTGTATATGGTAATTTATAGGGACGCCCAATTGTAAATCTTTATATTAACATTAACAAACTATCATTTAGTTAAACAAATATAAAGCCCATTAATAGCCCATAGTCTAATTTCCACAAGTGTCGTTCTTTTGTCCAAACCCCAATTATGGTACAAAGCCCAATTACCCAATTTTAGTAATTAGCCCAACATCATGATTACTTCGTTTTAAATAAGCATAATAATAACTTAGCTACGAGACATTAAATTAAAAAGGTTGAACATAACTTACAATGTTTAAAAATAGCGTAGCGTTACACGGACAGAATTTCGACTTACACCCTTACAATATTCGCTAACATACCCTTATTATTAGAATTAGAATTATAATTAAAATTAAAATTAAAATATAAATATTTACGTATTATGAGAGAAGAAGAAAAAGGATGATAAAAATGATCAGAATTCGGTTGGCTTTATAGGGAGGTTCAAACTTTGGGGCTCCGTGAGTCGCGGAGTTTGAAATTACAGCTCACCCATTTTGGAGTCTCTCTTGCCGACGGTTTTTATTTATTTATATAATATATAAATAATTATAAGAATTATTTAAATATTATATTATATTTATATGCATAGTTGACTTGTAATTTTTAGTCCGTTGCGTCGAGCGTTGAGAGTTGACTCATGTCCCTGTTCCGGATTTTCGAACGTCCTTGCGTACAATTTAATATCTTGTACTTTACATTTTGAATCTTGTACTCTTGTAATTTCGAGACGTTTCTTATCAATAATTGGAACCTCTTTGATTGTCTTTTGTACTTTTGAGCTTTTTGGTCGTTTGCGTCTTCAATTCGTCGAATCTGTCTTTTGTCTTCACCTTTTATTATTTAAACGAATATCACTTGTAAATAGAACAATTGCAACTAAAAGCTTGTCTTTCTTGAGGAATAATGCTATGAAATATATGTTCGTTTTTAGCATTATCAAATATTCCCACACTTGAGCGTTGCTTGTCCTCAAGCAATATCGTCTTGAAATACTAGAATCACTTCTTTATTCTTCACACTTTGTACATCAGTTATTTCTATACGGCGGTATAAACAATGGTAATAACGATATGGTTTACAGTCCCACATGACTATAAAAATTTAGATCCATTAAGGAAATTAGATCTTTATGAAAACATTTGATCTTTTGAAAATTAAATCTAGTTTTTACCCTAGATAAGTTTTTCGGAATAACCCTTTACCGGTGTTTGCAAAATATTTTTGTGGGTTTGGTGGGTTTCAGATTTGAAAATTTTAGCTCAAAACTTGCGGTTTTGTGTCACCCACTTGCTAACCTTGTATTTGGAAAGCAACACGTCCAGTTTACTTGTCCCGTATATTACCTTTCGGTAAACTACCGTCCGGTTGTAAAGGAAAGCGTTGAACAAGCAACTGTTAAGGCAATGTCCCCTGACATGCTTTTAATTATGGTCTATAACGTGTCGGACGCAATTACTATCCTTGGTAGGAGCAATAGTAAAGCTCACCCTTATGATTTTTCGGTCTGGCACAAGGTTCTGTCTTTGACCACTATGCAACCACCGTTCTTACGGTTGACACCCGATTTAGTTCAGGTGACCTAATGAATTCCAGGTGAATTCCTAGGATTTTACGTTCAATGGTAATGAACGCATTGAAAATAGGGTTTTCAGAAAACAAATCGGTTTATAATTTTGATCAAAATATTTTCTCGTTCAAGCTCGAGTTTAGATATCATTGAATTCCATGAGTTTGTAATTCTCAATCTTTAAGGTCAATCTCTAGGATTGAGTAATATCAGGCTTAAAAGCTGATTTTTAATCTTTAAGGAGATTATCCTTTCTGGGGATCTGATTCATTAGTCTTATCCAGCTAATTTGCATGGTGCCCCCCATTGTACGAGATAAATCCTTCTCATGGTTAGGATAAATCTGACCAATTAGCGACCCTGTTTAATGCTGAGGTCCGTGGATTTCCTGCTGATTTTAGTGATGACTTTTCTAGATTTTTCGTCAACCTACAGCTGTTCTGGACGACAACTTCTTGACCTAAATCAAGAAGCGCGTTTCTTTTTCGGAAGACTTTACTTCCTTTTAATGATGGAATTGATTCATCGTGTAGATCCATCTCTTCTTTTCTTTCATCGGGTAAAACAGTTTAGTTTAGTCCAAAGCAAAAGTATTTTCAGTTATTTGTTACAGATATATGTGACATATGTTTAAGATAACTTGGTAAATTTTCCCACACTTGGCTTTTATTTTCCTTTTTATCGTCCTCTATTCCATTTTAAATGAATTTTAACATTTTGGTTTGTTTCTCAATTTATGTCCTTTTCGAGGTAACAATAATTTCGGTGTTATAACCTAGTTTTATCGTTCATAAATATGTATAAACATGATTTTGAGTTCATTTAATTGAAAATTTTGTAAAATTTTACTAGAATTGGGTAGTCAGTATATAAGAATAGGGCTGTTCTTTATTATCAGAGAGCACTAGATTCTAATACAACTACTGTTTTACTAGTATTTTTAATGGTAACCAAGTGTATAAAGTAAAAATTTTAAAATCCGAAAGAATTTAACCCCTTCCCACACTTAAGATCTTGCAATGCCCTCATTTGCAAGAAATCAGTAACAATTTAAATTATTGAGGGTGATTTGTGTGAAAATGATTAAATTTTACCAAAGTTTCCAAACATATTGGCATTTGTTTGCTGAATGATAAATGGTGCACATCATTTGTTCATTCCGTCTTGTTGTTATTTCACATATATTTTGCATCTTGTCGTCAAAATTAGTTGCTTTTGCTGAACTTAATGCCAGTCTTTGAAAATGCGTTGTTTTACCCTGTTGTGTACATAAGATAAACTGCAAACATATACACATATTTTTGAAGTTTGGTATATTACCCCACATTCAAAAATTATTAAAATCTAAGAATAAAAGTTAGAAAATTATAAAAACGATTACAATATTAACATAAGTATTAAACATATCAACATTACAAATTACAAAATAAATAAAACTAAGTAGACTAGGGATGATACTGATACCAATAGGGGTTCCAAGCATAACCATAGGTGCTATAAAATGCTTCGGCAGGGTTATACGTAGGATACGGTGGTTGCATCTCTATAGACCAGGGAGGGAATATGGGTTTTGGAGTAGGAATATAGTTTCTACCTATATGTTGGCAATGAGCTATGATTTGGTTTTGATGAACTTGCCAATCCTCAAATGCTCTCTGTCTAGCATTTTCGTACTCCTGTGAAGCTATAAACCTTTGCATTTCTTGCATTTCATTTCCCCCTCCTACATTACCTTGCTGTTGGTTTCTCTCAACCTGTGGATGTCTACCATGGTATTGTACGGCGGCGTTATTTCGCCTCTTCAAAACTTTCGCACCATGATATACATTTAAACCTATAGTATCGCGGGGTTCTGGTTCTTCCACTAATAATCCCCCCGACTTATATCCACACCGAGATATTCAGCAATCAAAGTAATAAAAATACCACCTCCTATTATGCTATGTGGTCTCATCCCCTAACCATAGCTGATAAATAATAACCCACACAATAAGGTATACTTACAGCGCTTTGTGGGTCTCGAATACACATATGGTAAAACAAATCCTGTTCATTTACCTTTTCCTTGTTCTTACCTCTTTGTGTAATTGAATTAGCTAAAAACCTATGAATCACTCTTAATTCAGCTCTATCTATATCCAAATAAGAGTAATTTCCCCCTTTGAATCGGTGATGGCTTGTCATTTGACTCCATACACCGTGAGTATCAAATTTTTCATCTATCTTTCTACCATTTAGTATCAACCCTCTACAATCGGCAGATGCTAACTCCTCAGGCGTATATATACGTAAAGCCTGAGCCATGTCTAGTAAAGACATGTGGCGCATCGAACCTCCTAACAAAAATCTAATAAAAGATCGATCGGTTAAACTAGCTACCCGATCATTTAATTCTATACTACACAACAATTCTTCACACCATACTTTATATACAGGTCTACGCATGGTGAATAAACGTACCCAGTCATTAAAAGTAGAATTACCATACCTCTGTACAAGTAATTCCCTAATTGGCCCGGCCAATTCTACAGCTTCTAATGGTCCCCATTCTATGACCCTAGGTACCTCAACAACCTTAGAATGAAGAGTATGCAAACCCCTTTGATATTTTATATAATCTATCCAAAGTCTGTCAAATCTCAGGTTCGGGTGCAAATCTTCCAAGTGCATATCAGAAAATGTCATGACTGGATGAGGTATATCTTGCTTGTAGTAGTTATCCACCTCCTGTTGTTCCGCATTCTCAGCAGGAGAATTGCGAGCTTGGGATGAAGATTCACCCCTTTCAGTCTGCAAAACACATCAAACACAATTTTTGTGCATCCAAATATGCATTAGTGTCAGCAAAATCATCAATTAAAATAATTACAATGACATGATCAATTTATATCAAACTTAAGCTCATTTTTACATTTTTATCAAATCTACACTTTTTCAAATAAGCATATACGAAAATGTTCGCCAAGTTCATAAGCATTCAACTCAAATAACATGTCAAAATATTCATTACTAGCAATTAAACAAGTTTCAAATGGCATTATCTTTCAAAAATCAAGTTCATGAATTTTAGACTTGAAAAAGTCCACTTTAATTCTCAAAATCATGTTTAGGCTCAGAGTTTGGATCATTTAACTACCTAAACATGTTACACTACTTAATTTAACAACAATTCATGACAAAAATCGGCCATAACCTGTTTATATCAAAAAGCCCCAAATTTGCTCAAGAACACAAACCCTAGATTACTCAAAATTTGAAGTTTAAGGCTTCTAATCATGTTAAATAGCATCAATCTAGGTTATACAAGCATAATACATAAACAATTTAAGCACAATTACACTAAAAAGCATCAAAATCAAATTGGGGAAAAAATTGCTCAAGAACACTAATTTCGGATTAAATGGTGTTTAGGTGTAGAAATTTACCGTTTTTCTTGAGTAATTCCTTGATAGCATCCTTCTCAACATGATTTTAGTAAAAGATTTGATGATTAACGGTTAAAAATTGTGATTTTGGGGGTGTTTTTGCGTGTTTTTTCGAGGGTTATTTCGCAGGTTCTTTTTTTTCTGTGTTAGGACTGATCAAATCGATCAGTATATATTTTTTTCTGGTTTTTTCATCCTCCGCGAGTCGCGGTGAATTTACCTTTCAAACTCCGCGACTCGCGGAGTTTATTTTTTTATTTTTTTTTATATATATCTTATATTAATTAAAACAATTAAGTAATTAATTTTAAAACTTTGTTTCCCTTGTTATTTAGGACGAGGTCGTTTCGGATCGATGTCCTAGTCCGTCCTTCGACAAAATTTTAAAATTTGTCTTTTTGTAGCGATTGTTTTAAAAGCTAAGATTTTTGGGTTTTTTAATGTTTTTGACATACTTTACTTCAATAAAATTAAAAATAATGATAATAAAAGTTCTCGTCCCTCCCTCGGGTAAAGCAATTTCGGTTCAAAGACCTAGTCTTCAACTTACGACGAATTTTAAAAATCATATTTTTAACTTAATGAGATAAAGTAAATTTTTTTTTTATTCACACAATTTAAATATAAAAATTCAAAATTAAAATTAAAAATTTACACCAAACTTTTAAAATTTGAAATGCATAAAATTAAAAATTCATATTTTAAAAATTAAAAATTCACACCAAACTTAATTTAAAAATTCATATTATAAATTCACACCAAACTTATATTAATTTTTCAAATATTTACAATTTTAAATATATTGTTTTTACAAAGTTTACAATATTAATTTAAGATTTATATATTAATTTTAAAAACATGGTAAAAATAAAATTAAAAATCTTTTTGGCTTTTTATCCCACTTTAATCAATCAAATATT
This sequence comes from Rutidosis leptorrhynchoides, assembly GCF_046630445.1. NCBI lineage: Eukaryota > Viridiplantae > Streptophyta > Magnoliopsida > Asterales > Asteraceae > Rutidosis > Rutidosis leptorrhynchoides. The sequence continues at coordinate 123,601,688 of NC_092338.1, read as the reverse complement.
ATCAAAAATATGCGCCCCTCTTTTCGGTAAAGTAATTTTGGTTCCAAGACCTAATTTAACTCATGACGAATTTTTGAAATATTTTGGGTTGATTGATTAAAGATATTTATACATTAAGAATAAACGTTAAATTTTGCAGTGATGTAATAAATTTTTGAATGATATCAATAATTTCGGTCGCCAAACCTAATTTTATTCAATACCAATTTAATACTTTATAGCGAACAAATTAGCGTTCATTATCAAAAGGTTAAAAATAAAAAAATAAAATAAAAACTGTACAGACATACCTGTGAAATAGATTTCTTAGTTATATGATCTATCCCTTTCATAAGATAGTCGGTTTAATTGGTTTTCCATGGCTACATAGGCGTAACCTCGAGCATTCAGTGTCTTTTCTTCTAAACATATGAACGGTCCGTCTCTGCATAAAGTAACAAATTCGGTATTTGAATAGGTTTGATTATTTGAACATTTACCTCCATGTGACCATTTTCCGCATTTGTGACATCTTTCTAAGTGTCGTGCTCTTCTTTTCGCTGCGGATTTTGATTTTCCTTTACCAAATTGTAACTTATTATCTTCGCATCTGGATTCTTTTCTAACTCCGTCCATTCTTTCTCTGATTACTGATACTATTTCACTCGGTAGTGTGTCATTATTACGTTTAGTGATCAAAGCGTGTAGCATTAGACCATGGTTTAGTTCACAGGCAGTCTTCATTTCCTAAAAAAAATAAAAATTCAGAATGGGGGGAGAAGACTAGTTCTTTAGGGTCTGCTAGGGAAAGACCATTCGGGTTCCATTTTCGAGAACTACATGAAAACAGACAATCTAACTGCAATACATATTATCATTTAAAGACTTGATTCTCCCCACACTTAGTTAGCTGTGGTGTCGAAATTGTGATTAACTTCATTGTCGACTTCCATCGGACCATCTATGTAGTGTTTAACTCTGTGATCATTAAATTTAAATTCAATCCCATTTGAATTTATCAATTCTACTGTTCCGTATGGGAAAACTCTTATGACTATGAATGGTCAAGACCATCTTGGTTTCAATTTTCCAGGAAATAGCTTGAATCGTGAATTGAAAAGAAGAACTCTGTCTCCTTCCTTAAATTCTTTTGAACTTCTGATTCTTTTATCATGCCATTTCTTCGTTCTTTCTTTATAGATTAACGAATTATCGTATGCTTCATGTCTTAATTCTTCTAATTCGTTTAGTTGACTTAATCGTAGACGTCCGGCTTCATGTAAATCAAGATTACATGTCTTCAAAGCCCAAAATGCTTTGTGTTCAATTTCTACTGGAAGATGACATGCTTTTCCATAAACAAGTCTAAAAGGTGTGGTTCTAATTGGAGTTTTGTAGGCTGTTCTAAAAGCCCAGAGTGCATCCTCCAATTTAATGGACCATTCCTTCGGATTTGATCCTACGGTTTTTTCTAGAATACCTTTTAAAGCTCGGTTGGTATTTTCAACTTGTCCACTTGTTTGTGGATGATATGCGGTGGAGATTTTATGAGTTACTCTATATCTTTTAAGAACTTTCTCAAGTTGATTATTACAGAAATGAGTACCCCGATCACTTATTAAAGCTTTCGGTGTTCCAAACCTTGCAAAAAGACGTTTTAAAAAGTTGACTACAACTCGTGCATCGTTAGTTGGGAGAGCTTGTGCTTCCGCTCATTTAGATACATAATCAATGGCTACGAGTATATATAGATTATTATGAGATTTTGGAAATAGACCCATAAAGTCAATACCCCAAATGTCAAATACTTCACATACTTGAATGACATTTTGTGGCATTTCATCACGTTGACTTATTTTTCCGGCCCTTTGACAAGCATCACAGGATTTGCAAAGAAGGTGTGCGTCTTTTTAAATTGTAGGCCAATAGAATCCAGCATCATAAACTTTTCTTGCTGTTAGTTGAGGCCCATAATGCCCTCCTGTTGGTCCTGTGTGACAATGGTTTAATATTTTACTAGCTTCATCTCCAAATACACATCGGCGTATTATTCCATCGGGACAACTTTTAAACAAATGTGGATCTTCCCAAAAATAGTGTTTTATATCACTGAAGAATTTCTTTCGTTTTTGGTATGATAATCCTTTTTCAAGGAATCCACAAACTAAGTAGTTTGCATAGTCTACAAACCATGGGATTTCATTATAATCTATCTTCAATAGATATTCATCAGGAAAGTTGTCTTGTATGGCCGATTCATTTAGAACTTCTAATTCGGGATTTTCAAGACGAGAAAGATGATCAGCGGCGAGATTTTCTGCTCCTCTTTTATCTCAGATTTCAATATCAAACTCTTGTAAGAGTAAGATCCAACGGATTAATCTTGGTTTAGCATCTTGTTTTGAAAATAGGTATCTAAGAGCAGAATGGTCGGTATAGACCACCGTTTTTGCTAGAACGAGATATGATCGAAATTTGTCAAAAGCAAAGACAATAGCAAGGAGTTCTTTTTCAGTAGTTGTATAGTTCGTTTGTGCTCCTTGTAACGTCTTACTAGCATTATATATAGGTTGAAATCGTTTTTCAATCCTTTGTCCTAAAACGGCTCCCATTGCAAAATCACTTGCATCGCACATTAGTTCAAATGGTAGATTTCAATTTGGTGTTATCATGATCAGCGCATTAGTTAGTTTTTCTTTAAGAATATTAAAAGATTTGATACATTCATCTGAAAAGATGAATGGAGCATCCTTTTCTAGGAGTTTATTCATAGGAGTGGCAATTTTAGAAAAATCTTTTATGAAACGTCGGTAAAAACCGGCATGCCCTAGAAAACTCCTAACTCCTCTAACATTGGTGGGATCTGGAAGTTTAGAAATTACATCTACTTTAGCTCTATCCACTTCAATTCCTTCTTTTGAAATTTTATGACCAAGAACGATGCCTTCTTTAATCATGAAATGGCATTTCTCCCAATTAAGAACTAGATTTGATTTTTCGCATCTAATTAGCATTCGTTCCAGATTAACTAGACATGATTCAAATGTATCACCGAAGACTGAAAAGTCATCCATGAAAACTTCCATGCATTCTTCTATCATGTCGTGAAAAATCGCCATCATACACCTTTGAAAGGTTGCTGGGGCGTTGCAAAGTCCAAATGGCATGCGTTTGTAAGCAAAAGTACCATAAGGGCACGTGAATGTGGTTTTCTCTTGGTCTTCGGGTGCTATTGGAATTTGAAAATATCCGGAAAATCCATCTAGAAAACAATAGTAACTATTTCAGGCTAATCTTTCCAACATTTGATCTATGAAAGGTAAGGGAAAGTGATCTTTTCTGGTGGCGTCATTTAATTTTCTATAATCAATACATACACGCCATCCTGTTACAGTCCTAGTAGGAATAAGCTCATTTTTCTCATTTGTAATAACAGTCATGCCACCCTTCTTAGGCACGCATTGAACTGGGCTTACCCATGGACTATCAGAGATTGGATAAATTAGACCTGCGTCTAGCAGTTTAATAATCTCTTTCTTAACTACATCTTGCATATTAGGATTTAGTCTTCGTTGGCGTTGCACATACGTTTTATGACCTTCTTCCATAAGGATTTTATGTGTACAATACGAAGAACTTATTCCTTTAATATCATGAATCTTCCATGCAATGGCTGGTTTATGGGCTTTCAACACAGAAATGAGTTGTGATTTCTCATTTTCAGTAAGAGAAGACTATATTATTACAGGTAATTCAGATTCACCATGTAAATAAGCGTATTCCAAATGGTTTGGAAGTGGCTTTAACTCTAATTTCGGAGGTTCTTCTATTGATGATTTGTATCGATATCCGTCTTCTTCTTTTAGCATTTGAATTTCTTCTGTTGTTGGTTCATATCCATTAGCTATAAGTGTAACTAACATTTCAGCTTCATCAATTGGTTCATTACCTTCTCCTAAAGAACATTCTCCTGTTCCTTGTAATTCTGGAAATTCTTCTAATAATTCTGCATGTGCATCTATAGTTTGAATATAATAACATGTATCATCTGCAGATTGTGGTTGTTGCATTGCTCTATCAACTGAAAAGGTAACACTCTCATCCTCTATACTTAGGGTCAGTTTCTTACCGAACACGTCTATCATTGCTTTAGCCGTGTTTAAGAATGGTCTTCCTAATATGAGAGGAACTTGAGAATCTTTTTCCATGTCCAGAACAATAAAATCTACTGGAAATACTAAAGTACCAACTTTAACTAGCATGTTCTCCATTATCCCTCTAGGATATTTTATTGATCTATCGGCTAGTTGTATGCTTATTCTGGTTGGTTTCAATTCTCCAAGGTCTAGTTTAGCGTATAGTGAATACGGCATTAGATTTATACTAGCACCTAAATCTGCTAATGCTTCTATTGAACTAAGACTACCCAAAAAACATGGAATTGTGAAACTTCCTAGATCAGATAGTTTTTCTGGTATCTTATTCAACAGCACTGCTGAACAATTAGCATTCATGGTAACAGCCGAGAGTTCTTCCATTTTCTTTTTATTTGAGATTAGATCTTTCAAGAATTTAGCATATCTAGGCATTCCTGAAATCACATCAATGAAAGGAAGATTTACATTTATCTGTTTAAACATATCCAAGAATTTGGATTGCTCGGCTTCAAGTTTCTCTTTCTTCATTTTACTCGGGTAAGGAAGTGGTGGTTGGTATGGTTTAACATAAGGTTTAGCCTTAACTGTGTTATCTTCATTAACCTTTTCAACTACCGGTTCTTTTTCCTTATCTTGATCAGGTTGGGGTTCTTATGGAGTAGGAATAGCTTCATCAGAAGTTACAGGTATTTCCGATGGTTTAAGTGTTGTACCACTTCTTGTGGTAATAGCTTTAGCTGTTTCATTCCGGGGGTTAGCATTTGTATCACTAGGTAGACTTCCCTGTTTTCTTTCACCTATTAACCTTGCTAGGTTACTTACTTCTTGTTCCAGATTTTGAATAGAAGCTTGTTGATTTCTAAATGCTTGAGCATTTTGTTCATTAGTTTGTTTTTGAGATGTGAAAAACTGCGTTTGAGTTTCAACTAGCTTCGTCATCATATCTTCTAAATTCGGCTTTTTATCATCGGTTTGTTGTGGTGGTTTGTTTTGAAAATTAGGTCTTTGCTGATTGTAAGTATTATTGGATAATTGTTGATTGCTAGGACCTTGTTGGTTGTTGTATGGAATATTTCGGTTATAATTCTGGTTTTGATTGTAAATAGGTCTTGGCGGTTGATAATTATTCTGATAATTATTTCCAGGCCTTTGGTTTATGTATGAAATATTCTCTCTTTGTTCCATTGTTAATTCAATACTGAGACAATCTTTTGTCAAATGTGGTCCTCCACACTGCTCACAACTAATTCGTATTGAGTGAATATCTTTAGTCATCTTTTCCATTCGTCTCTCCACAGCATCTATCTTTGCGGAAATGGAATCTAAGTCATGGCTAGAATCAGCTCTAGCTGCTTTAGATGATCTAACGATATCTTTTTCTTGGTGCCACTCATGTGAGTGGGAAGCAGTGTTATCAATAATTTTGTAAGCATCAGTTTTGGTTTTCTTCATAATAGAACCACCAGCTGCTATATCTATGTCTTTCCTTGTAGTGATGTCGCATCCTTGGTAGAATATTTGTACTATTTGACAGGTGTCTAAACCATGTTGCGGACATCCTCTTAACAATTTTTCAAATCTAGTCCACGCCTCATATAGAGTTTCATTCGGCTTCTGTGTGAACGTAACAATTTCTCCTTGAAGTCTTACGGCTTTAGATGCAGGAAAGAATTGTTTAAGAAATTTGTCAACTAAAACATCCCATGTATCAATCGCCCCTTCAGGTAACGATTCCAACCAATCTTTGGCTTCTCCCTTTAAAGTCCGGGGAAATAACATGAGATATATCTGTTCATCCTCCACTTCTCTTATTTTAAATAGTGTGCAGATCCTATTAAAGGTACGTAAATGTTCATTTGGATCTTCCTTCGGCGCACCACTAAATTGGCATTGATTAGTCACCATGTGTAGAATTTGTCCTTTGATTTCATAATCTGGCGCATTAATGTCTGGATGAGTAATTGCGTGACCTTGGCCAGTGCGTTTAGCTCTTATTCGGTCTTCCATACTTAAAGGTTCCAGATTCTCCATAATTGAATTTGTTGAATCGGAATCACTAGAGGATTCTGATTTAATGGTTCGTTCCTCAACAATCTCTGTTTGAATGATTGGTGGTTCCGGAGGAAAGTTTAGTGGTTCAGGATCTACGAATCGTTCCTGAATATTCTCCAGATTCTCAATTGTGAGGTCGGGTTCAAAAAATGGATTATCGGAAATTTGAACTGAAGTACTTGGTCGACTGGATGACGATTCTAAAGAAAAATCAACGGCAGTAATATTTGCTAAATGTCTTGATCTAGTTACATGTGGTGAACGTACAAAAGGTGGTGAACGTCTTGCTCGGTGCATTCACTGAATATCCTATTAGTTTTAAAAAGGAAAGAAAAATTATAATAAGTTATCCAATCAATAGACTTTTCTGATTTTGCCCACGTTTCGAATAGCCAAAAGATGCAGCAGAGGGGCAGGATTCGTTTGGTCTCAATATAATTGAGTACTGTTTGGCTCCAATAACCCGGTCCACGTACAAATCCAACTATTACTACGAACCAGAAAATTTTGATGTCTATCAATTTAACCACTTAAAATAAATTTTCGTAATTTTAAGAAATTTTGATAAGAAGTAGAATAAAAATCTATGTCCTAAAACTAGAATAGCGAGAAATAAGAAAGAAAAAGAGTTCGTCGAAAAAGGTCGAAAAAAAAAATGGTTGAAAAATAAAAGGTGACGGAAAATTAAAAGAAACTTATAAAACTTAAAAATACTTGACTAACCTAACCTTATTACTACAACTAACTTAAAATTATAATCGCAAATTGAGATTACTAATTGGAATGATAATTGATACATAGGTAAAAGTCGTCTAAAAATATTAAAGCTTACAGGAAAAACTATATCCCAAATGGAAATAACTTAAAAAGAAACTAAAACTTAAAAAGGCGTCGCAAAATTCTAAAGTACCTAAATCTTAGTCTAAAGAAAAAGCACTTAAGGAATTCTACGGCAAAGCCTAAAAATCTAGGAGTAAAAATAACTATGGCAAAAACTAAGTTTAAAACTAAATATGAGCTAAAAATACAAATATTACTCTAAAACAACTAAAAAGTGACAAAATATAAAAATATACAAAAAGTTGTAAAAAGTACAATTTTTATAAAAATATTATTTTTATATTATTTATTTATTAAAACTATTAATTTTACAATTTAATTAAACTAATTTAACTAAAATATAAATTAAATAAAAAGTAAAACTTTTAAAATAAAACTAATTATAATAATAATAATTATTTAGGGTTAATAATAATAATAATTAATAATTACCCGTAATTAATGCTGAATTAGGGTTCTGTCGGTGTCAGAGTATCTCCGCGAGTCGCGGTGCCCGAAGCAGAAAACTCCGCGAGTCGCGGGGTCCCAGAATTTAACTCGGGTGCAGTTCAAAATTTGACGTTTTTTTTTCTTTTCTGTTTTATAATTTTCTGTTTTATAATCTAAAATTTATATATAATAAAAACTTATATTTTTACAAACTAAAGATACTTTATAAAACTTAAATATTTAACAAAATCTTAAAAATATTTATATTTTTGTTTTTCTTTTTATATTTTCGAATATTTAAAACATATTTTTATAAAAACGAATTTTAATAAAAGTAAACTAAATTTTTTTTTTTATATTAGCGTTGCGCTTCCGGCGTTTAAGAGTTCCCCGGCAGCGGCGCCAAAAATACTTGATGTTTGCAGCGGGGTATACGAAATACTATTAAATTTAGCAGAAAATACTACTAAATACGATACAATTTTACACAAGATATTTATTTATTTATAGAATGGATATACTTAAACCTTGCTACAACACTTATAGGCAGTGTACCTAATCGTACAGTAGTGTAGTTTTTAGTAAGTCCGGTTCGTTCCACAGGGAATCTTTTTAAACAAAGCTTAACGCTATATTTGTTTACTTTTATAAAAATACAAATATATATATATATAAGTAATATTATTATTATAAAGGGGGGTTTTTACCGTTTAATGACCGGTTTGTCGATTTTAAAACTTTAGTCGCAGTTAAAACCAAATGTAAAATATTAAAAATAAATAGAAGACTTAAATTAAAGCATAAAGTAAATAACGATAATGAAATTGCGAATAATAAAAGTGCGATAAAATAAACTTGCGATAATTAAAAAGTACGATAATTAAAAGTGCAATTAAATACAATAACAATAAATAAAAATGCGATAATTAGAAGTGCAATTAAATATAAAATAAAGGAAATTAAATATGAAATAAAAGAATTATGCTTATTTAAACTTCCGTAATCATGATGTTTGACGTGTTGATTTTAGTTTTATGCCCATGGGTTAATTGTCCTTTGTCCTGGATTATTTATTATGTCCGTCTGGTTTTTGTCCATAACAGTCCATCAATCATAAATATAAAGTGCGAGTATCCTCGTCAAATTATCCTTATACCCGAAGTTAAATATTCCAACTAATTGGGGACTTAAACTGTAACAAGATTTTAATACTTTGTTTAATAATTACACCAGGATGTCGACTGAGTGTAATCCAAGGTTTTAATATTTTGTTATCAATTATACCAAGTGTCCTTGTACATAATTTCACCCATGTTTTAATTATTCTAGTGACTATTAATCCATTCCCGTGTCCGGTTAAATGAACGATTATTCGTACATATAAATACCCCGCCCATCGTGTCCGATCGAGTGTATATGGTAATTTATAGGGACGCCCAATTGTAAATCTTTATATTAACATTAACAAACTATCATTTAGTTAAACAAATATAAAGCCCATTAATAGCCCATAGTCTAATTTTCACAAGTGTCGTTCTTTTGTCCAAACCCCAATTATGGTACAAAGCTCAATTACCCAATTTTAGTAATTAGCCCAACATCATGATTACTTCGTTTTAAATAAGCATAATAATAACTTAGCTACGAGACATTAAATTAAAAATGTTGAACATAACTTACAATGTTTAAAAATAGCGTAGCGTTACACGGACAGAATTTCGACTTACACCCTTACAATATTCGCTAACATACCCTTGTTATTAGAATTATAATTAAAATTAAAATTAAAATTAAAATATAAATATAAATATTTACGTATTATGAGAGAAGAAGAAAAAGGATGATAAAAATGATCAGAATTCGGTTGGCTTTATAGGGAGGTTCAAACTTTGGGGCTCCGCGACTCGCGGCCCATTTTGCCTTCAAACTCCGCGAGTCGCGGAGTTTGAAATTACAGCTCACCCATTTTGGAGTCTCTCTTGCCGACGGTTTTTATTTATTTATATAATATATAAATAATTATAAGAATTATTTAAATATTATATTATATTTATATGCATAGTTGACTTGTAATTTTTAGTCCGTTGCGTCGAGCGTTGAGAGTTGACTCATGTCCCGGTTCCGGATTTTCGAACGTCCTTGCGTACAATTTAATATCTTGTACTTTGCGTTTTGAATCTTGTACTCTTGTAATTTCGAGACGCTTCTTATCAATAATTGGAACCTCTTTGATTGTCTTTTGTACTTTTGAGCTTTTTGGTCGTTTGCGTCTTCAATTCGTCGAATCTGTCTTTTGTCTTCACCTTTTATTATTTAAACGAATATCACTTGTAAATAGAACAATTGCAACTAAAAGCTTGTCTTTCTTGAGGAATAATGCTATGAAATATATGTTCGTTTTTAGCATTATCAAATATTCCCACACATGAGCGTTGCTTGTCCTCAAGCAATATCGTCTTGAAATACTAGAATCACTTCTTTATTCTTCACACTTTGTACATCAGTGATTTCTATACGGCGGTATAAACAATGGTAATAACGATATGGTTTACAGTCCCACATGACTATAAAAATTTAGATCCATTAAGGAAATTGGATCTTTATGAAAACATTTGATCTTTTGAAAATTAAATCTAGTTTTTACCCTAGATAAGTTTTCCGGAATAACCCTTTACCGGTGTTTGCAAAATATTTTTGTGGGTTTGGTGGGTTTCAGATTTGAAAATTTTAGCTCAAAACTTGCGGTTTTGTGTCACCCACTTGCTAACCTTGTATTTGGAAAGCAACACGTCCAGTTTACTTGTCCCGTATATTACCTTTCGGTAAACTACCGTCCGGTTGTAAAGGAAAGCGTTGAACAAGCAACTGTTAAGGCAATGTCCCCTGACATGCTTTTAATTATGGTCTATAACGTGTCGGACGCAATTACTATCCTTGGTAGGAGCAATAGTAAAGCTCACCCTTATGATTTTTCGGTCTGGCACAAGGTTCTGTCTTTGACCACTATGCAACCACCGTTCTTACGGTTGACACCCGATTTAGTTCAGGTGACCTAATGAATTCCAGGTGAATTCCTAGAATTTTACGTTCAATGGTAATGAACGCATTTAAAATAGGGTTTTCAGAAAACAAATCGGTTTATAATTTTGATCAAAATATTTTCTCGTTCAAGCTCGAGTTTAGATATCATTGAATTCCATGAGTTTGTAATTCTCAATCTTTAAGGTCAATCTCTAGGATTGAGTAATATCAGGCTTAAAATCTGATTTTTAATCTTTAAGGAGATTATCCTTTTTGGGGATCTGATTCATTAGTCTTATCCAGCTAATTTGCATGGTGCCCCCCCATTGTACGAGATAAATCCTTCTCATGGTTAGGATAAATCTGACCACTTGGCGACCCTGTTTAATGCTGAGGTCCGTGGATTTCCTGCTGATTTTAGTGATGACTTTTCTAGATTTTTCGTCAACCTACAGCTGTTCTGGACGACAACTTCTTGACCTAAATCAAGAAGCGCGTTTCTTTTTCGGAAGACTTTACTTCCTTTTAATGATGGAATTGATTCATCGTGTAGATCCATCTCTTCTTTTCTTTCATCGGGTAAAACAGTTTAGTTTAGTCCAAAGCAAAAGTATTTTCAGTTATTTGTTACAGATATATGTGACATATGTTTAAGATAACTTGGTAAATTTTCCCACACTTGGCTTTTATTTTCCTTTTTATCGTCCTCTATTCCATTTTAAATGAATTTTAACATTTTGGTTTGTTTCTCAATTTATGTCCTTTTCGAGGTAACAATAATTTCGGTGTTATAACCTAGTTTTATCGTTCATAAATATGTATAAACATGATTTTGAGTTCATTTACTTGATGTTTGCAGCGGGGTATACGAAATACTATTTAATTTAGCAGAAAATACTATTAAATACGATACAATTTTACACAAGATATTTATTTATTTATAGAATGGATATACTTAAACCTTGCTACAACACTTATAGGCAGTGTACCTAATCGTACAGTAGTGTAGTTTTTAGTAAGTCCGGTTCGTTCCACAGGGAATCTTTTTAAACAAAGCTTAACGCTATATTTGTTTACTTTTATAAAAATACAAATATATATATAAGTAATATTATTATTATAAAGGGGGGTTTTTACCGTTTAATGATCGGTTTGTCGATTTTAAAACTTTAGTCGCAGTTAAAACCAAATGTAAAATATTAAAAATAAATACAAGACTTAAATTAAAGCATAAAGTAAATAACGATAATGAAATTGCGAATAATAAAAGTGTGATAAAATAAACTTGCGATAATTAAAAAGTACGATAATTAAAAGTGCAATTAAATACAATAACAATAAATAAAAATGCGATAATTAGAAGTGCAATTAAATATAAAATAAAGGAAATTAAATATGAAATAAAAGAATTATGCTTATTTAAACTTCCGTAATCATGATGTTTGACGTGTTGATTTTAGTTTTATGCCCATGGGTTAATTGTCCTTTGTCCTGGATTATTTAATATGTCCGTCTGGTTTTTGTCCATAACAGTCCATCAGTCATAAATATAAAGTGCGAGTATCCTCGTCAAATTATCCTTATACCCGAAGTTAAATATTCCAACTAATTGGGGACTTAAACTGTAACAAGATTTTAATACTTTGTTTAATAATTACACCAGGATGTCGACTGAGTGTAATCCAAGGTTTTAATATTTTGTTATCAATTATACCAAGTGTCCTTGTACATAATTTCACCCCTGTTTTAATTATTCTAGTGACTATTAATCCATTCCCGTGTCCGGTTAAATGAACGATTATTCGTACATATAAATACCCCGCCCATCGTGTCCGATCGAGTGTATATGGTAATTTATAGGGACGCCCAATTGTAAATCTTTATATTAACATTAACAAACTATCATTTAGTTAAACAAATATAAAGCCCATTAATAGCCCATAGTCTAATTTCCACAAGTGTCGTTCTTTTGTCCAAACCCCAATTATGGTACAAAGCCCAATTACCCAATTTTAGTAATTAGCCCAACATCATGATTACTTCGTTTTAAATAAGCATAATAATAACTTAGCTACGAGACATTAAATTAAAAAGGTTGAACATAACTTACAATGTTTAAAAATAGCGTAGCGTTACACGGACAGAATTTCGACTTACACCCTTACAATATTCGCTAACATACCCTTATTATTAGAATTATAATTAAAATTAAAATTAAAATTAAAATATAAATATAAATATTTACGTATTATGAGAGAAGAAGAAAAAGGATGATAAAAATGATCAGAATTCGGTTGGCTTTATAGGGAGGTTCAAACTTTGGGGCTCCGCGACTCGCGACCCATTTTGCCTTCAAACTCCGCGAGTCGCGGAGTTTGAAATTACAGCTCACCCATTTTGGAGCCTCTCTTGCCGACGGTTTTTATTTATTTATATAATATATAAATAATTATAAGAATTATTTAAATATTATATTATATTTATATGCATAGTTGACTTGTAATTTTTAGTCCGTTGCGTCGAGCGTTGAGAGTTGACTCATGTCCCGGTTCCGGATTTTCGAACGTCCTTGCGTACAATTTAATATCTTGTACTTTGCGTTTTGAATCTTGTACTCTTGTAATTTCGAGACGTTTCTTATCAATAATTGGAACCTCTTTGATTGTCTTTTGTACTTTTGAGCTTTTTGGTCGTTTGCGTCTTCAATTCGTCGAATCTGTCTTTTGTCTTCACCTTTTATTATTTAAACGAATATCACTTGTAAATAGAACAATTGCAACTAAAAGCTTGTCTTTCTTGAGGAATAATGCTATGAAATATATGTTCGTTTTTAGCATTATCAGTGTTACTACTTAACCAACAAACCTAACACTAAGAATCAACCGTGCGAGTGACAATCACCCGTGTGATTACTCGTACGTGTCACAATCAACCGTTTGATCACCCGTGTGATCAGACTGTAGTCACTTAACCTCAAAAGGTTATGCTAATCCGTGCGTGTGAGTTCACGAGTGACGATCAACCGTGTGGTCAACCGTACGTGTGATCAAAAAGTTTGACCCACTCGTGTGAACTTCTGTTCAGCTCAAATTACCCAAAAACCTTAAAAATTGATGTTAAACCTCAATTTCTTCGTCCAAAAGCTGGATTAACACTAAACAAACATAAACACACTCTCTAATTACAATTACACACGTAAAAATGATTCCTTTTTAATTAAAATCACTTTTATCTCAAAAACCCAAATAATAAACCCTATTAATCACCAAAAATCACTTGATGATGTTGAAATCACAACCAACGCTCTGATACCAATGATGAAACATGACTAGGAACTTCGAGATCAACAGGTTTAATTCACACAAAGGCGGAATTAGTGAATCAAACCAATCAAAGTGAACATGGGTAGCTTTTTGGGATTAAATTAGTCAAACCACAACAAGGATTGTGATTAGATTAATGCCTAGAGCTATTATTCACTACCAGGAGTGATTTGGGTTGAGAGAAAATCGGATCAGGTGAACCAGATCTGAGTGATTGTGTGTGAGAGAGGCTTAACCTAAAATGAAGAACATAAGACTTTATATACCCCTGCTGTTGACTCACCCGTACGAGTCATCCATCGCTCGTACGAGTTGGCTTCATCAGCCGTACGGGTGATCACTCACTCGTGTCTTCTCATTCAGGTTATAATTATGACTTAGCTCAGCATCAACCGTGCGTATGAGCCTGTCAGCTGTACGAGTGATGCTTCACTCGTACGTCTGACTAAGTCTAACATAGTCAAACATCCGTATCGCATTCCTGCAGTACCTGTAACCACATACAAACACAGATAGGATAATAACGAGCGATCATGGTATCCCATAAACTGAAGTACCTGCAATGGACGTAGGTTAGATGTCTAGGGACTTACATAAAATGCATCAACACCAGTACAAAAGTTCACTTCAATTACTACCTTTTACCCCGTCTACTATCTAATTCTTCTCTCATATTATGCCGGAAAGTGGATTTTTATTTTCCATCGTCATCACCATCTTTGGAGAAGATGATGTTTGTAGTTAATTTTAAGGGTTTTGATAGAGTCCTAGTTTGAAGATTTGATGACGAATCTGAGTGAAATGTGTTGAAATTATTTGAATGGTTGACTAAATTAGGGCTTATGCTCTTTAACATGATGAAGATGAAGTAGTTAGTAAGTCACGTGCCTGGCACATGCATCCACTTAACGTACTATTTAATGGAATGTTAAATACAGGGACGAAACTGAGACCATATTATAAATTTAAGGATTAAAAATGCAGCTTTTATAGTTTAGGGATGAAACGGGCAAAATGATCAAAACACAGGGACGATTTGGGTAATTTTATCTTAATTTTAACTTTTTGGTAATAAAACTATTAGTCTAAAATTTTCAAATGGATGAATAAATTATAAGGGTATTGATTGTAATTTGCCTAATCTAATAGTGAAAATTTAAACTTTAATTAAATAATTACTATATTAAACTTTGCTTTGTAATATATAGTAGAGAACTAGTCCGGACCGGTCCGCGCGTTGCTGTGGGGACTTTCGGGCAGCTTATTCATATTTAACTTAGCGTTGTGTATTTACAGAGGGGAACACGACCCATGTGTTAAGCGCTGTTTTAGATGTCGTTGTGTTAAGCGCTGTTTTAAAAAGTATCCGTTTCGAACGTAGTTAGTTTTGTTTTGTTCAATTAATTTTTTTGAGTGTAACGGTGCTGTCGGAAAAATTTAACTCGCGGCGAGCAGAAAGATACGGGTTGTCGTTGTGTTTAGCATTTTTTAAAAAGTGTCCGTTTCGAACGTGGTTAGTTTCGTTTTGTTCATGAAATTATTTCGAGTCTGAGTGCCGTCGAAAAAATGTAACTCGTGGCGAGCGGGAAGATACGGGTTATCGTTGTGTTTAGTGTTTTTTTAAAAATTGTCCGTTTCGCGTATAGTTAGTCTCGTTGGGTTCGTAAGATTTTTTTGAATTGAACGGTGGTCTCGGAAAAATTTAACTCGCACCGAGTGAGAAGATAGGGCCCGTCATAAATTCGGGTGGAATTAGTTTCTTTTATTTTAATAAAATTATATATTTACACTTTTAACCCCTGAAGAAGTGTAAACTTGAAGGGTCGTTGTGTAAATATAGCCGAAGTTGAGGGACCGATTGTAACGTGAACGCAAACTCAAAAATATGACTAAAACTACACTTTTTCCGACCGAAATTAATATGTAAGAGTCTAAAACTACACTTTTTCCGACCGAAATTAATATGTAAGAGTTAATTAATTAATAATTAGAGATGTCCTATGTGACCTTGTCGGTATTATTTATTAATGTATGTCTAATATTATGGAATATGGAATATATAGAATTAAAATACAAATATAAATATAAACTATTTTGTTTAATTACTCATTATTGTCTTGATTAACATCTAGTATTATCACAAAAATAGAAGTTTTTACCATAAAAATAAGATGTTGTTTGCTCTCAAGTTTATAAAAAACATTTCAAATTTTATAAGAGAAAACACATTTCTTATTGATGCATATAGGCAATTTTAATAGCGCTGTCGTGTGGTCTTTAAAAATAAATAAATAAAAAAAATAACTAACGTGTTCTTATCTAATTTTTTTTTTTTACTTTTTTGTATATATATATTTTTTGATCGCACTAAAAAAAATCTTGGTTTTTCAGTTGCTTACAGGATGTAATGAACGCTCCCCATGATGCCCATTTCTTGTGCTATCAATTACATTAACAAAGTATTAACAAACTAGCCTTTAAGAGTCCGTGCGTTGCACGACGAGCCTTAATCAAACAAAATGAAAGTATATGTTTGATCATTAAGAAATATAGTATTCGAAAACATAATTATTGATAGTTATTATCTGTACGATACATTTAGAAGGACGAAATTGTTGATGAATAACAACAAATTACAAAATAACACTAAACTGTAAATAAAATCTAATTATGAGAACACAATAAAAAAAAAAAAACTAACAATACCAAACCTGTAAATAACCGATGAATAACTAACGATTCACAATGCTATAGAAATGTTCATTGAACTCATTCGATCAAAATAAAACTAACAATACCACCTAAATCAACCCATTCGATCAAAATGTTCATTGAACTCAGATTAAAGGTGGTAAATTTGACCTATTTCCCTATTGAATGTATATCTTGATCATTTAACGACATTAAAAAAAGTAACTTACGGATAAAATCTTTCGAAAGTAATATAAATAGACTTGGGGTTCAAATTTTGACCACATGGCTTGTAAGGGGTAGAGAAGGTTATGTATATTAATTAATATTTTCTTATATGTATAATAATAAAAATTTATAATAAATATAGATAATAATAACTAAGATGATTTTTTTGACAAAATATAAAGTCGCTAACAAAATCACCAAAATAAAAAATAATAACAAACAACAGCTAATGAGTACTTAAAGAAAACAGTTTGTTCGTAGGAAATTAAGCACTGTGAATCCATCATCAATGCTTTTTGACTTCATGTAGTCATGTTGCCTAAGTTTTATTTCAGTCCAAAAAAATCACAATTACATTAAAAACTTCAACAACATCATTTGCAAACTGTAAAATCGAATTTATCACAAAAATTGGAAGAACGGCATAAGAATAACAAAAAAATGTACATAACCTGTGAGTAAAAAAAAAAATAATAAATTACACTCAGCTGAATTGATATTTGAGAAGGATAAAAATAAAAATAGAATTACCTGATGTTAGCCATTGTGATGTGAATCTTCAAGGCACTTCAACAGAAGTATTTGTTATCCAGCGGACGAAAATCGTATACATTTATCGTACAATTACACAAGTTGTTTTGAATATGAATGTAAAATATGAATCGATATTGAGTTAATTAATTGAAAATTTCAAACCTGCTGAGATGAGGTTTCGAATGTCTATTGTTGATTCAACTATTTGATGACCTGAAATAATACCAAAAAAGTTGCTGGAGAAATCACGAATCCTAATAAAGTTGTCAGTGATGTTCAATTGAAACCCTAATCCAACCAACTCGCACGCCACATAAATCACAAATCTTAAAAAAAATTCGATCTGTTATGTCTAAGGAGATGATATAATTAATACACCGTATACTATTGACTTATTGAGATGTGAGCGGATGAAGGCTTTGGATCTAATTTCAGCATCAGAAGACCGCAATCGATCTGATTTCAAGACTTGTAATCGCATCTGACGGAAGATGATATCTATAAAATTCACGTTAATCGAATCAATCGTACCAGAATGTAATCGCATCTGACGGAATGCGGCGGCGGCGGCGGGTGAACGAAGACGTTAAGCGGCGGATGTGGAGGGTGATCGGAATAGCCGTCGGTCATGTGTGTGTGTGTTTTTTTTTCTTTGATAGATGAGTAGGAAAGAAAATAGCGACGTTTCTTGAAGCGTTTTTTTTATGCCACGTGTCAAATGAATGTGTGGGACAGGTGGAATGGTATAGGCCAATAAGAGTTTGACAAATTGGTGGATGGATGGGGACTTAATGAATGGGTGACAAGTGGCAATAAGTCACACGGTTTGTAAGTGGTAGAGATAGAGAAATGATATGGCCACATATATTTTACAAATAAATTCTCACAAACTGACTTGGCAAGGTGAGATGGACATCCATGTCATTTGATAACTACCTCCATATAATTTAGGAAGATTGGTATTTATTAAATTTTCTCTCTTCAAAAATAAAAATAAAAAATACTGTAACTTTTTATAAATTGCATCTATTCTCTCATCGTATATTACCCAAATCCTCTTTCTTTCAAGAAAAATAAAATTCATGATAAACATCCATTGTTGACATAATGAGATTGTACTAGTTCTGTAAAAACGGAATTTTACTAATATGGTTAATAATGGGATTTAACTAACTGGTTGGTGCTCTCATAGCTGATATAAACCTCCAACTATATTCATGTTAGATTACGGTTCTTTTTAGTCTTAATTCATATACCTTGTATACTATCGAGATTTTAACATAAATATGCAGTTTTGGTTAATGGGTCAAAACGTGTAAGTTGGCGGGGACACGCTAACCCTGTGTGCCGTAGCACCTGTAGAGACCCGTCCTAATTCATCCGGACGAAGTCCATATCGATTATAAACGATTCACAACAGTTGATTACATCGCGAGGTACTTGACCTCTATATGATACATTTTACAAACATTGCATTCGTTTTTGAAAAGACAATCTTTCATTACATCGAAAGTTGACAGACATGCATACCATTTCATAATATATCCAACTAAAATTGACTTAATAATAATCTTGATGAACTCGACGACTAGAATGCAACGTCTTTTGAAATATGCCATGAATGACTCCAAGTAATATCTATAAAATGAGCAAATGCACAGCGGAAGATTTCTTTCGTACCTGAGAATAAACATGCTTTCAAGTGTCAACCAAAAGGTTGGTGAGTTCATTAGTTTAACATAAATAATCATTTTCATCATTTTAATAGACCACAAGATTTTCATTTCCAGTTCTCATAAATAAGCGTCCCATGCATAGAGACAAAAATATCATTCATATGGATTGAACACCTGGTAACCGACATTAACAAGATGCATATAAGAATATCCCCTATCATTCCGGAAAATCCTTCGGACATGATAAAAACAACATCGAAGTACTAAAGCATCCGGTACTTTGGATGGGGATCGTTAGGCCCAATAGATCTATCTTTAGGATTCGCGTCAATTAGTAGACTGGTTTACTAATTCTTAGGTTACCAAGCAAAAAGGGGCATATTCGGCTTCGACCATTCAACCATATAATGTAGTTTCGATTACTTGTGTCTATTTCGTAAAACATTTATAAAAACAGCGGATGTATTCTCAGTCCCAAAAATATATATTGCAAAAGCATTTAAAAAGGGAGCAAATGAAACTCACCTAATGTATTTTGTAGTAAAAATACATATGACTATATTGAACAATGCAGGATTGGCCTCGGATTCACGAACCTATATCATGTATTTATATATTAATACACATAATTGAAATCGAACAAATATATATATAAATTTATTAGTTATATCATTTTATATTAATAATATATATATATATATATATATATATATATATATATATATATATATATATATATATATGTTTCATATATTTATTTTGTATACAAAAATATAAATTTTGTTAGGTTATATGTATATCATTTGTTGGTTAAAAAAATAGTAATTATAATAATACTATAATAATACTAGTAATGGTAAAAATAATAATAATGAAAATACTTAATATTACTAATAAAGATAATAATGTTAATAATTCTATTAATGATAATAATAATAATAATAATAATAATAATAATAATGATTATGATACTAATAGTTTTAATAATAATGATGATAAAAATGATAATTTTAATAAAAATTGATAATTTTAATAATAATGATAATAATATAATAATAATAATAATAATAATAATAATAATAATAATAATAATAATAATAATAATAATAATAATAATAATAATCTTATAAATAATGATAATAATAAAAGTATTAATAATACTAATACTTAATAATAATACATAATTCATAATAATAATAACAATAAAAATAAAAGTAATACCTTATGGCCCAACATCTTAAATACATGAAACCTATTTAGTAAACCCAGATTATCAAAAGCCCGGTTAGAATTTGGAAGCCCAGTTACATACTAGTGGCCCTAGTCCATTAACAGTGAAAGTGTAAATAAAAAGAAATATTGCTGCAGGCCAGAATCGAACCCGGGACCTTGCGTTCACCACAAACAACACTCAGCCATTCCTCTGTTCCTTACATTCCGATTTAATTCACATACATAAATATATATCCCGTTTGTCTACTTCATCTTCTTCTTCCTAATTAAATTTAAATTGACCAAAGACCATAATAATCATGATCTTCATCAATATCATCGAGCATCACTAGTCACCATTAACATTTATCATTATCATCATGCTTCTCATCGTCGAACAACATCATCGTCACTAACATAAAATCATCACCCTTTTAATCGTGATATCATCATAACCATATCATCGACATCATCGAAGCATCATCATAAAAATCATTTTGTGAACTTTCATCACTGAAACATCATCATCATCATAATTTATTAAATTTGAATTTCGTCCAAGACAAACAATCAATCTAATAAATAAGTCTGCCAAATTCTACTTCCTACACGACTCAAATAGGATTTAAAAAAAAAAATAAAACGGCCCACAAGTCTTTATCAAGTGGGGTTAACTTGTTTATGGGTTGTTGTCTGAAAGAAAGAAAAAATAATAATAATCGTGCAATCATCATCATTATTTACCGAATTATTTCATCATCTCTATCGTCCATTCTCTTGGTCACCATTTTCGTGGCCTAATCATCTTTATTACTTAGCTATATCATGATCATCAATCTTCATAATCCTCACGATCATCTTTTATGCATCATCCTCATCTTCGTATTAGAAAGTAGCAGGAAGGAAAAATATACTGTAGCGACAGAAAATGAAAGAAGAGAGAAAAAAAACTATAACCAGTGTAGCAGTAGCAGAATAAAGGGTAGTAGCAGCGGGAACAAGGCATGAATAAAAGAGGACCTACAGCAGCAGGGATAGTTGCAAATGGTGTTCTCTTCGTGGTCTAGTTCGACAGGAAAAAAACTGAATAGAAAGAAACACAAGAAAAGTTTTATGGTTTATGGTTATGTTTGGTTGTGGTTTAAACGAATAGCAGTAGCAGAAGATTAGTAGCATCGTAGCTATGATGATGATGGATTGAAGTAGTAACATGGTGATCTAGTAGTGCAAACCAGAGGTAAAGTGGAGTTGGTGGTTGATGGTTGAATAAATATTAATCAAAGATGGAGATGGCGATGGTAATTTGCGAAGGTAGTGGCACCCGGTGATGGCGGAGAAGAAGAGTTGGGAAACTAGTGATGGTGTTAAGTTTCATTTGTATATGTGGTATGTATATGTACCGTGACATTCATATATATATATATATATATATATATATATATATATATATATATATATATATATATATATATATATATATATATATATATATATATATATATATATATATATATATATAATCCTAAACTTACTTTAACAAATAATAATAGTATATAATAGTAATCAATCAATGAGTATCAATGAGTGATACAGTGTAGCAGCCTACACTTTAAAATTTTATGTCGATATCTATTTAATTATAGATATATGCCGTGCTCCGTCGTTGATCAGTGGCGGATAAAAGTTCACAGAAAAATCCCATATTTTTAAATTAATTATTTTTAATTATTTTGGTCATTATGGTATAAAATTCAATCATTAATTTAATAAATAAAAAATTACATCAGCTGTCCCTCTCATTTATGGGTAAAATATAAAGTGTTAAAACTTAACAAATAGTTCCTAAATATATTTTTAATAAGCCTAAAATTTATAGAACTCATTTTCGTATCACCGTTTATTATAAAATTACATAAGTTCCTTCTTAACTCATTTACTATTCATTTAATAACAATTGAGCGTTACCATCGTTTACGGAATAAATTCGAAATCACAAAGTATATATTTAATATACTTTATTTATATACATAGGTATTAATTATCATAATATCATATTTTTATTTTATTTTATATACTTAGCTTTAATAACAACAACATATAATATTTCAAAAATATATTTCAAATTGTTATTACATATATTCATATGTTTAAATATTTATGTATCTATTTACAAATAGAGGTTCGTGAATCGTCGAGAATGGTTGAAGGTTAATTGAATATATGAAACAGTTCAAAAATTTTGAGATTCAACTTTACAGACTTTGCTTATCGTATCGAGATCATATAAGTTTAAGTTTAAATTTGGTCGGAAATTTCCAGGTCGTCACAGTACCTACCCGTTAAAGAAATTTCATCCCGAAATTTGAGTGAGATGGTCATGGCTAACAATAAATATGTTTTCATGACGCATATGAGTTGATAAATAGAGTTTTATCATCGTTGAGTAATATGGATAAAACAATTCGATCATGCGAAGAGTATAAGTGAATCTATCACAAAAGGGCGAAATGAGGAAATAAAGGCTCGTCATATCTTTTGGGGTAGACATGATTGATTCTCGGGGTTCAAGGGATTTAAAGAAAATCTTCGAAATCTAAAAGATTTGATTCTTCGGTGAATAAGAAAATTAAGATCTCTATAATTAAATACGGTGATCTTCCTCGATTACTCTGTCTGATATTTCCATTATATATATTAAGCTCTTCCATTCCATTTTTCTCGCCATTCCTATACTTTCTTTCTTAGTTCATACATCCAAAAGATTGTGAAAATGCTTAATCCAGTTCTAATCCTTGTCCTTATCCTAATTATCATTTCTGTCATCCTTCTTTTCAATCTTCCACCAGAAAAATCTGTTTACTTTTACTATTACCTTGACACTATTCTTAATTCTACCGTGTCTTTATATTGTTATTCGTACTAATATCCACAGTTTGTAATCTACGTGTTGTTATCGGGCTTTATATTTTCTCTTATATTTCGAAGTCCTTGCTTATGTTTTCTATAATCATTGTCATCCCAAGATAATACTCCCCCTATTTGCTGCGATTTATACTCCAATTTCTATTTCGGAGCTTTATCCCTTCGTTTCTTCTTCTTGTGATTGGGCATCTCTTGTAATGGTCCAGAATTCGTAGATATACGTTTCCGAATGAACATTGTTAATGTCCTAAGAAAGAAACGGTAATAGCACAATTTGACTTGTCAAATTACCAGAATTCAAGGAAAGATAGGACTATCAAGAAAAATATGTTCTTGATATGTTTATAGATTAGACAGAACGTAAGAGTCGTGTAACATGGCACATGATGACGTTATGATCTGTGAATCATCACATTCCATTTAGAAACTTAGCATGACTTACTGTAATATAATCACGTTGATCAAGTGTCATTATATTATACTAACTCATGCATCAGTTGCCAACATTACTTCAATATCATTCATATTTTAAGCTCGAAAGTTTACAGAATATAGAAACTAACAGTTTCTATATGATGTAATACTGATAGCACGAAGGGATTAATGATTTCAGATAAGAATAGTTATGAAAATATCTTCAGAAATATGGAGGATATTTATAATGAAAGATACGATGATATCTTGGAATTTCTAATATCGAAGGATGGTGAAAAAAAATTTGTCCGCAAGAGTTTGGAGTCAGAAGCAAGGTATTCGCTAAAGATTTCATCAGAAACGAAATCATCATGATTCTTAATGTACAAGTTTAGTCCTTGTGATTTGTTCAGAGACTCCTTCGTAGTTTGCTCAATCATTTTTTCAGTACATATTTTTCATTGAGTGTTTCCAACACTCCATTCTTTATTATCAAACTTTTGGCTGTTAAGATCGTTTACAGTTTTTGCTGCTTCATTCAGATTTTTCAACATTACGAGTATTGATTCATATACTGGGTGTTTTTCAGAGTTTCAGAATGAAAGATCATAATTCTAAGAGATAAATGTTATATGTATACGTATAACTGTTGATGTAGAAACGTTGTGAGATTCAAAATACTGATTGCTGATTTTCGGTAATTGGTATGACAATTTTTTTTTTGTTACAAGGTACGGATGTATATATGATGGAGTTTCGATAATTATAATGATTTTTCGAAAAGTTAAAGATCAATGAAGTTGTTGGTAAGTTTACGGCTAATGTGGTGGAATATAAACGTTTCCACGGTAACGATGACGAAAGGCAAACTTATATATCAAGGTTATAATAAGGCTAATTCGAATGAAAGGTTGAAGTTGATTTGCTGAAGCTGTGACAAAATTGACTACTTTGGAAAGGGATTGCAAAGTTAATTTCGGTAATAACAACGCTAAAGGAATTAGCACAGCTACGTGTTAAACGTTTACTCAGGTTCCGAGAGTTTTTCTGGTGCATAACTATATGCATCAATCTTTTCTTCCGTAGATGAAGTGCGGTTGGTTCATCCTCTCGATTGAGGTGTTTTCAAGAATTATTAAAGGTTTGAACGCAGATTATAATCGTCAAGATACAAATGAGGTTTAAGATGAAATCAAGTGGCAAACTTGAAGAAATGTTTAGTTTCATATGTTATTATCAATATTTTAATTCATTTTAATTGTCCAATGTTATTAGTCCACAGTTAACAGTCCAATAATTCATATATAGTTTAATATATAATATTTGAATTAATTAATACATATCGTGACCCGTATACATGTCTCAGACTCGATCACAACTCAAAGTATATATATTATTGTAGAATCAACCTCAACCCTGTATAGAGAACTCAATCATTACTGCATATAGAGTGTCTATGGTGATTCCAAATAATATATATATATATGTGTCGATATGATATGTCAAAACCTTGTATACGTGTCCCGATATTTAAAGTGCGTGAAATAATTACAGAAATTAAATGACAATAAATAAAATTGCGAGAATTAGAATTGCGATAATTAAATTGCGATAAATAAATTGCGATAAATAAATGTAATACGGAATTAACAGTTAGCTAGGAACAGTTAGCTAGGATTTTGTTCGCGTTGATTCTTAACAAAAATTTTCTCATGGTTAATTTGTTTGTTTCTAACAAATTTTATTTTGTCCAATGTTTTCTTCATTATGCCACTTGTTGGATTCTGATAGATCAAAATCCAAATATGAAATTGAATGAAAATGGTTATTTTGCTGTGAACGGATACGTATATCGGTGGTTGTAAATAGGATAGTAAATAAATATTGAATTAGACTTGAAAGAATGTACAGTGTACTTATTAATGTGAAATCTAAATATTCCTCGGGTATTACCTACCCGTTAAAATATTTTCACCATTAATAGTTTGTACGAAAGAATTTTTAATTACAATCTTTATGAAAATATATATACATATATATTTTCTTCAGATGTAATCATGGATTTAATGAGTTAATATGATATTAATCTCATTTGATTTCCGTTTGGAACTAGAATGAATAATCTCTAAAACTTTAGAGATTACATAATCGCCATGTAGAACGAAGATAAATGATGTAGAACAATTCGTAGGACGATGATTGTACTCGAGGTACAGAATGAGATGTTGAGGCATGGGATGCGGATGTTGTTGTTGATAGTGGTGATGGTACTGTTGGTGCCGGTGATGTTGCTGAAGCTGGTACGTTTTGCACCATATTCTCCAAATTGATTACTCGAGCGCGAAATTCGTTGACTTCTTCGATTACTCCAGGATGATTGGCGGTTGGAACAAGCGGATGAATAAGGTTTAGAATTTTAGATAGAATATAATCGTGGCGAGATATTCGAGAAATAAGGGTGAAAATGGTGTTTCGGACTGGTTCGCCGGTAAGTGCTTCATGTTCTTCGCCAAGAGGGCAATAAGGTAGATGGAAAGGATCACCTTCTTCTTGCCTCCAATGATTTAGTAGATTACGAACCCATTCCCAATTTCTCCAGATTTGGTGATGACTGATTAGCTGATCCATTCCTGTCACACTGCTTTCGGAATTTAGGTGAATATCCATGTCGGAATAGCTGTCGGAATAACTATCGGAATAGCTATCGAAATCTGTGGGACTCGAACTGGTTGTGGAATTCATCTCGTACGATCAGATGAAGGATTTTCGATAAGAAATAGATTATAGGATGTAGATTAGTACCCTGCAATACATAATTTACATATGTATATTTAATACTAAAATCCCATAAGTTACGGAGGAATCTACGAAATATTTCAGGCAAAGTTACAGTAACAGATACGCTAAGATATGAAGTAGCAGATACGCTAAGATATGAATTTTGTCTATACACTATTCATGCAATCAATGCAGTAAAATGTGTCTAGACTAAGAGTGATAAGCAAGTGATTCCCTAAGAATGATAAACAGGTAATTTTCGACACAAAATGATAAGCAAAACTTTTGACATGCAGACACGGTCGAAGTCCAGACTCACTAATGCATCCTAACGACTTATCAGTTATACACACTAATGCAGACCTGGTTCGCTAAGACCACCGCTCTGATACCAACTGTAGAGACCCGTCCTAATCTATCCGGACGAAGTCCATATCGATTATAAACGATTCACAACAGTTGATTACATCGCGAGGTACTTGACCTCTATATGATACATTTTACAAACGTTGCATTCGTTTTTGAAAAGACAATCTTTCATTACATCGAAAGTTTTTGAAAAGACAATCTTTCCTCCTAAACCCTAATTCCCTCTTATAAATAGAGGGGTAATCTAAGCAATTAGGGCACCCAATCGGGACACATTCTCACTAGGGTTTTTACCTACGACTCCTCGTAGGGTTTTTCCCCTTCGCCGCCAATCGGCGCCGCTATTGGCCGGCGGTCAGCCTTAGCCACCCTCCCGAGATCATCATCTCGGCTAGGGTTATCACGGTATCCGGACCGAAGGTTAATGCCGCTGAACTAATAAAACCCTCCTCTATTGCACTCAAGCGTGTTTCTATCCTAGGCGGAAATATACTTGATCAATTGGTGCTTTCATTGAGAGATACAACATATTGTATTCCTTCCATTACACGAACGGTGCTGTAAGTTTGCATTTATTTTCTTATGTTAAAAATCCGGGAAACACATATTAACATGTGACCTGGTTTGTGGCTATCCATTAACCAGAACACACATGGGTTTAGTACATGCATTAAGAGTAATATGATGATCTGGTCATGGGTTACACGTTGAAAATTGTATGCATACATGCGGATTTAATATAAAAATAGGTGTATTTTCTGATCTCGTGAACACCATGATGTTTTTTTTATAATCAAACGTTACCAACTTGTTACGGTGTGTATATTTATTTACATATGGGTGGTTCTCACGTTTAAAAAAAAAAAAAAAGAGAAACATATGACCAGATAGTGATCATACCCTATACGGAGTACAACAAATTAACATGCTTACATGTTCGTTTTATCATTATTTTACAACCATTCTTCATACTTCATGATTCATCATTCGGGATCACCGAGTTGGGTGGTGGTGGTGTCGGAGGGTCCGGTTTATATTTCAAAGGGAAAAATCTGTGGAAACATCTCACAAAAGATCGCAACGCCTTCGGAGTATATATATCACAACGATACCGGACTGGCAGTTCGGGTAGGCCGCATCGCCTCTGGGCATGCCGTAACGCCTATGGACAACTTCATAGCAACTCCGGGCTGATTGCAGCGCATCCAGGAAGATCCGAAATCATCTCAACGTGGCCTGAAATCGGAGCTCCTTATCTGCTATTTCTAAACGCATGTTCTTATCAAAGGTACCCTTATTGACTCTTTTTAATCCACTCGTTCCTATACTTTATGAGTTAATTGTTGTTTTTGAATATAATAATGGTAACAATTACTAATAAAGTAGTAACGGGTGTACGAGCTGCTAAACGATGTGTACAACTCGTACAAGGAAAGGGTATCTGATAAAATTTATGTAGATCACATTATACGTGGTTGTACCGAATCTTACGCACCACCTATCTTTTTTTTTTATGGAAAAAATATATATTCATCCATCAATATAATCATAAGGGGATATGTTTATAGGTCACGTGTGTAGCACGACTTATATAATTCATGAGGTATTAAAAACAAATTAATCAGGACCAATTGTTATATTATTTTGTGTTATTAGTGGGTCCAAAGATTTATTTGGGAAGTCGGTGTCTCTCGGGTTTAAAAAAACATATTGATATGATACGAGTACGAATTATTTCACGAATTATTTGGTTGATTAATTGATTTGATTATTCTCATTCCATTAATAAAGATTGATAATATTTATCAGGTTTGTATACCTTTACTTTAAGCCACATTTTATATATGGAAGATATTTAATGAATTATGATGTTATTTTAGTGAGAAGACACATGGTTACACCGAAAATATTGCGTCTAACATACACAGGATATATGTCAAAATCTCATACCCCCTTATCTAGCATTTATGCTTTATAGTTAATATATTGGTATGAGGGCTAGTTGTAACGAGCAATATGTTGAGTTAGATATTGTGTTTATCCTGTTACGCAAGGTACAACGCGTGTCTCACTTATTATGTGTTATGTACACGTTGCATTTGCACCATGGCGGCTTCGCGTAAGTCCATGATCGTAGTTTATTGCAACACCCCATGCAACGATTTGCAGATGCCTTCGCGGCTAATTCGCATGGCTCTTGGCAGCTAACCCGCAGCACACTTTGCAGCCGATTTAGCATTAGTCTTCACGGCCAATTGTCACATTTCGTGGTTAATTTGTCGCAGCCCTTGCGGCTAATAGATGCGAGTCTTTTGCGTCTTTGCGAGCCTGTTAGGCTCTTTTTGCAGTACTTTGCGCAGCGTTTCGCGCGGTCCTTTGTGACGACGTTTGGATGATCCTTTGCACAACTCTTTGTGCGCTCATTTGCACGATCATTTGTGCAGCTTTTTGCACGCATGGTATCATTAGTTTTACATATTAACAATATTAAACAATGTCGTGCGAATACGCTCCAGTATAGATCATAGTGCTTAAGGACAAATCATAGTGCTTAAACAATGATTTGGTTTATTTTTTAAGTAGTAACAGATCTAATCCATAATTTATATT
Source organism: Rutidosis leptorrhynchoides (assembly GCF_046630445.1). Taxonomy (NCBI): domain Eukaryota; kingdom Viridiplantae; phylum Streptophyta; class Magnoliopsida; order Asterales; family Asteraceae; genus Rutidosis; species Rutidosis leptorrhynchoides. The sequence continues at coordinate 123,572,453 of NC_092338.1, read as the reverse complement.
ATGGGGGCGAATGTATCTATCATCTATCTTATAACTTTATCTTATAATGTTTATATATCGGCAAGGATATAAAGTAAACATGCAGCGTCCTTAGCGGGTGATTAGCTGCTGCTTTTTCAGGAGACTTTGTGATCCTTTGCAAATCGTTTGCATCCCTTGCGCAGCCCGATCTATTCGATCCAAAGGGTACCATGCGGCGAATCTATGATTCCTTAATTAAAGATTTATGCTTATCACTAAAGGTTTGTTAGATGAAAGATTGTGATCTCTGGGTATAATTAATTCACAGAGGATCTTATATTGGAATACTATAATATAAGAAATCTAACATCACTCTGGATAGCGTTTTTACTCGTTGTACAAACATATTAGACCATTCGGTTATACAGAGCATTTGTTATAATGGTAGGCCGTACCATGACAATCCAACCAGCTCAAATCGTATTTGTAATGGCTATCCTATAATTTACTAACACCCGATCACAACCCTTTGGGGGGCCTTTCACGCAGCCTGACTACAACCGCATAACCTGATTGTATCCCTTTATAAGGCCCTCAAAACTAAGTTGCATTTGCACCATGGCTGCTCCGCGTAAGGCCATGGTTGCAGGATTATTTGTGCGTTGCGCAGCACTTTACATGTGTTGTGCGCACTCTTTGCATTGCACCATGGCGGCTCCGCGTAAGGCCATGGTTGCAAGATTATTTGTACGTTGCGCAACACTTTACATGTGTTGCGCGCTTTTCCTTTGCACCATGGTGGCTTCGCATAAGTCCATGGTCGCAAGATTTTATGTGCGTTGCGCAACACTTTGCATGTGTTGCGCGCACTTTTCCTTTGCACCATGGCGGCTTCGCATGTCCATGGTCGCAAGATTTTTTTTGCATTACGCAACACATTGAATGTGTTGTGCGCACTTTGCATTTGCACCATGGTGGCTCCGCGTTAGGCCATGGTTGCAGTTTATGTGTTTTGCATAGTTTCTTTTGGGCACTATACCTTGTACATTTCCATTACTTTACAATGGTAAATCGTAGAATTTTAATTCTTGTTCCATACCCGCTCATCGCTCCTAAAGGTGGTGTCAACTTAATGTTGGATTTCAACACCACTAAATACTTTAGTAGTATTGAAATGGGGGCTAGCATGGTACTAGGCTCTTAGCGGGAAAGACATGTTCTATTGTCAAGCGCTACTGTACAACCTATTTTGGGTGGACCCATTTACACAATATGTGTTCTTAGGAATATCTCCCCTTTAGGAGGAGCGTCATTATGCCTCTATATAACACCGGGTCGCTCCCGTTTCATGTTTCATTGTGTCGTCGTTGACTATACTAGTTTGTCGGGACTGACGCACTTCATTACCTTCTTTATGGTAAAGGCGTAGAGTTATGACGCAAATATTCCGTAACACGCTTCAACAATACACGGTATCTTTCCAAACTACTTTTACGCGTAGTCACTTATGGCATTAATCCCGCATAGCACACCATTCGCGCTTCTCGCGACTCTATTGTACATTGTACATGCTTAGATCAACTTACATTGCGCCTCAGCGGCTCCGCATAAGCCCATGGCTGCAATTTGTTCGTGCGAGTTGCAACACGCAACACATTGCACTCTTTTCTTAGCGTCATGGCAGCTCCTCGTAAGTCCATGACCGCAATTTCTGTGATCCACACACATTGCGTCATGGTGGCCTCGCATAAGCCCATGGCCGCAGTTTTACTTCGCGCACCTTGCATAGTTCTTTGAGCGGTTATTTGTGCAGGGTCTTTTGCACAACGCAATGCGCAGTCTTTTCTATGCCCCTTTTGCGCGCCCATTCAAGCGCAGTTCTTTATGTAATGCTTTGCACAGTTCTTTTCTATTAGAATTTCTATGCGCATTTATGTATCACCCTTGATGGTGGTGTCAACTTAATGTTGAATTTCAACACCACTAAATACTTAGTAGTATTGAAATGGGGGCTACCATGATATATGGCTTCAACTGAGTGGGATGATTTGTTTCCTTTGGCGACGACCCTTAGCCAAAAACACTTTTACGCATTTTACATTGCGCTATGGCAGTTCCGTGTTTGGCCATAGCCGCAGTTTATTCATGCGACGTGCAACACGTTGCATATGTGTTGCACACTTAGCTTTGCGCACGGCGGCTCTGCGTAAGCCCATGGCTACATTTCGTTTGTGCATTTCACACGTTGCTTAAGACCACCGCACCTCATTTGGCATACGGCGACATTAAAGAGGTAATATATAGCTAGTTGGACTTGATCATCCAAATTATCAGCTTATATTCTTTACGACCACGATACACCTCTTCTTCATATGGCTTCATGCCTACTTCCTTGCCTAGAATCGTCTTCACGATTGGTTTTTGGGTTTTAACCGTATGATTAGCTATACGGGTTATTCCCGGTTTGTCACATGATTACGATCATTCGACGAAGGACACAACATTACGTAGATCATACTTTATCGAATCGATAGTCAAGTTACGTAAACCATCATTCATTCATTCGTGGTTAGGGTTAACAGGTCAGTCTCTTACGACGGTAACCTACAACCCTCACGGGGCCATCGATCAACGAACGTTATCGATGGTGGACTTAACATTTAACCACCCCATCGATATCATCATATCGATCTGGGTTATTCACGGTAGCCGGACCGGAGAGTTAAATTCTAAGATCCTTAAACCCCACATTACTCGCAATCCCGCTAGGATTGTCTACGGTTTACGAACCGGAGAGTGGAATTCTGTTGTCCTCAAAATTCTATTGTTCATGGCAAGATTAAACGCGTCGCGGATATAATAACTTTCAAATGCCAATAAATCTCTCGCACATATTTTATCAATAGTTTATTGTGCGATTCCTGCCTACTTAAGGGGTGTCCTCTAGCCCCGCGCGGCAGAAGCCTGTTTGGTTACAAGGCTAGAATATAACGGTAGGTGAAGGGAATTGGGTTTCCCCTAGCCAAGCGCCACACAGACTAGAAGGCTGCCAAGTCGACTTAAAATACGAGCATTAGTTTGCTTGTGCATATTAAATTATCCTAAGTATTGGTTTACTTTGGGAAACTCTTAAGTATAAAAACATTGGTTTGTTTTTAGTTAGCATTGCCTTACCACACAACTAAGTGCACCCCTAGTACGTGACAGAGTAAGTGATGCTGTAACTTATGAGTATAAACTTTTTTCGTGCGGACTCGCACACGGGCTTTTTTGTTAAAATATTGGTTTATTTTACGCAGCGCCCGGAATTGTGCATAAGTTTTGGTTAACTTATGCGCACATTGTGTGAATTGTCTTAATTCGCGATGATAGGCAATTACAATCAAATGCATAAATGTCCATGATTACGCTGCGTAAGCGCATAGTTACTTGATACCCCTCACAAATATGTGGTAGGGATGCCTCAATATGACTCTGAAATCGGACTCCGCGAGTCTGAGATGCCTTGTATACAACTACAAGTTCCGATCAGCTAGTTGTTTCAGGATGTCATTTTGACGTGGTCTTATTTATAGTTCGCCATGACATGTTTTCACATTTCATACCGAACTGGGGGGGAGTGATGGTATACTATCAGTATCCCTTCAGTTTTGTTTTTGCTACATCGCTGCTTTGTGCATTGCGGATGGTAGTGGAAGTTAGCATGCTCACATCGCTGCATTGCGTTAAGCGCAAGGATGCATCGCGAGTAGTTGTGCTTAACACGCATGCGTCACATTTGGTCGTATCACGCATGATTGCAATGCGCAAGGCTGTGTCGCGCATAGTTATGATGTGTAGGCCGTACTGTGCAGGGTTTCACCCTACGGACCCCCGCTCACCTCATGACTGCATGGCATGCGGAATTATTACATCGCGTCATCACATTACTATGTGGATTCGTTATGCATTTGACTTCGTAGTCGGTGCAGGTTATGTGATGAGTTATTTGCGGTGGCATATTTGTAACTTCGATATGACATTAATATGTCACACCGAACTTGGGGGACTTGATGATGTGCGGAGCCCATTGGGCCGAGTAATTGGGCTTGGTTCATGGGCCGCGGTCAAGTCTTCCTCCTAAACCCTAATTCCCTCTTATAAATAGAGGGGTAATCTAAGCAATTAGGGCACCCAATCGGGACACATTCTCACTAGGGTTTTTACCTACGACTCCTCGTAGGGTTTTTCCCCTTCGCCGCCAATCGGCGCCGCTATTGGCCGGCGGTCAGCCTTAGCCACCCTCCCATGATCATCATCTCGGCTAGGGTTATCACGGTATCCGGACAGGAGGTTAACGCCGCTGAACTAAAAAAACCCTCTTCTATTGCACTCAAGTGTGTTTCTATCCTAGGCGGAAATATGTTTGATCAACATCACTTGTTGGAACATAACAGTCGGTATGATTTCCCTGCAATCAAAACTACTAACCTTGATATCAAATAAATAGAATAACAATGACACATTTACATCTAAGTTTACGTTTCTAAAATTACCTCTTTCTCCTTTCTAGAACGTTTCTTTGAAGTTTCATTATCTGCAACTCCCACACCATGTTCATTATTATCAGAATCTTGCAATTTCTACCATCAAAATTAAGCAGAAAATTAAAAGTTTAGGTACATTAACTAACTTTTTGAATAAAAGGCAATATATTGTTACATACCTTGTTTTTTTTCTGGGTACTTGTAACGATTTTCTCAGACTTCGACTTTAGTCTGTTAGTCAGTGGACGACCTTTTCTACGCACAACTCAACTGGAGGATTACTAATCTTAACGTTATCCTTGTTAGAAGCACACGTTTGTGGCGGGCCACTATTGCCAATTCTTTCACCTATTATTTCACTCTTCAACTCATCAACTCGATGAAGTACAAGACTGCATTTTTTGCCATCCAAGTTCTGAATTTTTGCCATTTTGGGAGTTTTTGATGTTTCTGAATGATAATCATCATCATCATCATTCAAAGGAGAACTAAAAGAAGATGATTGATCTGATTCAATTGGTGAAGAACATAAAGATGAAGATTCAACCATGTTGGTGAAGGCGAATGAGAAGTTACAGTATTACGGTATTACTCCGTGTGAATTTCGATTGCGAGAATATAATTCATATCATCGTAATTTAATAAATGAGATATTAATAATTATTATTAGGTATAAATTCATTCACGTCAAAGATATTTAATTAAAAGAAAAAACCTTCCTAAATTATATGGAGATAGTTACCAAATGACATTGATGTCCACCTCAGTTTGTGAGAATTTATTTGTAAAATATATGTGGCCATATCATTTCTCTAACAAATAAATATGAAAACAAAAGGAATTAATCAACATCAAACTTTAATCAAATACTGATCTACTCTATCATCTTCATATGCATCTTCCATCTTCCATGTAAATTAAATCTCAAATCCCTCTATATTTAAAAAAAATAAAAATTAAAGTAAAAAATAAAAATCAAACTCGCACAAAGAAAATACTCAATTCTGGACCACTATTACCATCCGGATTCATCATGTAATATGTCTCCGAATTATTTGATCCGATCACTCGCTCAAAATGTGCACGCATGTACGTTAATTCTCCATCTGTCGATGAACCACCGACCACATTAATTTCATCATTATTATTGTTACTGTTATTGTTACTGTTATCACCACCAGAAGCTGGAAGAACTCCAGCTCCCATTGATATTGCATGCAATAATTGCATGACATACAAATCATCATCCGTAGGCTCTCTCTTTACACCATACCCCATTTTTCGACCATTACAATACATTGTCCATATCGGCTCATCAACAAGCTTCGTTTTCCCGCCTTGTTTCTCGCATTCTAACGCGATTCTAACGAGCCCTAACCCCATTTCTTGTAGTAGTTTCCCTGTTGGAATAGAGAGTTCTAGTAAAAGCATAGGCAAACACCTAGGGTTTTCTTGAATTGCTAAGTTGATTCGTGCTTTTCGGTACCCAAATAGGGTTCCGGTCATTCGGGTGCCACCATGGATGTGATTGTTGTCCTTATGTTGGCTGTGAAGGGACACTGGGAATTTACATGCTGCTGGAGTTATGATGGGGAATGAACGGAAAACGGAGCGAACACGGCGGAAGATTTTGGTTGATTTTGATGGGGTTTTTCTTGGTGATGATGGTTGAAGGGATACTCCTCCGGATAACGGCTGGGTCCGGGAGGATGACAGTGATGATGAAACAGCCGGCGGCGGTTTCTTTTGGCCAGCCATTTATGAAAATCAAAACCTTTATTTGAGTAAATTGATAAGAAATGGAGGTGGGAACGAATTCAAGTATATAGAAAGTAGAAAGGTGAGTTGTGTGGGATGCACGTTTTTTGGTTTAACATAGCAAGGAACAGATAATGATGGCCGGACTTGAACACCAATTATCCGTGTATAACTTAGTTGACTTCAATTCAATATATCAATATCAATTTCTTTTATATATAACCCCCTTACCAAATTCATTTAAAACTCTACTTGTATTTTTAGAATGAATACATACACTAAACTTTTGATGCATAAATTACAAAATCATGACTCTATCATTGGTTAAGGCCAAGGGAACTAATTCAAATTGGCTCGTTAAAATCTCGATTCGAACCGGGCATAAATGAGTTTGAAACCGTTCTTGAACATATTTTGAAGCTCGTTTGGTAAATGAATCCGAGATCGCGCTTCATATCTCGTGCTCGGACAAACTCGCGAACCTAAACAAATTTTTTTATTTACATACACTAATTAGTGTAGTTCCGCTTCTTGCTCTAAAAATTAGAAAAGGCTTGTCGTAAATCGCCAGTTGGCTTGGTCTAACCAAGAAAGACTTGGTTATCGTGGAAATATTCCCCATGGCACACCCAAAATATGGGGCCAGAAATTGCAGAGGAGCGTGATCCGAGGTGGTGGCTGCTACAAGAATGGATACAACTAGAAAGATTTCGGACCGCACGTTGCGGCGGTTGCATTTGGATATATGCTGGGAGGACTCGAACCCAGGTCTTTTTTCTTACAAAGTCATAAAGTTACCGCTTACTCTAGTCGTTCACTTGATATAATTAGTTCAATTTGTTTATTATTTATATGTATAAAATTAATTCAAAATGTTTCTCTTTAAAAACTAATCCGTTTTGAATATAATTAGTTGCGTTTTGTTCGTAAAATTATTTCGAGTTGAACGGTGATAACGGAAAAAGCTAACTCGCGGCGAAAAAAGACCCGTTAAAATTGGTGGGTTTTATTTATTGATTATTGTATTAAATTGATAAATTACATTTTAATCCCTTAAAGTTACCTCTCATACACAACTTTTATCCTAAATAGTTACATCCTTTATCCCTCAAATATGTAAATATGTTGTAGTTGATAATTTTCTTCCTTGGAAAAAACAACTTCATCCATTATATATACTTATAACAGGCTCCCCCAATGAACAGTTGTAGCGACCCCGACAAATCGTCAAGTGACGGCGTCGGCTACGTGGGTCCCATTACCTGATTATAAGTCTTTAAGATAACGTTTGACCAAAATATGTCGCCTTCATTTCAAAATAAAGATTGTTTCAAAGTTTACAAGAATTGTTCAACCAAAAGTTAAGTTACAACGTTATAAGTACGATTGAAATCTAGGCGACACGGTTTAAAGTAAAGTCAAAAGACGCTCCATGAAAAGCATGTATACTCGACATCCAAAGCAAGTATCAAATAATGAGCGGAAGCATGTATCACATATCGTGCAAGACCTGAGAAAAACATAGAAATCTGTCAACGAAAAACGTTGGTGAAATCATAGGTTTAGTAAGTAAATTGTATTGAACCACAAGGTTCTTTAAGAATTGCTCAACCAGAATCATTCACATTCCAAAATAGTATTTGTATCACGAGCACCCAATTATCAAGGCTTAACCGAATCTTCCCTCTGAATTTTGAATTTAGTGTTAGAACTTACACTATACATTGTTGAAATTATATTTCATTCACTAACGGTAGCGAACCGTCTGAATGAGGGTTTGTTAAACCCGTATGGCCACACAACATAATTACACGCTTACACTTACACCCTGCAAGTGGAACTAATGATAATTGGATTGAGGACTTTTGTTCAAACTCGTATGCATCTTTGTATTCGTATTTGTTCACAATGTAAAAGCATGAAAAGTAAATAAGTATGAAATGTATGTGTTTCTCAGCCCACGATGTAAAGAATAAAAGTGATTGAAAAAGTGGGACTATGATCTCACCTTGAGTGCAAGAGTTAATAAAGTACTTCGACAAGTAAACGCGTGCAAAGACAAAGCTAGTGTTGACCTAAACATATAGGTTATATCAATAACGGTAAACACAAAACGGTCAAAGATGTTCAATTAGTCCTATGGCTCAATACGACTCGATTAATATAGCATGTGAAGCAAATTGTCAAGTTTCATGCAAGATACAAGTATAAAAGCATGTTAGGAAGATTGCATAATTAATTGGTTAAGTTTGACAAAAAGTCAAACTTGGTCGGGTCAAAGTCAACGAAAAAGTCAACATGTTCGGGTCGGGTCCCGGACTATTTTTCTATGCTAATTATTCATATACAAGTATATTAGAACAAGTTTCGTGTGAATCGGAGGTCGGTAGCTAGTCAAACATTTCACGTGAAATGGGACAAAGTGGTCAGAATCTGACCAGGCCAATCCGCGCGCCGCGCGGGGATGGGGCGCGCCGCGCCACCATCTGGGCAGAGAATTCTGGTCAGTTTTTCAAAGTATGCACGAACCAAACATCAAACACTCACCATTTATGATCCGCAAACAACCAAAACATGTATCTTATATCCTCGGAAAGGTATTTTGACGAGCAATACAACTAACCACATATCATCAAACAAAAACATCATTTACAATAACCGAAAGCTCGTCAATTGATCAAGAAAGGTTTATTTTCAAAGTTTCAAGTTCGTAAAACGTATTTTATGATTCGGGAATCCAATTTACACATACGATATGCCGTTTCGAAGGTAACTAAGTATACATTGCATCTAAACACTTACTAACAACATTAACAAGCATTCAACGCATCAAAGATCATTTCAAAGTCTATCAAACCCTAGTCAAACATCACAAAATCCTTAATCGGGTTTTTGAAGTTTTCTTAATCAACCTACACATCAATATGTAGCTAATGATACTATTAACACAATTAAAACATGAACTTTAACAATTAAACAACTTTAACTCATCCAAAATCAAGGATTTAGCACACCCATTTCAAATGTTCAAACTAGTTACTCAAAACAACGAATCGAGCAAACAAAACATATATTCATGTTATACACGAGCCATAGACACTAACTAACACCATTTCAAGTCAAAAACACGAATTTAGAGAAATCTAGAGTTTTATAATTGTTACCCAAAATCGATGAAGTTAGTATCAAATCGTAGAGAATGAAGAGAGGATCACGAAAATGTAATTTGTTTTGTTGTAAGCCTCCTAGATCGATTTTAGATGATGATTTTATGAAGTTGGGGTTTGTGTGTGTTCTTGCTAGAGAGAAAGAGAGAGGGAGGGAGATGGTTGAATGGTGGTGATTGGGGTGGACTAGTTGACCTAGTCAACTAGTTTGCCCCGTGTCAATTTTAGTCCCTCGAGTTTAGAAGCGGGTGCGGGATTTAACCGATCGAATATTTTTAAAACGCAAGTTAACGAGAGATGTTATAATTAAATAACGAGAATATTATGAACGTTCGTCAACGGAGTCGACGAATTTAAATACGAAAGATATTATTTTAAAAAAAAAAACGGTGTTAAAATAAATTTAACGGAAAAACGCGGGATGTTACATTATCCACAACTCAAAAGAAATTTCGTCCCGAAATTTAGTTGGAAGTAGTAGTCGATATCTCTTACTCGAGACTTTACGTTGTTCATAATATGAATAAGTGTAGGTACGTCCTTGAGTGTTCTCATGAATTTGGATAGTCAGGGTTTTACGTTGTATTAAGGTTTGGTTTTACGATCCATGATTTCAACCAGTTTTCCCATGAAGAGGAGTTTGTCATCAATAGTTGATGTACCTAGCAGGATTGCACGTTCCTGTTCCACAGGACACGTTTCTAAGTTTGTTACACGAAATGTAGGGTAAACGGGAACTTAATTGAGTCTGAAGTTCTAAACGATAGGAAGCGGTTCGATATTGCGGATATAGCCTTTCTCGATTTCCCAAATTGGATTACACCTTTCCAAGGTGCGGTTTCTCAATATTACGCGGTTACACACTGGGATTTGTGAGGTTTTCATCTAAGTTTGGTATGACTCTTTTGGGCGACTACGGGTCGTCTCGAGCCCTTCTCGGACTTGGATTATCTCAATTGTTGTTTCTTGGATGAGTTAAGATTCGGTGTTTTGTTTGCCACATGCTTTGGTCCAACGAATAGGGGTATGACATTAGCGGTCATATAGGGTTTCGGAAAGTGCGTGTGAACACATGAGTGGTAACTACTGTTGTAAGAGGGATCTACTAAAAGCGACCATGCAAGTTTGAAACATGTCTTTTGAAGACGTAAATCGTTCGTTTGTTCGGTTCGTCTGTTTGTGGGTGGTACGCGGTACTCATGTCTAAGCGGGTCTCCAAGGTTTCTTGTAAAACTAGAGGCGAAACGAGTATTTCGATACGGGATATTTGACAAGGATACTCCGTGTTGGAATAGAATCTCTTAAGATATGTTTGAACAAGCCAGTTAGGGTTCGAAAAATGTTCGTTAGGACTATTCACCCTCGTGGCGAATACTAATATAATATGAGGAATTTCTCTATCCATGGAGAAATGTCACAAGGAGTTTCCTTAAACGGAAATGCGAGCGATAAAGATAGGAGTGAAATGAGGACTGAGAATAGGATGAGCTTACATCTCGAGGTTGCCATAACGCGCCTCTAGTTGTCGAAAATTTAAGTCTGGAAGAGAAACAAGATAGTACACGTAGTTGTATAGTTCGGGGTTGAATAATGGTTGGACGATTATCAGCAACGCAAGGGCGTTAAGTCAAAGAAGAGTGAAGTATCGTTGGATTGTGTGCTATCTTAAATTCCAGTAATATCAGACGGTGACGGTGAAATAACAGAGGTATGTAGTGTGGTACGTGATGACGAGAAGATTGATCGGATCCACAATTTAGTATTCGAATTCTTCGTGTAAAATAACGAATTTTAGTTATGTTGATTTTTGAGTCGAGAGGGTATGCCTTTCGGCGTCCAAGTAGAAATATTTCCATATTTGAGTCCCACCTGGTGCTATACGAATTAAGCTAGTAAGGTTGGTGGGAATAATCACGTTCAAGATTCGGGCACGTAGAGGTTTAGATTTCTACCTTAATGAGTTATCGAGGGTAAAGAACGAGCATCACGAGAAAAAGTAGAAAATGAATCTGCGGTAAATCTGAGTCATGAGAGTTTCCTGATTACATGTGGCTTGATTTGGAGATTGATTGTAATGCCTCGACCATTAACATCATGGTCTAGAAAATTGGACTTCGTTCAACAGAAATTCTCACTCGGAGAATTTGGTATAAAGTTGCTCTTTTCTCAAAAGTTCGAGCGTAAGATGGTGATGTTGTTCGTTTTCCTTCTTTACTTAAATAAGTTAAGACGTCATCTATAAATACGATAACAGATTTGTCTAGATAAGTTTGCATACGTGGTTTATGAGGTTTATGGATACGGACGAGCCTTGGATAAATCGAATGGTACTAAGAGAGATTTACAACTAACGTTGCGAGTTCGGAAAAGACTCAGGAGACATCGTCTCCCTTAACCCCCAATTGATGATAACCGGAACGGAGGTCGATTTGGAAACTACGGGATTCGTGCAAATAATCATGAGGTAATGGATACGAGGGAGAGGGTATCGGTTTCCAACCGAAAATTACTCAGTTCACAACAATCTATACAAGATGATGGGGAAACATTTTTTTTTTTTTTTTTTTTTAACGAATAGGTTTCGAGCTCCCTAGTTCTATAGGTGTCAAGTCAAAAGTCTTAACGTATATCCTCCAATAAAATTTATAGGCACACAATATTTTCCGTTGGTCACTTAAATCGTCTAAGTAATATCTAGGGGAAAAAAGTGGAATGTAAAGAGCACGAGTCAAAGACTTGGTTAATAAACATCTAGCGGTAATCGAATCGAATAAGTATGAAATATACTGTTTGTTGTGAAGAAACGTACCCGTGACTAGTCCATCGTCGTCTCGGGCATCCTAGGTGTCGATGTTGAAAGTTCAACGGCGTGCGTTGGGGTTGATTTTCTTGTTTGGGCACGCACTTCTAAAATGACCCGGTTGGCCACATTCAAAACAAACACCCGTCTTGGGTGCATTGTGCTCCTTTTGGGCGACGGGAGCGGTATTCCTACAATCGTGGGCTACATGGCCACTTCTTTGACACTTCAAGCAAAATGGTTTGCCACATTCACCTAAATGATGTTTGTAGCACTCGTTACAATACGGTAGGTGTCCGGTATAACCTTTCTTGCCGTTGGGGATGAAGGGCTTCTTGGCGGGGTTGTTGTAATTGCTTGATTGGGGGGCTTCCCATTTTCTTTTGTTGTCACCCGACTTATCCTCGGCTTTACGTGCCGGCACTTCAATCTCGTCCACTGTTTCAATCAATTGGCGGGCCATATTCAAAGCCTCTTGGTGGTTAGCGGGTTTGGATGACATTACTCCTTGTTTGATGCTCTTGGGGAGACCATCCATGTAAAGTTCAACCCTTAAAGATTCGGGGTTCACAAGATTTGGGCACATCAAAGCAAGTTCGGAGAATCGTTGATTATAGGCCTTAAGGTCATTCCCGACCGCTTTTAAAGTTCTTAGTTCGTGTTCGAGCTTACGGGTCTCTTCGCGCGGGAAGTATTCGGTGATCATCTTTTTCTTTAAGTCGGCCCATGAGAGTGTGTGGGCTTCATCGATACCCACCGACAGCACATATGTATTCCACCATGTGAGGGTGATACCGGCAAAAGTGTGGGTGGAATATTTGACTTTGTCTTGGTCCCGACAACCGCTTATGCTAAAAACGGCTTCTGTTTGCTCAAACCATCGGGTGAGCACAACCGGTCCTCCGGTCCCATCGAAGGTGTGAGGTTTGCACCCCATGAAAGTTTTGTAGGGGCAACCCTCGTTTGAATTTCCGGCTCCATGGTTGTTGTGGTTGTGGTTGTTATTGATGTCGGAGGAGGTACTAGCCATAGCCGCACCTATGGCGGCGGCTATCATGCGTTGAAAAGCTTGTTCGGAAGTTTCATTACGTGGCCCGCGACGGGGAGGCATTGTTCCTTCAAGACACAAGAATATCGTTGATTAGTATTCTCAATAATACTAATCATGATATGGAATGATGATGTAGAGAAAATTTTCCTTGACTCGCCTTAAATTCTTTATGTCATAATGTCGGAATGTCCATATGAATCACCGTAATATAATCCCGGAAATTATATTACCCTGATTCTCATGTGCATTTAACATTACTTCATAAAGTCAAGGTGGCGCGTCAACAAAATTTATCAACGTAAGATCAAGATCGAATACGAGTTAGATATGATAGAAGAGTTCGAGTATAAATGCACAAATAGTCAAGTAATTCCTACTTCTGTCTATATGCCGGTTGTAGTCTAGGTTCACCTATGTACCCTATGACTCGGGGTGGACACAAATGAACTCTAAATCCCTACAACCAAGGCTCTGATACCACTTGTAGCGACCCCGACAAATCGTCAAGTGACGGCGTCGGCTACGTGGGTCCCATTACCTGATTATAAGTCTTTAAGATAACGTTTGACCAAAATATGTCGCCTTCATTTCAAAATAAAGATTGTTTCAAAGTTTACAAGAATTGTTCAACCAAAAGTTAAGTTACAACGTTATAAGTACGATTGAAATCTAGGCGACACGGTTTAAAGTAAAGTCAAAAGACGCTCCATGAAAAGCATGTATACTCGACATCCAAAGCAAGTATCAAATAATGAGCGGAAGCATGTATCACATATCGTGCAAGACCTGAGAAAAACATAGAAATCTGTCAACGAAAAACGTTGGTGAAATCATAGGTTTAGTAAGTAAATTGTATTGAACCACAAGGTTCTTTAAGAATTGCTCAACCAGAATCATTCACATTCCAAAATAGTATTTGTATCACGAGCACCCAATTATCAAGGCTTAACCGAATCTTCCCTCTGAATTTTGAATTTAGTGTTAGAACTTACACTATACATTGTTGAAATTATATTTCATTCACTAACGGTAGCGAACCGTCTGAATGAGGGTTTGTTAAACCCGTATGGCCACACAACATAATTACACACTTACACTTACACCCTGCAAGTGGAACTAATGATAATTGGATTGAGGACTTTTGTTCAAACTCGTATGCATCTTTGTATTCGTATTTGTTCACAATGTAAAAGCATGAAAAGTAAATAAGTATGAAATGTATGTGTTTCTCAGCCCACGATGTAAAGAATAAAAGTGATTGAAAAAGTGGGACTATGATCTCACCTTGAGTGCAAGAGTTAATAAAGTACTTCGACAAGTAAACGCGTGCAAAGACAAAGCTAGTCTTGACCTAAACATATAGGTTATATCAATAACGGTAAACACAAAACGGTCAAAGATGTTCAATTACTCCTATGGCTCAATACGACTCGATTAATATAGCATGTGAAGCAAATTGTCAAGTTTCATGCAAGATACAAGTATAAAAGCATGTTAGGAAGATTGCATAATTAATTGGTTAAGTTTGACAAAAAGTCAAACTTGGTCGGGTCAAAGTCAACGAAAAAGTCAACATGTTCGGGTCGGGTCCCGGACTATTTTTCTATGCTAATTATTCATATACAAGTATATTAGAACAAGTTTCGTGTGAATCGGAGGTCGGTAGCTAGTCAAACATTTCACGTGAAATGGGACAAAGTGGTCAGAATCTGACCAGGCCAATCCGCGCGCCGCGCGGGGATGGGGCGCGCCGCGCCACCATCTGGGCAGAGAATTCTGGTCAGTTTTTCAAAGTATGCACGAACCAAACATCAAACACTCACCATTTATGATCCGCAAACAACCAAAACATGTATCTTATATCCTCGGAAAGGTATTTTGACGAGCAATACAACTAACCACATATCATCAAACAAAAACATCATTTACAATAACCGAAAGCTCGTCAATTGATCAAGAAAGGTTTATTTTCAAAGTTTCAAGTTCGTAAAACGTATTTTATGATTCGGGAATCCAATTTACACATACGATATGCCGTTTCGAAGGTAACTAAGTATACATTGCATCTAAACACTTACTAACAACATTAACAAGCATTCAACGCATCAAAGATCATTTCAAAGTCTATCAAACCCTAGTCAAACATCACAAAATCCTTAATCGGGTTTTTGAAGTTTTCTTAATCAACCTACACATCAATATGTAGCTAATGATACTATTAACACAATTAAAACATGAACTTTAACAATTAAACAACTTTAACTCATCCAAAATCAAGGATTTAGCACACCCATTTCAAATGTTCAAACTAGTTACTCAAAACAACGAATCGAGCAAACAAAACATATATTCATGTTATACACGAGCCATAGACACTAACTAACACCATTTCAAGTCAAAAACACGAATTTAGAGAAATCTAGAGTTTTAGAATTGTTACCCAAAATCGATGAAGTTAGTATCAAATCGTAGAGAATGAAGAGAGGATCACGAAAATGTAATTTGTTTTGTTGTAAGCCTCCTAGATCGATTTTAGATGATGATTTTATGAAGTTGGGGTTTGTGTGTGTTCTTGCTAGAGAGAAAGAGAGAGGGAGGGAGATGGTTGAATGGTGGTGATTGGGGTGGACTAGTTGACCTAGTCAACTAGTTTGCCCCGTGTCAATTTTAGTCCCTCGAGTTTAGAAGCGGGTGCGGGATTTAACCGATCGAATATTTTTAAAACGCAAGTTAACGAGAGATGTTATAATTAAATAACGAGAATATTATGAACGTTCGTCAACGGAGTCGACGAATTTAAATACGAAAGATATTATTTTAAAAAAAAAAAACGGTGTTAAAATAAATTTAACGGAAAAACGCGGGATGTTACAACAGTAAGCCGAGCCACCAAGCCGATGAACAGTAACCGGAGTTGAGCCATTGAGCCGATGAACAGTAACTTGAGCCGATGAACAGTAAGATGAGCCGATGAACAGTAACTTCTCTTTTTTTCTTTTCTTTTTTGTTTGTGTTTTGGCCAACGAAGTGGCAGACCTTTTTTTCTAGTTGTGTTAAATGGCCAAAACTTTGGTGACATTTAGTTTATATGATAAATTACATAATTACATATTATATATATATATATATATATATATATATATATATATATATATATATATATTAGTTGGCAGACCTTTTTTTCTAGTTGTGTTAAATGGCCAAAACTTTGGTGACATTTAGTTTATATGATAAATTACATAATTACATATTGTCTATATATATATATATATATATATATATATATATATATATATATATATATATATATATATATATATATATTAGTTGTGAGTTAATACTTATAAATATAATAGTTAAAATATTAATAGTAAATCTTATTATATGTGGGTAAAAATAATAAAAATAAATCAAAAATAAATATTTAGTATAATTAAATAGAAATTATTAACAAAAAATATCACGTAATAAATGAATTGAACTCAAGCCGAGTTCGAGCTTTTATTATATGAAACAACTCGAGCTCAAGTTTAAGATATTAGGCTTGAATGGATCCGATCTCGAGCTCTATGAATTCTAAACCAGCCAAGCTTGAGCCTAGTTGAGCTCGGCTTGACTGTTACACCCCTAATTAAGACAAATATATATTTTGGACTATGAATCACATACTCAAGTGAAATTTATTTAATTATTTATTATTTTTCTAAAAAAAATAAGACGTACATTAAAATAAATCTAAAAGTGGTACAATATTTAATTAGACTAACGTTTGATTAATAAATCTTACAATTGACACATCTATAAAAAAAATTACGCTCAATACATTGCACACATTCAAAAACTCATTCCTTCTTCATTCTAAAAAGCCCTAGCGCCTATTATTTAACAGGGATAACGTAACAACTCGACTTTTTTCGTTAATTTTTCGTTAATTATTTAACGTTCGTTAATTGACTTCTTGGTAACTAATGATTTTAAAAATAATTTTTTTGTTATTATTAGCTATAATTATTATCTATAATATTCTTGTGACAATTTTATATAATCAAAATTCTTATTCTTAGTTAATTAAGTGTAACGATCTTAAACTGACTTTCGAGTCATGATTCGAAGAAATAAAAATTTTATATTATTATTTATTAATAAATATTATCCTTAATACTTATTTGAGATTAATAGTATTTTAAGAATTCCTATTCTTAATTTAATTAATTGAAATCCGACAACCGTTAGAAAACCTCTTGTTTTGCGAATCGTGAAACGTCATTTTTGACTTATAAAAATTCTTAATATTTTTAAGGGTATTGTTATGTCATCCTAATTCATAATTATTATTTGTAATAATCTATTTATCTTTGTGCTATCCTTATTACACCATTCACAATTTTAATCGTTATCTCGTACCGTAAAAATCACCAAAACTCGCAGGGTTGCGTGTAATATTTTAGTAGCCAAAATAGGAGAAATCAATCTTTCGGGAACCCCTTTTTGGAGCCTAAAAGTCATGGATGTATGAAAGATAAGTGCAAGTGGTTTGTAAATCATATAATATATGAAATACGTACCAAAACCAATAAGAATAACACAATGAGTTGAGTTATCAAGTTACCTAAACCGAAGGGAAATGTAACGACCCTGGATTTTCCAACGTTTATTTATTAATAATTATTATTATTAATACGTGTGATTAAACGAATGTATGTTATTACATTTACATGTTGCCATGACTAAACGTACTTGACTTTAATTGCCCGAAACATCTTTGTGACACCCGAGACTTACATGAATAATATTTTTAGGTATTATTTACATTCATGATTAATTTTATTAATCATTTTAATTAACTATGGTGATTGGTTAATTACTTGGGCTTTTGTTGGACTTTATTTGTTAATAATTGAACTTGGGCTTTGATTAGTGTAATGGACTTATGACTTTGGGCTTACAAGCCCACCCTACATTTTAAGTGGACTAACTAGCCCAATATTACATGTAAGTAATACTTAGAGTTGTAACTAGTTGGTTATGTTACTTGGAATCTAGTTAGCAACTTATCCTCATGCACATACCTCTTTTAACCACCTCTTATCATCTTTACATGCAAGTAACCATTAAACAACCTCTTCCTCCCTCTTTTTTCTGCTGAGGCCGTAGGCCTATGGGCCATGTGGGGAGTTCTTTTTTTTGAATTTCCTTATTACTCTTCATTAATCTTCATTTCATTTTACAACTCACAAAACACTTCACACTTTCCTCTCTTTTTTCTCTCATTTTGTAAGTAACAAGCTTGTGTTCTTCTTCCCTTTTTCTCTTGTAAAACCGTGACCAAACAACCCATAATCATCATCATTTGTTGTTGTTGTAGTTAATTACTTGTTGTTTACATACTTGTTGATGATTACTTACTAGTTAACAAGAATCAAGCTTTCTAGTTTGAATTCTTCTTTTTATCTTGTACTAACAAGAACAACAAGAACTAACTTACTAGTTATGTTCTACATATACTTTCTTAAAAGATTGCAAGTTCATGTGTTGATTAAAAATCATACTTGTGATTCATAAAGTAGACTTCAAGTTTACTTTCTTAA
Organism: Rutidosis leptorrhynchoides; assembly: GCF_046630445.1. Lineage (NCBI taxonomy): Eukaryota > Viridiplantae > Streptophyta > Magnoliopsida > Asterales > Asteraceae > Rutidosis > Rutidosis leptorrhynchoides. The sequence continues at coordinate 123,553,602 of NC_092338.1, read as the reverse complement.
AGATCAAACTTTGGTTTGAATCTTTATAGTATGAACAACCATGAACAAATTACATGTTTACTTAGTTTACTTCTTCATTCTTGCACTTTAATTTCATGTAATTAGTTTAAATAGTCAAGTACTACAAGTTAGTCTTGATCTCGTTAATCTTGAACTAAAAGTTAACTTTGAAAGTTCAAGAACACACAAATAAGTTTTCTTTAAATATAACCTTGTATACTTATGCTTGATCTAGACTTTTGAGTCTTGGATCTTCAAGATCTAACTAAGAACTATGTTCTACATTTTAAGATCTTGATTAGTAGTTTATTTTCAAGTTTATAGTTCTACATTACTTTTACATTTCATGTATGTGTTAAATCTAAGACTTTGATGTAACTTTGGTTCATCAAAACACTTACAACTCTTAAGTGAAGTTGTGCTACATGTCTTAGACTTGCACAAGGGTTATGATGGTCCAACCTTGGTAAAGATGATGTAAACACATCAATGAGTTGTACACTTGAAGCTATATGCATCAAGGATGAGAACCATGATGAACATCAAGCACCAAGACCACCGGAACTCACTTTTAACTTCCCGTTTTCTGTTTACAGCCCTCTGTCCTACTGATTCTGTAACAGACCAGTAGACCTGGGCTACTGAGACCATGATTTTCAAATATATCTTTTCGATTAGATAATTTTTCATATAAGACTCGTCTTAATCCGAGTTACGGTTTAGGATTTATGGCCCTCCGATCGTCACTATGTCCTTTAACATTGTGCAGAAATTTTTGACCTACTCGCACTTAGACCGTCGCCACGGTCAAACGAAGACGAGTTTGCTTCTGTAAATTTTACCACACTTAAAGGACTCATATACGGAGTCATGGCCACTGGTCTCACCTTAATTCAGTAAGGGTATAGGCCGTGGTGACTAATCGAAGTCAGCTTTTGTTTTAAAACTACTTTCATAAACGAAACTTACTTTACGCCTTTTGTTTGATGATGAATGATGATGACCCTTAAGACCTTATTTACATACTTTTAAACCTATTCGGATGATTTACTGACTTAGTACTATTTGATTTAGGTTGAGGACCTTCGGACCGATTACTTGCACACTTTTTCCGAACCGACTTTACGACTACATTATCATTGTGAGTTATAGCATTCCCTTTTTACTTTACCTTATTTTGGGAACTGAGAATACATGCGGATTTTATGTTTTACATACTAGGAACGAGTACTTAAACTTTATATGTGTGGGTTATACAACGGCATATACATTCCCTTTAGCTCGGTAACGTTTAATCATTGGTTTTTGAACCGTGAACGCGAATCTTAGATATGGATCCATAGGGTTTGACATCCCCACTCGGGCTAGTCACGCTAGCATTTAACGAGTGTTTAATACTTCGTAGACATATGCACTTGCCAAGTGTACTTTCAGGGGGTATAAACGTTAAGTTAGTTACCAAGTGCCCACGGTTAACATATACTTTATCATACTGTTTTGAAATGCTCTTTATAGCACTGAAATCTCGTGGCCTACCTTACATAATGTTATACTTAAACTATAGCTCACCAACCTTTGTGTTGACATTTTTAAGCATGTTTTTCTCAGGTGCTTGAGGTTAGCTTCCGCCGTGTACTAGTCGTGCTGTAGACACCCGCTGCTTAGAGTTGTTATCGCATGAACTACTTTATTTTGCATTCAAACATTAGTACTTTTGAACTATGACTTGTAACGACCGTTGTGGTCACATACACTTATTATGTGCTTCTACTTAGTGAAGCATACTTTTAGATTGTAAAACATTCGATGTTGGTCTAGACATCACTTTATTAATGAATGCAAACTCTTTTTGAAAACGCATATAGTACTTAACCTTATAATGATCCTGTTGTTGATGATTCGTACACGATGGTTTTGTACGGGGCATCACATGTGGTATCAGAGCATTGGTTGTAGGGAATTAGGTTGCATTAGTGAGTCTAAGACCGACCCGAGTAGGATTCACTAATAGGACTAATCTACAACTTGCTAGTTTACTTGTTTCCGCTGAACTTACTGCATGCTGCTGCTTACTGTTACTGCTATATGCCGTATGATTTCACTACTGCATGATATTACTTGCTTTCGATTGCATGCTACTTCTGTACGATTCGTTATTATTGCCATGCTACTTAGTGTTATACATGATTTAAACTGTTGGCCTAATACGTGCTTGCTTTATGACTTACTGACATGGAAAATTTATTTTCCTTGCTCAGATGTCGGATGTACCACCTGCTAGCGTTTTGGGCAGTTTAGACTCTTCAGCTACTCCACCTACCACCGTTGCCGATCCACTGATCCCGATACGCACGAGTGACCTCGGCGCTTCATTTTCCGGGACTAGCAGCCAGCCGCCTGCACCAGTGACTACTTCTGATGGACACGTGAGCCCTACGGAGATTCCTGCTCTGCCTGCTTCTGGACCCTCGGGGTCACAGCCCCGCATCGGTGGTGTCGTGATCCCCGCGGAGTTCGGGGAAGGGCCATTCCGTAACCATATGCGCATGCCGTGCCGACGCGCTCCAGATGGACGTTTAGTGCCAATTCTACCAGGCAGACACAGAGAGATGTTGGCCGCCTTCTGACTGCCAGTTCAGCCACCCGTACCACCACCACATGATTTGGATGACTCATCATCCGCCAATTCTTCATCAGATGATTCTTCATCAGACTCCAGTGACGACGAGGACCCTGCTGATATACCTATACAGGCACCCTCCACCTCGCCGAAGAAGCGGTACCGTCCTGATGGCACCGTTATTCCAGGGGTGAATGGAGGTCGTGCTTTCACTGACGCTTTTGGTCGGCGTCGGAGGGTTACTGCACGTAAGCGGCTTGTGCCGTACCCTGCCGACCCACTCATATGTAAGGCACCTCGTTACGTGCTGACTATTTCTGGAACCGGGACATCTGCACCCCGCTTCGTGTGGTCTGCATCACCCGCTCCACCTGCACCATCCGCTCCACCGGCCCCACCTGCACCACCAGCACCGCCTGCCCCACCATCTCCCACTGTCGAGGAATTGACAAGGGAGGTGGGAATCCTCCGAGCTCGGGTTACTGAGCTCGAGGAGCAGTTGGCTCAGGTTTTAGACATCCTACACCCACCTCCACCGTAGGACTTTTGTATTTAGATTTCGTTATGTAATCTAGTTGTAGTTTATTGTATTACTCATGTATTGTACTAACTTAATGAGATGTATGAAACTTATTATTAATGAATGGAAACTTTGTGATGTTATTTTTGCACAAGTGTTCTATTTACGTTACTGTATGGTGTTTTGCGGTACTTGTATCAACTTGCGTTACTTAATTAACATGTGTTGTGCTATTTACATGTTGGTTATTATATACTATATTATTATATATTGAATGCTGGATTTTGACTTGAGTTAAAATGTTTGTATAGAACACCATGGCCAACGGTTGATCCACACCTACTGCTGCTCAAATTGAAGAGATGATCCAAGAACGTGTTGCCGCAGCCCTAGCAGAAAGAAACCTCCAAGCTCCACCGCCACCACCGGTTATCCCACCCATTCGAAATGGGTGTACTTACAAGGAAATTCCAGAGCTGCAAACCACATGACTTCAGTGGAACCGAGGGACCGGTTGGTCTCACCAGATGGTTCGAGAAACTTGAATCAGTATTCTGAGTTAGCAACTGTTCGGAGGACAATAAGACCAAGTTTGCTTCGTGCACACTATCTGATGGTGCACTAACGTGGTGGAACACGTTAGCTCAAGTGAAAGGCATCGATGAGGCGTATGCTACGCCATGGGAGGAATTCAAAGCTGCTATGATTGATGAGTATTGTCCGAGAATCGAAATCCAGAAGATGGAAATCGAATTTATGCAGTTAAAGGCCGTTGGGAACGACCTTGATGGTTACAACAGGAGGTTTCTTGAGTTAGCTCTTATGTGTCCGACAATGGTCACCCCAGAATTCAAGCGTATGGAGAGATACTTCTGGGGACTCCCTAAGTCCATCAAAGGAAACGTCACATCGTCCAAACCACCGAATGTTCCTGAAGCAATGAGCATGGCGCACACCCTCATGAATCAGATTCTTATTGATGAGCCGGAGAAGGCAAAGTTTGAAGCTGGTAGTAGCGAAAAGCGAAAGTGGGATAATAACAACAACAACAACAACAACAACAATAACAACAACAACCACCACAACAACAGGGGAGAACCTATGACCAGACCCCCGCCCAGAGGCACAACAACAGTGGAAACCCCAACCCCAACAATAACACCAACTCCAACCCGAACTACAAGGGAACCTTACCACAATGCAAGCGGTGTTACAAGCACCACACTGGGTAATGCAATGTTGTCGGCGAGAAGTGCCAACGGTCTGGGCATATCGGAAAAGACTGCAAGGTCACCACTTTGAATGAGAAGCCGAACACCAATGGACCTAAGAAGTGCTACGAATGTGGACAGACGGGCCATTTCAGAAATGCGTGTCCAAACAAGCGAAAAGACGGCGGGCCACCCCGTGGTAGAGCTTTCAACGTTAATGCAAGGGACGCCCGAGAAAACCCCGACTTGGTGACAGGTATATTCAAAATCAACAATCTTTTAGCTTCTGTCTTGTTTGATACTGGTGCGGATAGAAGTTATGTATGTAGACATTTTTGCGATAAGATTAATTGGTCATTAGTCCCGTTAAAAGAGAGTATGCTTGTCGAGGTCGCTAATGGAAAACTTGAAAAGGTTGACCATATTAGTCGTGGAGCTATTATCAACATAGCTGGTGCAGATTTCAAAATTGACTTGATACCCATCAAACTGGGAAGTTTTGACGTGATCGTCGGTATGGATTGGTTGAGCAAGATAAGGGCCGATATTATCTGTGGAGATAAAGCACTTCGCATACCACAAGGAGATGGCGAACCACTGGTTATCTATGGAGAGAGATGTACCTCGAAGTTGAACCTCATTAGTTGCGTAAAAGCGCAGAAGATTATGAAGACGGGACGTTTTGCTGTCCTAGCACATGTGAAAGTGGTAGAAACTGAGGTGAAGAATGTGAACGACGTTCGAATTGTGAACGAATTTTCCGATGTCTTCCCTGAGGAATTGCCGGGATTGCCGCCGCAGAGAGTAGTAGAGTTTCAAATTGACTTAGTGCCAGGAGCTGTACCTGTAGCTCGCGCACCTTATAGACTCGCACCTTCTGAGATGCAAGAATTACAGAGTCAACTACAAGAGCTGTTAGACCGTGGATTTATCCAACCAAGTTTCTCACCTTGGGGCGCTCCTGTGTTGTTTGTGAAGAAGAAGGATGGATCCTTCCGTATGTGTATCGACTACCGTGAACTCAACAAATTGACGATCAAGAATCGGTATCCTCTTCCACGAATTGACTATCTTTTTGATCAACTACAAGAATCGAGCGTTTACTCAAAGATCGATTTGCGATCCGGTTATCACCAGTTGAGGGTGAAAGAAAGTGACGTGATGAAAACTGCATTCAGGATCCGTTATGGTCATTATGAGTTTCTCGTGATGCCATTCGGTTTGACAAATGCACCTGCCGTGTTCATGGACCTCATGAATCGTGTCTGCAAGCCGTACTTGGATAAGTTTGTTATCGTCTTCATAGATGATATCCTCATCTACTCTAACAGCGAAGAAGAACATGAGCAACACCTCTGACTAGTGCTCGAGCTCTTAAGACAAGAGCAACTTTACGCCAAATTCTCCAAGTGTGAATTTTGGTTGAAGGAAGTTCAGTTTCTGGGTCATGTTGTGAGCGATCAGGGTATCAAAGTTGATCCCGCCAAGATTGAAGCCATCAGCAAGTGGGAGACCCCCACTACTCCAACGCATATTCGCCAATTCCTAGGTCTCGCCGGTTATTATCGAAGGTTCATTGAAGGATTTTCTCTGATTGCGCGTCCTTTGACCGTACTGACTCACAAGGGCAAGAAGTTCATTTAGGAACCCGCACACGAATCAGCATTCCAAACTTTGAAGAAGAAGTTAACCACCGCACCTATTCTATTGCTTCCCGAAGGCAGTGGCGATTTCGTTGTTTATTGCGATGCGTCGAAAAGTGGTTTTGGTTATGTACTGATGCAACGATCAAAAGTTATTGCCTATGCCTCCCGCCAATTGAAGATTCACGAGCGGAACTACACTACTCACGATCTTGAACTTGGAGCCGTTGTCTTTGCACTTAAATTGTGGAGACACTATTTGTATGGAACTAAGAGCACTATCTTCACCGATCACAAGAGCCTCCAGCATATCTTTGATCAGAAGCAACTGAATATGAGACAGCGTCGATGGATCGAGACGCTCAACGACTACGATTGTGAACTCCGTTATCACCCTGGCAAAGCCAATGTTGTAGCTGACGCTTTAAGCCGAAAGGAGAGGACAGCACCTCTTCGTGTTAGGGCTCTGAACATCACCATCCATTCGAACCTCAACAGCCAAATCAGAGTAGCCCAAGATGAGGCTCTCAAGAAGGAGAATATATCCCATGAACATTTGAACATACTTGTCTCTCGATTCGAGGTTAGGGAGTCTGGACTCCGATGTTATGCCGGAAGAATTTGGGTACCTTTTTATGGAGATCTACGGAACCTCATACTTGATGAAGCACACAAATCAAGGTATTCGATTCATCCTGGAGCGGGCAAAATGTACCACGACCTTAAAGAACAGTATTGGTGGCCGAATCTTAAGAAGGACGTTGCGACTTATGTTGGTAAGTGTTTGACTTGCTCGAAGGTTAAAGAAGAGCATCAGAGACCTTCTGGGTTACTTCAACAACCAGAAATCCCACAATGGAAGTGGGAACGGATAACAACGGATTTTATTACTAAGCTGCCGAAGACGGTGGGCGGATACGATACCATTTGGGTTATTGTTAACCGCCTTACCAAATCTGCACACTTTCTAGCGATGAAGGAAACGGATACAATGGAGAGACTTGCTCAATTATACATCAAAGAGGTTGTATCTCGTCATGGTGTACCGTTATCGATCATCTCCGATCGCGATCCCCGTTTTGCTTCCAGATTTTGGCGTTCTTTGCAAGAAGCCATGGGAACTCGTCTTGACATGAGTACTGCTTATCATCCTCAGACTGACGGGCAAAGTGAACGAACGATTCAGACCTTGGAGGACATGTTACGTGCATGTGTCATTGATTTCGGAAAGGCCTGGGAAAGGCATTTGCCACTCGCCGAATTCTCGTACAACAACAGTTATCACTCGAGCATTAATGTTGCACCTTTTGAAGCGTTGTATGGCCGTAAGTGCCGCTCTCCTATTTGTTGGGCCGATGTAGGCGAAAAGCAAAACACCGGACCCGAGGTAGTCCACGAAACCACGGAGAAGATTGCTCAGATTCAAGCTAGACTTAAGACTGCCCGCGATCGTCAAAAGAGTTATGCTGATCTTAAACGTAAAGACTTTGAATTCAACGTTGGTGACCATGTAATGTTAAAGGTTGCACCTTGGAAAGGTGTGATCCGTTTTGGAAAACGTGGAAAGTTGAACCCACGATACATTGGTCCTTTTGAAATCTTGGAACGTGTTGGACCCATTGCATACCGTTTGGATCTACCAGCACAATTGAGCTCAGTTCATCCTACCTTCCATGTGTCAAACTTGAAGAAGTGTCTTGCTGCACCTGAACTTATCATACCACTTGAAGAACTTACGATTGATGACAAACTCCACTTTGTGGAGGAACCTGTTGAAATTATGGATCGTGAGATCAAAACTTTGAAACGCAACAAGATTCCGATTGTACGAGTACGATGGAATGCCAAACGAGGACCTGAGTTTACTTGGGAGCGAGAGGATCAAATGATGCGGAAGTATCCTCACCTTTTCCCGACTCCTCCATCTACCTCAGCTTAAAATTTCGGGATGAAATTTTCTTTAACAGGTGGGTAATGTAACGACCCTGGATTTTCCAACGTTTATTTATTAATAATTATTATTATTAATACGTGTGATTAAACGAATGTATGTTATTACATTTACATGTTGCCATGACTAAACGTACTTGGCTTTAATTGCCCGAAACGTCTTTATGACACCTGAGACTTACACGAATAATATTTTTAGGTATTATTTACATTCATGATTAATTTTATTAATCATTTTAATTAACTATGGTGATTGGTTAATTACTTGGGCTTTTGTTGGACTTTATTTGTTAATTATTGAACTTGGGCTTTGATTAGTGTAATGGACTTATGACTTTGGGCTTACAAGCCCACCCTACATTTTAAGTGGACTAACTAGCCCAATATTACATGTAAGTAATACTTAGAGTTGTAACTAGTTGGTTATATTACTTGGAATCTAGTTAGCAACTTATCCCCATGCACATACCTCTTTTAACCACCTCTTATCATCTTTACATGCAAGTAACCATTAAACAACCTCTTCCTCCCTCTTTTTTCTGCTGAGGCCGTAGGCCTATGGGCCATGTGGGGAGTTCTTTTTTTTGAATTTCCTTATTACTCTTCATTAATCTTCATTTCATTTTACAACTCACAAAACACTTCACACTTTCCTCTCTTTTTTTCTCTCATTTTGTAAGTTACAAGCTTGTGTTCTTCTTCCCTTTTTCTCTTGTAAAACCGTGACCAAACAACCCATAATCATCATCATCACTTGTTGTTGTTGTAGTTAATTACTTGTTGTTTACATACTTGTTGATGATTACTTACTAGTTAACAAGAATCAAGCTTTCTAGTTTGAATTCTTCTTTTTATCTTGTACTAACAAGAACAACAAGAACTAACTTACTAGTTATGTTCTACATATACTTTCTTAAAAGATTGCAAGTTCATGTGTTGATTAAAAATCATACTTGTGATTCATAAAGTAGACTTCAAGTTTACTTTCTTAAAGATCAAACTTTGGTTTGAATCTTTAAAGTATGAACAACCATGAACAAATTACATGTTTACTTAGTTTACTTCTTCATTCTTGCACTTTAATTTCATGTAATTAGTTTAAATGGTCAAGTACTACAAGTTAGTCTTGATCTCGTTAATCTTGAACTAAAAGTTAACTTTGAAAGTTCAAGAACACACAAATAAGTTTTCATTAAATATAACCTTGTATACTTATGCTTGATCTAGACTTTTGAGTCTTGGATCTTCAAGATCTAACTAAGAACTATGTTCTACATTTTAAGATCTTGATTAGTAGTTTATTTTCAAGTTTATAGTTCTACATTACTTTTACATTTCATGTATGTGTTAAATCTAAGACTTTGATGTAACTTTGGTTCATCAAAACACTTACAACTCTTAAGTGAAGTTGTGCTACATGTCTTAGACTTGCACAAGGGTTATGATGGTCCAACCTTGGTAAAGATGATGTAAACACATCAATGAGTTGTACACTTGAAGCTATATGCATCAAGGATGAGAACCATGATGAACATCAAGCACCAAGACCACCGGAACTCACTTTTAACTTCCTGTTTTCTGTTTACAGCCCTCTGTCCTACTGATTCTGTAACAGACCAGTAGACCTGGGCTACTGAGACCTTAATTTTCAAATAGATCTTTTCGATTAGATAATTTTTCATATAAGACTCGTCTTAATCCGAGTTACGGTTTAGGATTTATGGCCCTCCGATCGTCACTATGTCCTTTAACGTTGTGCAGAAATTTCTGACCTACTCGCACTTAGACCATCGCCACGGTCAAACGAAGACGAGTTTGCTTCTGTAAATTTTATCACACTTAAAGGACTCATATACGGAGCCATGGCCACTGGTCTCACCTTAATTCAGTAAGGGTAGAGGCCGTGGTGACTGATCGAAGTCAGCTTTTGTTTTAAAACTACTTTCATAAACGAAACTTACTTTACGCCTTTTGTTTGATGATGAATGATGATGACCCTTAAGACCTTATTTACATACTTTTAAACCTATTCGAACGATTTACTGACTTAGTACTATTTGACTTAGGTTGAGGACCTTCGGACCGATTACTTGCACACTTTTTCCGAACCGACTTTACGACTACATTATCATTGTGAGTTATAGCATTCCCTTTTTACTTTAACTTATTTTGGGAACTGAGAATGCATGCGGATTTTATGTTTTACATACTAGGAACGAGTACTTAAACTTTATATGTGTGGGTTATACAACGGCATAAACATTCCCTTTAGCTCGGTAACGTTTAATCATTGGTTTTTGAACCGTGAACGCGAATCTTAGATATGGATCCATAGGGTTTGACATCCCCACAGTGGGGTGTGCATTAAACGGTTTCGACCACGAAACCAACCGAACCAAATTGATTTGGTTAAAGTGGGTTGGCTTATTTGGTTTTGGTTTGGTTTTCTGGTTTCACCCGAAAATATTAATGGTTTTCGGTTTGGATTTGGTTTGTAAAATAATCATTTGGTTTCAAACCTAAAAACCAAAATATACTACTACTATTTATGGTATATATATTGAATATTAAATATATTAGATATTAAAATTTTTTTTTTTATCTATATTGATATGGTGTAAAATTAAAACCATGTACCTAATGCTTATCCATTACTCCATACTGTGAATTTATTGTACCTGGAAACTTAGTTGCTAAATGCTTTCGTTTTTATTTCTATGCTACTAAATTTTTGTACGGTTCGTTGATATAATTTAGATTGTAAATATAGGTTATAGTGCATGCTTGACATTAAATATTGTATAAATTGTATACTTATAGTTAATCAATAAAATATGTTTGCTTTTCTTAAAAAAAAAACTACACACTTTTTTTATCAGTGAGTTTAATTTGGTTTAACCGAAACCGAACCATGTAAACCGATTTCTTATTTGGTTGGATTGGTTTGGTTTAGTCAAATTTGGTTTGGTTATTGGTTCTCAAAAATATTCTTGAAAACCGAATAAACCAAACCGAATAAACCACATAAACCATAAACCAACCGAATGAACACCCCTATCCCCACTCGGGCTAGTCGCGCTAGCATTTAACGAGTGTTTAATACTTCGTAGACATACGCACTTGCCAAGTGTACTTTCAGGGGGTATAAACGTTAAGTTAGTTACCAAGTGCCCACGGTTAACATATACTTTATCATACTGTTTTGAAACGCTCTTTGTAGCACTGAAATCTCGTGGCCTACCTTACATACTGTTATACTTAAACTATAGCTCACCAACCTTTGTGTTGACATTTTTAAGCATGTTTTTCTCAGGTGCTTGAGGTTAGCTTCCGCTGTGTACTAGTCGTGCTGTAGACACCCGCTGCTTATAGTTGTTATCGCATGAACTACTTTATTTTGCATTCAAACATTAGTACTTTTGAGCTATGACTTGTAACGACCGTTGTGGTCACATACACTTATTATTTGCTTCTACTTAGTGAAGCATGCTTTTGGATTGTAAAACATTCGATGTTGGTCTAGACATCACTTTATTAATGAATGCAAACTCTTTTTGAAAACGCATATAGTACTTAACCTTGTAATGATCCTGTTGTTGATGATTCGTACACGATGGTTTTGTACGGGGCATCACAGGAAACATAAACACTTCAAAAACACGTTTCAGACCTTCGAGCCTTGAATCTACTACACACGATGTATAGCCCCACTCCGACACTAGTACATTTTGGCACATTAAGACGTGTTCAAAATCCTTTTTAGATGTGTTGAACAACACGTCTACATGTGACAGCTTCAATTGGTTAATTAGACGTGTTACCGAAACACGTCTAATTGATTAAATTAACACGTCTAATTGATTAAAATAACACGTCTAATTGATTGGATTAGACGTGTTTCTGGTATCAGCATGTATCAATTAGACGTGTTTCTAGTAAATGTTAACCCTGGTTAAAATCTCAAATATTTCAAATGATACCCACCAAAATCTCAAATATTTCTAATAATACCCACCAAATACCAAAATGCACCATATATAACAAATCAAATTTACTACAAAATCAAATATATATATATATATATATATATATATATATATATATATATATATATATATATATATATATATATATATATCTGTGAAGTATTTACAAAAAAAAGTCATAAACGTAATTTACAACCGAACTCTAAACTAAAATACACTAATATAAGGTAGCTATAGCTGGTTTTTTTGAGCACCCAATCCAACATGGGATCTCTCTACCAGCAGCTCTTCGTCATGTCGCCTTCCTGCCGCTTGCCTCCCTCTGCCAGCAGTCCTCCGTCCTCCTGCTGCCTTCTTGCCTCTTGCCTCCCTCTGCCAAAAACATTTAAAATGATTAACGCAAAATTGATATGCTACATACTTATTAAAACTATTGAGAAAACTTGATCATGTGTACAACAATAATATCAATAAATATGTACAATACTGAAAATCGAACCTGGTTGAAATGTTGTTGCAGTTTCTCATTAGTGTAGTTAATAGAAAATTGTTCAAAACTTCACAAATGTGTACATAATTAAAAATGAATCATCATAATCAAAGACATAATGGTTAACTATGTATAGTATTGGTAAAGCACTTGAATAAACTTACATATCCTTGATGGTAATTCTCCTGCTGGAATCATTCAAACAACGAACAAATGGATCGATAATTTTCTGCAAAAAAAGGAACAAAAAATCCAAACAAGAAAATTCATTAGAATTTTAAACAATCCTTTTTAAACAAGGTATAAGACAAATGTAAACAGAATGAGTATGCTTAAACTTGTTAAAAAAAAAACTTGTTATAGATTTAACATTATAGACATAATATCCACACGAATATAGAATTGTAGAAACTAAGAACAAAACATACCTCTTGGTTCCATTTGTACCTATTCAACATGCCCTGCAAAATATGTCATCTTTAGTGGCTAACACAACATCAACAATCTTAACAGGATCTATAAAGAAACTTAGTTTAACACTTTCTGTTTTTGTAGCATAAAACATATGCAGGTGTTATGAATATGAAAACGATCTTTTAGTTATTCGTCTTATGAATTACCGGGTCCTTTAATGGTACGCTTCACATAATCATTCTGTTAAGCAGCCGGTTGATCTTGAACAATCCTTGCTAGGCGCAACAGTGTCGTATCAACCGCTTCGATTGTTCCTTGGGTCCAAAAGTAATAGTCATAAATCTGCAGAAATGTATACTCTGACATTTCATCAAACAGGTAATGGGCATTTGATAAAGTGCAAAAAAAAAAAAATGAGCCTTTCTTTTTAATTAGTATTCAATCCATTTAAAAACCGCCAAATCAATATAAGACTAAGAAATTGCAACAAACGATAGTCTACTGTAAAATCAAAGAACAATTTAAATTATATAAACCTACCAACACACATGAAGAAAGCCCAGAAGAAAAGTTTGAAACAACACATATATTGAACACTCAACTAATTAATAAAAAAAAAACGGTAGCAATAAAGCAACGGTGTAATTCCTCGAATGTAACAAACTAATTTTTTTCGGAACAGATACGGCGTTAAGATTCGATTGTGATATTGAAGAGTGTGTATAAGTCAATCTGCGAAGAAACAGAGATGTCGAATATGGGAATGTAAAAGGAGAGAAGTTAATTCATATGAATAATGTACCAATTAAATAAAAAGATGAATAATTGACATAATCTGAATAACAAGTACATAATCCGATAATTTTATTTGTAAAATTGTATACATAAATATAACAATTAACAAATAAAAACTAACCTCCATAACAAAATTCAAATTCAAACTTTAAAACAAATTAAATGACATAATCACATGAAGTTCTTAAACCCTCGTCGGAGTATTGGATCCAAGATCTGATTTGGTGACTGAAATCGTGACCTAAGCCGCTGGAGTATTGGATCTACACCAAATCGTGACTGATTGTATGGGAGTGTTTTGTGTTTTTGATCTACATCGTGAGTTATATGGGTCGGTTAGAGAGGAAGGTTAGGTTAATTTTTTTTTGAAATTGACTGAATAAAGGATTATGTATATTGTATATTAGACGTGTTAGGTTAATTAGACGTGTACCGTTATTTAGAGGTGTTCATTTAACTTAATTAGACGTGTTCCTGGTAAGTTAATTAGACGTGTTGTCAATTAGACGTGTTCCTGATAGAATTTATTAGCCGTGTTGTCAATTAGACGTATTCCTGGTAAAACTTATTAGACGTGTTGTCAATTAGACGTGTTCCTGGTAAAACATATTAGACGTGGTTACCAATTAGAGGTGTTATACTTATTTAGACGTGTTGTTGATTTCTAATTAGAGGTGTTCCTTCTGTTATTTAGACGTGTTCCGTATTTAAAAAAAAAACATTAATTAGACGCGTTCCTTATGTTTAATTAGACGTGTTAGTTGCTGAACACTTCTAAATGAGGGGCACTAATTGTCCCGATCTGTAGTAGTGTGATACCAATTGTTGGTCCCAAATGATGGTGAAGCGGATCGGTTTTGAAGGTGAAAGTGGGTTTTGGATGAACTAGATAAGATAAGCTTGAGAGAGAATGATAATACTTGTAATATTAGAATTGTATGTAACTTGAACAAATAAACAACTCGTTACGAAGAGTATGAGGAGGTTGCTTTTATAGTAGCAACCTCCCATGAGTTACATGGAATGGTAAGTTATATTTACCATGATAAACTAGCTATTACAATATTTAATACAATAATTGCACGCCATCTAAAGTGTTTAAAACCGCACGCCATCTATAATCTACAATATATATTGTCAACAGTTCTCCTTGGTTAGAGCCATGTGGTTTTCACAGGTATTGTTAACACTTTCTATAAAATTACACTCATTAAAATTTACCTAACATTTTTAAAATGCTATATCAAATGTTGTTCATGGGTATTGTCTAAGACACTTCATTAAATACTTTAGTGATAAGTTTCACAACTCACAAATCAAAGTATTAGCATACCGGGTCGGTAGTCAAAATCAAGTTAGCAAGCTTGATTCGATCATGGAAGAAATTGAGAATATAGACCAACATGCTCGTCAGTGGCTTCTACAACATCCATTTTCAAAATGGACACTTGCACATGATGATGAAAATCGATATGGGTTGCTCACCACAAATTTGCATGAGATCTTTAACAGCTTACTTAAAGGTGCTCGGATTTTACCCATCACTGCATGTGTACAACTAACCTTTTATAGATTAGTGCACTATTTTAATGTGAGACATCCTCAAGGAGTTAGTGCTTAAGCAAATGGAGATTTATACACACCTCACATTGTTGCAAAACAAGTAGCTACGATGACAAAAGTTGTGGGCCATTCATTGAGATCTTTTAATAGAGAGAAAGGAATATTCGAGGTGATAACTTGAAAAGGAAGAAACGTGGAAGTAGTCAATTTGGAAACCCGAACTTGCACATGTGGTAAGTGGGAAGTATATAAGTATACTTGCTCTCATGTATTGAGCACATGTGCAAAGCTTTTTTTTTTAATAGTTGGCAGTATGTTCATCAATGTTACTCAATCAGAGAGTATATAGCTACATGGGCATCTGAGATTTATCCACTTCCTCATTAAGCATATTAGCCACAATCATCAATAATAAGAGAATTGATACCGAATTTGAAGCTAAAAAGGGAGGAAAAGGGTCAACCTCGTACTACGAGGCTATATAATGGAATGGAAATTAAAGGGAAAAAAGTACTAATTTTTGTGGAATTTGTAAACAAAGTGGTCATAATCAGAAAACGTGTCCCTCGAAGCCTAGAAGACAAGTTGATCCGTAAACTAAGGTAGTTAAATTATTTTTACTTTTGAATTTAATATTTGTTTAACACAATCCTTTTTTTATTGTTATTGTTATTGTTATTATAGGTTTTTGGAGATGTCTTGAAGTCCTTAGGCGAAACAATTGAGAAGCTCGTTTAATTTGTTCGGATTCATTGTGTGAATATTTCTATCATTTAAGATGTCTTGTTTCACTGTTTTGTTGAATATCAATTATTGAAACATTTCAATTTTTTTTATCAATAACCATAATCAAATTTGGTTACTCGAGTTCGTGATTTATGCCTATCAATTTTCTTAGTTAAGAGTAATGAGTATGACAGGTGATTTTGTAAGTAATTTCGACCATATAATTCGTTTGTTTTAAGTGTAGTAAAATAAAAGTTGCATGTCGTTATCTTGTAAGGTTTAAAGCATAAGTGGTAGAAATTTAAAAGAAGGAAAAAAAAATGATAAATATGAAAGCGATATGTGAATTTTTTTTTTTATAATATATATAAGGGGTAAAAACGGTGTCTTGTAAATGAGGTAAAGAAATATGAATTTTACGTAATAAAGATGGGCCAAATAGTTAAAACTAGATAAATGATGGACCGCGCATTGCGGTGGTAGCATTTAGATAGACGTTGCTTAATACTCCGTACATGTTTGTAATATCTGATGATATTGGCAGTTAGTAAAGACATATAGTGGCATAATTTGATATTTGATACTAAATATAGACTCATACTAATGGTCATTACTCATATTTGATACATATAAAATCATACTGCATAATGCAAAATATTAAGCATAATTTCTTTGACATCATATCTAGAAAAGTTTCTATGCTATCTTTCATTTCACTTCCTTCTTTGGAGTGTTTCAATCAGGGTGGAGAAATGACTTCTCTTTATTCTAGGATATGGGCGAAATTGTCTACGTCTCACCTACCTCATACCCCACACATGTAGGATTGGGTGTCGTTGTTGTTGTATTTCATTTCACTTCACTTCCCCTACTCTAAATGACAACAAATAATGAATCATGTGTATCAATATGTGATGATAAGTTCCACCTATTCATTTTTGGTTCTTTCGAGTATAAGGTGTTAAGAGTTATTATTTATATCAGTTATCAGGGTCTTCAAGGAGCATTAAACTTACAGTACACTTACATGGTTGTCCGATGTCGATACACTTTGACCACTGATTGTAACATCCCGCATTTTTCCGTTAAATTATTTTAACGCCCGTCTTTTTATTTTGATAATATCTTTCGCTATCTAAATTCATATTCTCCATTAGCTAACGTTCTTAATATTTTCGTTATTTAATTATAACATCTCTCGTTTACTCTAGCGTATTTAAAATATTCGTTCGGTTAATTCACGCATCTGCTTCCAAACTTGAGGGACTAACTTTGCCATGTGGTCAAAGATGTAACTAGTGGAACTAGTTATCACCCACCACCACCACTCATTCATTCTTCCACCTCCCCATTTCTCTACTACTTCCATTTTCTTTTCTCTCAAACACCCAATTCATTCAATCATCATCTAATTCGGATCTAGGAAACAAACATCAAAACAAATTATACTTTTGAAATCCTTGCATCTTCCTCTACAACTTGATACTAATTTCATCTAGTTTGGGTAACTTTCTAAAAACTCTAGATTTCATGTTCTTGATGTTCTTGACTTAAAAGTGTGTTAATTAGTGTCTATGTGCGACGCTCCGTACAAAATTAGCGTGTACGGATCATCAACAACAGGATCATTACAAGGTCAAACACTATATGCTGTTTTAAAATAAGTTTGCATTCATAAGAAAAGGTGACGTCATAACCAACGTCAAATGTTTAACATACGATAGTGTGCTTCTACGAATAGAAAGCAATAATATAGTATGTGACCCAATGGTCATTACAAATTCATTGTTTCAAAAGTAACATAGTCTGAATGCAAAATAAATGTTTCATGCGAAGACATCTCTAATAAACGCAGCGGGAGTCTACACAGCATGACAACTACAGCGGAAGCATCAAACCTCTAAGCACCTGAGAAAACATGCTTAAAAACATCAACATGAATGTTGGTGAGCTATAGTTTAAGTATAACAGTAATGTAAGGTAGGCCACGAGATTTCAGTGTTTCAAAACAGTATGAAAAGTATATGTTCAACCGTGGGCACTTGGTAACTAACTTAGCGTAATATCACCCCCTAAAAGTACACTTGGCGAGTGCGTAAGTTTACGAAGTATTAAACACCCGTTAAATGCTAGCGCTACTAGCCCGAGTGGGGATGTCAAACCCTATGGATCCATATCTAAGATTCGCGTTCACTGGTTCAAAAACCAATGACTAAACGTTACCGAGCTAAGGGGAAAGTTTATGCCGTTGTATAACCCACACATATATAAAGTTTAAGTACTCCTGCCTAGTATGTAAAACGTAAAAAAAAAAAGAGCATGTATTCTCAGTTCCCAAAATAGTTAAAGTAAAAAGGGATGCTATAACTCACAGTGAAAAGTAGTAAAGTCGGTACGAGAATAGGTAAGCAAGTAGTTGGTCCGAAAGGTCCTCAACCTAAGCCAAAAGTTACTAAGTCAGTAAATCGTTCCCAAAGGTTTAAATTTATGTAAATTAGGTCTTAAGTATCATCGTCATTCATCATCATAGGTAAAAGTAGAGTAAGTTTTCAATCAAGAATAGAGATCGAAAAGAAGGCTGACTTCGTTCAGCCGCCACGACCTCTATACAAATTGAAATGAGGTGAGACCAGTGGCCATGGCTCTGTTTATGAGTCCCCTAGTTGCTGACCAATTTCCAGAACCAAACTCGTCTTCGTTTGACCGTGGTGATGGTTTAAGTGCGAGTAGGTCAGAAATTTCAGCACAACGTTAAAAGGGCATAGTGACTTTCGGAAGGCTATAAATCCTAAACCGTAACTCGGATTAAGACGAGGACTAAACGGAAAATCATCTACTCGAACCGAACTAACAGGAAATCAACTTTCCAGTAGTCCAGGTGACATGATTAGACCCAGAAACAGTAAGCAAAGTGTTCCAGTGGGTTCTTGGTGCTTGATGCTCATCACGGTTCTCATCCTTGATGCTTATAGCTTCAAGTGTACAACTCGTTGATGTGTTTGCATCATCTTTACCAAGTTTTGACCATCATAACACTAGTGTATGTCTAAGATATGTAGAACAACTCAATTAAGGGTTGTATGAGGTTGATGAACCAAAGTTACATCAAGATCTTAGATCTGACACATACATGAGTTCTAGTAGTAATATTAAGCTATAAACTTGAAAGTAAACTAAATAAACAAGATCTTAAGTTGTAGAACTTAGATCTTAGTTAGATCTTAAAGATCCTAGACTAAAAAGTCTAGATCTAGTGTTCTTAAGTTAAACCCTAAGTTATAGAACTTGGATCTTTACTTTAATGAAATCATAAGTTATGAAACTTAGATTTTCATCTTGAAATTGTATTTTAGCTCATAAGCTTTTGTTTAAAACAAAATTGGAAGACCATAAGCTGTAGAAACTTAGATCTAACATAAGTGTATGAAGTTATAACTAGAAAGTTAAACTTCCATGTTCTTGAACTTACAAAGTTTAGACTTTAGTTTCAAGAATAATGAGATCAAGTTTAACTAGTAATACTTGACCAAAATAATAACATCACAAATTTAATATACTTACAAAAGAAAGAAATAAACTAAATCTATAAGTAACAAGTTCATGTTTGTTTATACTTAAGAAGATTCAAGTCAAGGCTTGGATCTTGGGAAAGTAAACTTTAAGTTTACAAAACATGAACACAAGTAAGATCTCAAAACTTATGAGCTTTAGATCTTTATAACATTTAAGTGTAGAATCATAAGTTATAGAAACTTAGATCCTTGTTCTTGGTTCTTCATCAAACAAAGATGGAAGAAACAAGATTCATGAAGATACAAACTAACAAGTTTGATCTTTAATAACAAACAACAACTAGTAACAAGAAATCTGATGATGATACATGCTAGTATTCGGTTTTAAAGGAAGAAAGAAGAAGAAAATAAAGTTTGTTACTTACAAAGTTTGAGAGAAAAGTTTAGAGAGAAAGTAGTGTGAGAATGAGGTGTGTGTGAAATGAAATGATACTTGCAAATAAGTAACAAAGAAAAAAAAAATGAACTCCCTCCTAGCCATAGAAGGCCGATGGTATTGAGGCTCAAAAAGGGGAAGTCAAAGCTCACTTTCAAGTGTGAGATGATGGTGAGAGCTAGAATGAGTAATAAGGCCAAATTCATGGGAAAGTGATCTTGTATGCTTGAAAAAATTTGTCTCCTCATTAACTTAATTAATCTATGTTTAGTCTTAAAGAGTCATTAACATAATCATGGGCTTACTAGTAGTCCATTAAGAAAGTAGGGTGGGCTTCCAAGTCCAAATCTAAAAGCCCAAGTACTGTTGTAAACGGCGTCCGTTGCATCCGTTGCGATGCCCGTTGTGGCATTTTGGTGACTAAACTTTTCGACCCCGTCCCGTTTTCTTATAAGTTGGTCAACGGTCAAAATTCAGGTCAAATGCATGAAAAATTGGGTCAACGCCGGTTAAAAGTCATAAATTCTGTTAAAATTGGTCATAAGTCGGTCAAATCAATCAAAATTGACTTAGTTTAGTATTCCATTTTGTATTATATTAACGCTAATAACAATTATAGGTACAAACTTGTCAACGAAGGTTTTTTAGCTCTAAAATATGTGTAAATATATATTTATATATATAAAAGTCAACATCCGTTTCAACCCCGTCTCGGCCCCGTTTTTTTCGTTGCGATGTTTTGAGGTCGCTACCGTTTCGGCCCCGTCTCGCGTCTTTTTCAACCTTCAGCCCAAGTAAGTAAGCAACTATTAAATAAAAGCCCAAGTAATTAACTACTTATCATTAGTTAATTAAAAATAATTAATAATAATTAATTATGTACGTAAATAATATTCGAAATATTATTCATGAAAAGTGTGTGTCACAAAGACAAGTCTGGACATGGAAAGTCAAATACGGTAACAAGTAAAATTTATAAGAATACATTTATTAAAGCGCAATTATTAATAATAAATATTAATAATATAAGTTAGAAATCCAGGGTCGTTACACTATGGCTCAAGTCTAACATGAATATGTGTTTAGTTTGTTCGATTTTGTTGTTTTGAGTAACTAGCTTGAATATAAAAAATGGTTTAGTTAACTCTTTCATTTTGAATGATGAAATGTGTTTAGATGTTAATGTTTGTGTGTTCAAAGTGTTAGTTACTTCATTAGCTTCGTTTTGGTATGTTGGATGACATGAAAACCTTACATAAACATGATTATTGATTTTGTGATTCTTGGTTAGGGTTTGATAGATTTTAAAATGAACATTTGATGTATGAAATGCTATGAGATGTTATTTGTAAGTGTTTAGTTGTATTGTATGTTTAATTACATTCGAAACGGCATATCGTATGTGTAGATTGGATTCTCGAATCATGAAATGCATTTTTTGAACTTGAAACTTTGATAATGAACTTTTAATGATCATTCGGCGAGAATTAGGTAATTTTAAATGATGAATTTTATTGATGATATGTGTTTAGTTGTATTCCTCGTCAAAATACCTTTCCAACGATATAAGATACGTGTTTTGAATGTTTACGGTTCATTAGTTATGGTTGTTTGAAGTTGGATTCGTGCATAAATCAAAACTGCCCAGATTTGCTGAACAGATATCTGAGCGGCGCTCCAATACCTTGAGCGGCGCTCTGGGTGTAGCGACCCGACAAAATCGTCATTGACGGCGCCGTCTACTTAGGTCCCGTTACGTGGTCATAAGTCTTTAAAACAACGTTTGACCAAAAGATATGTCGCATTCATTTCAAATGTAAAGATAGTTCAAAGTTTACGAGAATAGTTCCACCACAAGTTACGTTACAAAGTTATAAGTACAAATGAAACTTATGCGACACAATTTAAAAGTAGCCAAAAGACGCTCCATGTATGCATATATACTCGACATCCAATGCAAGTATCAAAATAATGAGCGGAAGCATGTATCATGTATCGTTCAAGGACGTGAGAAAAACATAGAAATCTGTCAACGAAAACGTTGGTGAAATCATAGGTTTAAGTAAGTAAGTACAAGTGAACCACAAGATTTGCATCAATGAAATAATAGTAATACATTCCAAAAGTTTGTTTCACGAGCACCCAATTATCAATGCTTAACATTCCTTCCATAGAACCCCATCACTTAGTGCTAGAACATACACTGTTTCTCGAAAATATATTTCATTCGTAAACGGTAGCGAACCATTTGAATGAGGGTTTGTCAAACCCATATGGATCCATACAACATAAGTTCTCGCTTACACCCGGCAAGTGTAACTAATGATAATCGAATTGAGGATTTTGTTCTAAACTCGTATGTAGAATGTTTGTTTTCCTGTACTTGTGTTCACTTAGTAAAGAAATGTTTATGTTTTCTCATCCCAAATGTAAGTTCAAAAAGAGTAAAAGTGGGACTATGATCTCACCTTGAGTGCACGAGTAGTAAAGTACTTCAACAAGTAAACGTGTGCAAAGAACAATGCTAGTCTTGACCTAAACAATAGGTTGTATCAATAACGGTAAACACGATAGGTCAAAGATGTTCAATTAGTCCTATGGCTCGTTAAGACTCGATCATAATAGCATGTGAATCAAATTGTCATGTTTCATGCAAGGTACAAGTATAAAAACAGGTTAGAACGATTGCACAAATATTTGGTTAAGTTTGATTAAAAGTCAACTTAGGCCGGGTCAAAGTCAACGAAAAAGTCAACACGTTCGGGTCGGGTCCCGAACTATTTTTCTGAGGTTTTTAATCATATATGAGCATGTTAGAACAAGTTACATGTGAATCGGAGGTCCATAGCATAGCAAACATTTTTCGAAAAATGACCAACGAAGACAGAGGCCTGTCAGTGCATCTGGACGGCGTCCAGATTTTCTGGACGGCGTCCAGCTTTGAAGGCTGGGACGGCGTCCAGACTTTCTGGACAGCGTCCAGCTTTGAATACTGGGACGCGTCCAAGTATCTGGACGGCGTCCAGGTTGGATTTCAAGTCTGATGCAGAACTCCTAAGTGTACGAACCAAAAACCAAATAAACACAATTTATGATCCGCAAGCAATCAAGTCAAGTATTTTATACCGTTGGGAAGGTAATTTGATGAGGAAGACAACTAAACACATTTCATCAATCAATCTACCTATTATAACAACCAAAACCGCATCTAATGCTCAACATTAATCGCATACAAGTTCATAAATGCAATTCAATGATTTGGGCAACCAATTTACATGAATGATATGCCGTTTCGAAGGTAATCAAGCATACAATCCAATAAACACTTACCAACCATAATCCATGGCATTCAATGCATCAAGAGTCCATTTCAAGTTCATCAAACCCTAACCCAAATTCACCAAAATCATAAATCAAGTTCATGAACTTTTCTAAAGAAACCTACACATCAAATTGGAGCTAGTGATACTAGGAACACAATTAGAACATGAGCTTTTAACATCTAACAACATATGATCATCCAAAATTCAAGAACAACACACCAAAATTCAAGTTCATGCTAGTTACACTAAAACAACGAGATCGAGCATAATAATCATATACACGACATCACAATGAGCCATAGACACTAACTAACACCATTTCAAGTCAAAAACACGTATTTAGAGAAATCTAGAGTTTTAGAAATGTTACCCAAACGAGATGAAGTTGGTACCAAAATGAAGAGGATGAAGAGAGGATCACGAATATGTAATTTATTTTGTTGTAAGCCTCCTAGATCGAATTTAGATGATGATTGAATGAATTTGGTAAATGTGTGTGTGTTCTTGCTAGAGAGAAAGAGAGAGAGAGGGAGATGGTTGAATGGTGGTGATTGGGGTGGACTAGGTGACCTAGTCAACTAGTTTGCCCCGTGTCAATTTTAGTCCCTCGAGTTTGTAGTCGGGTGCGAAAATTACCTAAACGGAATATTTTAAAACGCGTATTAACGGGAGATGTTATAAACATATAACGGAGTTTAAATTAGTATAACGGAAAAGAAAATGGAAAAAGGCGGGATGTTACATTACCTACTCCTTAAAAGAAATTTCGTCCCGAAATTTAAGTAGGCGTAGTAGTCGTTGTTTCTTCCTCGAGATCTTGCGTTTCCGAATTCACGAATAGATGAGGATACTTCCTTTGCATTTGATCTTGTCTTTCCCAAGTAAACTCAGGTCCCCTTTTGGCGTTCCAACGGACTTTAACAATCGGGATTCGGCTTTGTTTCAATGTCTTGACGGAGGTGTCCATAATTTCAACCGGTTCCTCCACAAAATGAAGTTTGTCATCAATAGTAAGTTCCTCGAGAGGGATGACGATATCGGGTTCGGCAAGACACTTTTTTAAGTTAGATACATGGAAGGTAGGATGAACGGAACTCAGTTGAGGTGGAAGATCTAAACGATAAGCAACGGTTCCAATACGCTCCAGGATTTCGAAAGGACCAATATACCGCGGATTTAGCTTCCCGCGTTTCCCAAAACGGATTACACCCTTCCAAGGCGCGACTTTTAACATGACGCGGTCACCGACTTGAAATTCAAGGTCGTTGCGTCTTTTGTCGGTATAGCACTTTTGATGACTTCGGGCCGTCCTAAGCCTATCTCGGATTTGAACGATTTTCTCGGTGGTTTCGTGAATGAGTTCGGGTCCGGTAATTTGCACGTCGCCTACCTCGGCCCAACAAAGAGGCGAACGACATTTTCGGCCATATAGCGCTTCAAAAGGTGCGGCCTTTATACTCGCGTGATAACTATTGTTGTAAGAGAACTCGGCGAGGGGTAAGTGCTTGTCCCAAGCTTTTCCGAAATCAACCACGCAAGCTCGTAACATGTCCTCTAAGGTTTGAATTGTACGTTCGCTTTGTCCATCAGTTTGAGGATGATATGCGGTGCTCATGTCTAAACGCGTTCCCAACGCTTCTTGTAAAGTACGCCAAAATCTAGAAACGAAACGGCCATCTCGGTCGAAGATAATCGATAAAGGTACACCGTGTCGGGCTACGATCTCCTTAATGTAAAGTTGTGCAAGTTTCTCCATTTTGTCCGTTTCTTTCATGGCAAGGAAGTGTGCGGATTTGGTGAGACGGTCAACAATAACCCAAATGGTATCATAACCGCCCGTCGTTTTTGGTAGCTTGGTGATAAAATCCATCGTTATCCTTTCCCACTTCCATTGCGGGATCTCGGGTTGTTGAAGTAGTCCGGACGGTCTTTGGTGTTCGGCTTTAACTTTGGAACATGTCAAACACTTGGAAACATAAGTAGCTACGTCCCTTTTGATGTTCGGCCACCAATATAGTTGTTTAAGGTCGTGGTACATCTTATTGGCACCGGGGTGAATCGAGTATCGTGACTTATGGGCTTCATCTAAAATAAGGCTTCGTAGGTCCCCATAACTAGGCACCCAAATCCTTCCGGTGTAATATCGGAGTCCGGTCTCCCTAATTTCAAATCGAGAGATGAGAATGTTCAAGAGCTCGTGTGAAAGGTTTTCATCCTTGAGAGCCTCATCTTGGGCTACCCGAATTTGGCTATTAAGATTTGTGTGGATGGTGATGTTTAAGGCTCGGACACGAAGAGGAACCGCTCTTTCTTTTCGACTTAAGGCATCGGCTACTACATTTGCCTTCCCGGGATGGTAACGAAGCTCGCAATCGTAATCGTTTAAGGTTTCAATCCACCTTCGTTGTCTCATGTTTAGTTGCTTTTGATCGAAAATGTGTTGGAGACTTTTGTGGTCGGTAAAGATAGTACTTTTGGTTCCATAAAGATAGTGTCTCCACATTTTAAGTGCAAAGACAACGGCTCCGAGTTCGAGATCATGCGTCGTGTAGTTTCGTTCATGAATTTTGAGTTGTCGAGAAGCATAAGCAATGACTTTCGTTCGTTGCATCAATACACACCCAAAACCATGTTTTGAGGCATCGCAATATACAACAAAGTCATCATTGCCTTCGGGAAGTGACAAGATATGAGCGGTGGTTAGCTTCGTTTTCAAGATTTGAAACGCGGATTCTTGCTCGGTCGCCCAAATGAATTTCTTTCCCTTGTGAGTTAATGCGGTTAGAGGACGTGCAACCAAAGAGAATTTTTCGATGAATCTACGATAGTACCCGGCGAGACCCAAGAATTGACGAATGTGAGTAGGAGTAGTAGGAGTCTCCCATTTACTAATGGCTTCGATCTTCGTGGGATCGACTTTAATACCTTGATCACTTACAACATGACCAAGAAATTGAACTTCCTTCAACCAAAATTCACACTTGGAGAATTTGGCATAAAGTCGTTCTTGTCTCAAGAGTTCAAGCACAAGTCGGAGGTGTTCCTCGTGTTCTTCTTCGCTTTTTGAATAGACTAAAATATCATCGATGAACACGATAACGAATTTGTCAAGATACGGTTTACACACGCGGTTCATAAGATCCATGAACACCGCCGGTGCGTTAGTGAAACCAAATGGCATTACAAGAAATTCATAACTACCATAACGAGTTCGGAAAGCGGTTTTGGAGACATCTTCCCCCTTAACCCTTAATTGATGATAACCCGAGCGGAGATCGATTTTCGAATATACACAAGACCCTTGTAGTTGATCAAAGAGGTCATCGATGCGAGGAAGAGGATACCGGTTCTTAACCGTCAATTTATTTAGTTCACGATAATCAATGCACATTCGTAGGGATCCGTCTTTCTTTTTAACAAACAAAATCGGAGCGC
The DNA here is from genome assembly GCF_046630445.1 of Rutidosis leptorrhynchoides. Lineage (NCBI taxonomy): Eukaryota > Viridiplantae > Streptophyta > Magnoliopsida > Asterales > Asteraceae > Rutidosis > Rutidosis leptorrhynchoides. The sequence continues at coordinate 123,526,978 of NC_092338.1, read as the reverse complement.
CCCAAGGTGAATGGCTAGGTTGGATAAAACCACGGTCAAGTAGTTCTTGGATTTGACTTTGCAATTATTGCATTTCGGATGGAGCAAGTCTATACGGTGCACGTGCTACGGGTGCGGCTCCCGGAATAAGATCGATTTGGAATTCAACCGGTCGATGAGGTGGAAGACCCGGCAATTCGTCGGGAAATACATCGGAAAAGTCACTAACAATTGGCACATCATCGATATGCTTCTCATCGGACTCGACTTTCTTAACGTGGGCAAGGATCGCAAAACAACCCTTACGGAGTAGTTTTCTAACTTTAAGGCACGAAACGAGGTTGAGTCCGGTGCAACTCTTATCGCCATAGACGATCAAAGGTTCACCATTCTCGATAGGGATTCGGATTGCGTTAAGATCACAAAGGATGTGAGATTTCATTTTGGCTAGCCAATTCATACCGATTATTACATCGAAGCTACCTAGTTCCATGGGTATCAAGTCGATTTCAAACTCATTACTCAAAATGTTTAACGTACACCCCCGGTAATATGTGTCGGCACTCAATAGTTTTCCGTTGGCCACTTCAATGGTATAAGTGGTATCTAGTGGACGTGGTGGAGTATTAAAAGAATGAGTCAAACTCTTGGATACAAAACTCTTATCGGTACCCGAATCGAATAAACAAGTAACATAAGTGTTGTTGAGAAGAAACGTACCCGTGACTAGTTCAGTGTCATCCCGGGCTTCCTCGGTGTTGATGTTGAAAGCTCGGCCGCGCGTGTTGGGGTTATCTTTCTTCTTTGGGCATGCATTTCTATAATGACCCGTTTGGCCACATTCGTAACAAGTGCCCGTCTTTGGTGCATTGGGCCACTTTCGAGCGACGGGAGAGGCACTTTTACAATCGTTGGCCTTATGACCAATTCCTTGGTACCGATGGCAAATTAGCTTACTACATTCGCCAAAGTGATGTTTGTTGCATTTGTTGCAAAGAGGTAGATTTCCAGCATAACCCTTCTTGCCGTCGGAGGTGAAAGATTTCTTGGCAAAGTTGTTGTTGCTTGATTGGGGAGCTTCCCATTTTCTTTTGTTGTTACCTGACTTGTCCTCGGCTTTAGGTGCCGGTACTACGATTTCGTCAACCGTTTCTATCAATTTGCGGGCCATGTTCAAAGCTTCTTGATGATTAGTGGGTTTGGATGACATTACTCCGTGTTTGATACTCTTTGGAAGACCATCCATGTAAAGTTCAACCCTTAAAGCTTCGGGGTTCACAAGATTTGGGCACATCAAGGCTAGTTCGGAAAATCGTTGATTATAAGCCTTGAGATCATTTCCGATTGCCTTTAAAGTTCTTAGCTCTTGTTCGAGCCTTCGGGTTTCTTCACGAGGGAAATATTCGACAATCATCTTTTCCCTCAAGTCGGCCCAAGAGAGGGCGTGAGCTTCATCGGTACCCACCGATTGTACATAAGTATTCCACCATGTAAGAGCGACACCGGCGAAGGTGTGAGTGGAGTATTTGACCTTGTCTTGGTCCCGACAACCGCTTATGCTAAAGACGGCTTCCGTTTGCTCAAACCATCGGGTGAGCACGACCGGTCCCCCGGTTCCATCGAAAGTGTGAGGTTTGCACCCCATGAAAGCTTTATAGGAGCATCCCTCGTTTGAGTTACTGGCTCCATTGTTGTTGTTGTTGTGGTTGTTGTTATTATTGTTGTTTTTTTTTGGATGAGTGACCGGCCATGGCCTCATCTACGGCGGTAGCTATCATCCGTTCGAGAGCTTGTTCGGGAGTTTCATTGCGGCGTACACGACGAGGAGCCATTGTTCCTCCAAGACACAAGAATATCATTGATTAGTATTCTCAATAATACTAACCGTGATATAGAATAAAGATAAAGAGAAGTTTTTCCTCGACTCGCCTTAAATTCTTTATGTCATAATGTCGGAACGTTCATATGAGTCACCGTAATATAATCCCGGAAATTATATTACCCTGATTCATATGTGCATTCGACATCATTTCATATAGTCAAGGTGGCGTGTCAATCAAATTAAACAACGTGAGATTAAGATGAACTAAGAGTAGATATGAGTAGAAGCGTTCGAGTATAAATGCACAAGTAGTCAAGTAATTCCTACTTCAAGTCTATATGCCGGTTGTAGTCTAGACTCACCAATGTACCCTATGACTCGGGGTCGACACCAATGAACTCTAAATCCCTACAACCTGGCTCTGATACCATCTGTAGCGACCCGACAAAATCGTCATTGACGGCGCCGTCTACTTAGGTCCCGTTACTTGGTCATTAGTCTTTAAAACAACGTTTGACCAAAAGATATGTCGCATTCATTTCAAATGTAAAGATTGTTCAAAGTTTACGAGAATAGTTCCACCACAAGTTACGTTACAAAGTTATAAGTACAAATGAAACTTATGCGACACAATTTAAAAGTAGCCAAAAGACGCTCCATGTATGCATATATACTCGACATCCAATGCAAGTATCAAAATAATGAGCGGAAGCATGTATCATGTATCGTTCAAGGACGTGAGAAAAACATAGAAATCTGTCAACGAAAACGTTGGTGAAATCATAGGTTTAAGTAAGTAAGTACAAGTGAACCACAATATTTGCATCAATGAAATAATAGTAATACATTCCAAAAGTTTGTTTCACGAGCACCCAATTATCAATGCTTAACATTCCTTCCATAGAACCCCATCACTTAGTGCTAGAACATACACTGTTTCTCGAAAATATATTTCATTCGTAAACGGTAGCGAACCGTTTGAATGAGGGTTTGTCAAACCCATATGGATCCATACAACATAAGTTCTCGCTTACACCCGGCAAGTGTAACTAATGATAATCGAATTGAGGATTTTGTTCTAAACTCGTATGTAGAATGTTTGTTTTCCTATACTTGTGTTCACTTAGTAAAGAAATGTTTATGTTTTCTCATCCCAAATGTAAGTTCAAAAAGAGTAAAAGTGGGACTATGATCTCACCTTGAGTGCACGAGTAGTAAAGTACTTCAACAAGTAAACGTGTGCAAAGAACAATGCTAGTCTTGACCTAAACAATAGGTTGTATCAATAACGGTAAACAAGATAGGTCAAAGATGTTCAATTAGTCCTATGGCTCGTTAAGACTCGATCATAATAGCATGTGAATCAAATTGTCATGTTTCATGCAAGGTACAAGTATAAAAACAGGTTAGAACGATTGCACAAATATTTGGTTAAGTTTGATTAAAAGTCAACTTAGGCCGGGTCAAAGTCAACGAAAAAGTCAACACGTTCGGGTCGGGTCCCGAACTATTTTCCTGAGGTTTTTAATCATATATGAGCATGTTAGAACAAGTTACATGTGAATCGGAGGTCCATAGCATAGCAAACATTTTTCAAAAAATGACCAACGAAGACAGAGGCCTGTCAGTGCATCTGGACGGCGTCCAGATTTTCTGGACGGCGTCCAGCTTTGAAGGCTGGGACGACGTCCAGACTTTCTGGACGGCATCCAGCTTTGAATACTGGGACAACGTCCAAGTATCTGGACGGCGTCCAGGTTGGATTTCAAGTCTGATGCAGAACTCCTAAGTGTACGAACCAAAAACCAAATAAACACAATTTATGATCCGCAAGCAATCAAGTCAAGTATTTTATACCGTTGGGAAGGTAATTTGACGAGGAAGACAACTAAACACATTTCATCAATCAATCTACCTATTATAACAACCAAAACCGCATCTAATGCTCAACATTAATCGCATACAAGTTCATAAATGCAATTCAATGATTTGGGCAACCAATTTACATGAATGATATGCCGTTTCGAAGGTAATCAAGCATACAATCCAACTAAACACTTACCAACCATAATCCATGGCATTCAATGCATCAAGAGTCCATTTCAAGTTCATCAAACCCTAACCCAAATTCACCAAAATCATAAATCAAGTTCATGAACTTTTCTAAAGAAACCTACACATCAAATTGGAGCTAGTGATACTAGGAACACAATTAGAACATGAGCTTTTAACATCTAACAACATATGATCATCCAAAATTCAAGAACAACACACCAAAATTCAAGTTCATGCTAGTTACACTAAAACAACGAGATCGAGCATAATAATCATATACACGACATCACAATGAGCCATAGACACTAACTAACACCATTTCAAGTCAAAAACACGTATTTAGAGAAATCTAGAGTTTTAGAAATGTTACCCAAATGAGATGAAGTTGGTACCAAAATGAAGAGGATGAAGAGAGGATCACGAATATGTAATTTATTTTGTTGTAAGCCTCCTAGATCGAATTTAGATGATGATTGAATGAATTTGGTAAATGTGTGTGTGTTCTTGCTAGAGAGAAAGAGAGAGAGGGAGATGGTTGAATGGTGGTGATTGGGGTGGACTAGGTGACCTAGTCAACTAGTTTGCCCCGTGTCAATTTTAGTCCCTCGAGTTTGTAGTCGGGTGCGAAAATTACCTAAACGGAATATTTTAAAACGCGTATTAACGGGAGATGTTATAAACATATAACGGAGTTTAAATTAGTATAACGGAAAAGAAAATGGAAAAAGGCGGGATGTTACACTGGGCCCCGGCTGAAATGTCCCGTTCTTATTGATTAAAAATGTTCCATATTAATTGATTTCGTTGCGAGGTTTTGACCTCTATATGAGACGTTTTTCAAAGACTGCATTCATTTTTAAAACAAACCATAACCTTTATTTCATAAATAAAGGTTTAAAAGCTTTACGTAGATTATCAAATAATAATAATCTAAAATATCCTGTTTACACACGACCATTACATAATTGTTTACAATACAAATATGTTAAATCAAAATCAGTTTCTTGAATGCAGTTTTTACACAATATCATACAAACATGGACTCCTAATCTTGTCCTTATTTTAGTATGCAACAACGGAAGCTCTTAGTATTCACCTGAGAATAAACATGCTTTAAACATCAACAAAAAATGTTGGTGAGTTATAGGTTTAACCTATATGTATCAAATCGTAACAATAGACCACAAGATTTCATATTTCAATACACATCCCATACATAGAGATAAAAATCATTCATATGGTGAACACCTGGTAACCGACATTAACAAGATGCATATATATAAGAATATCCCCATCATTCCGGGACACCCTTCGGATATGATATAAATTTCGAAGTACTAAAGCATCCGGTACTTTGGATGGGGTTTGTTAGGCCCAATAGATCTATCTTTAGGATTCGCGTCAATTAGGGTGTCTGTTCCCTAATTCTTAGATTACCAGACTTAATAAAAAGGGGCATATTCGATTTCGATAATTCAACCATAGAATGTAGTTTCATGTACTTGTGTCTATTTTGTAAATCATTTATAAAACCTGCATGTATTCTCATCCCAAAAATATTAGATTTTAAAAGTGGGACTATAACTCACTTTCACAGATTTTTACTTCGTCGGGAAGTAAGACTTGGCCACTGGTTGATTCACGAACCTATAACAATATATACATATATATCAAAGTATGTTTAAAATATATTTACAACACTTTTAATATATTTTGATGTTTTAAGTTTATTAAGTCAGCTGTCCTCGTTAGTAACCTACAACTAGTTGTCCACAGTTAGATGTATAGAAATAAATCGATAAATATTATCTTGAATCAATCCACGACCCAGTGTATACGTATCTCAGTATTGATCACAACTCAAACTATATATATTTTGGAATCAACCTCAACCCTGTATAGCTAACTCCAACATTCACATATAGAGTGTCTATGGTTGTTCCGAAATATATATAGATGTGTCGACATGATAGGTCGAAACATTGTATACGTGCCTATGGTATCTCAAGATTACATAATATACAATACAAGTTTATTAAGTTATGGTTGGAATAGATTTGTTACCAATTTTCACGTAGCTAAAATGAGAAAAATTATCCAATCTTGTTTTACCCATAACTTCTTCATTTTAAATCCGTTTTGAGTGAATCAAATTGCTATGGTTTCATATTGAACTCTATTTTATGAATATAAACAGAAAAATTATAGGTTTATAGTCGAAAAAATAAGTTACAAGTCGTTTTTGTAAAGGTAGTCATTTTAGTCGAAAGAACGACGTCTAGATGATCATTTTAGAAAACATACTTCCACTTTGAGTTTAACCATAATTTTTGGATATAGTTTCATGTTCATAATAAAAATCATTTTCTCAGAATAACAACTTTTAAATCAAAGTTTATCATAGTTTTTAATTAACTAACCCAAAACAGCCCGCGGTGTTACTACGACGGCGTAAATCCGATTTTACGGTGTTTTTCGTGTTTCCAGGTTTTAAATCATTAAGTTAGCATATCATATAGATATAGAACATGTGTGTAGTTAATTTTAAAAGTCAAGTTAGAAGGATTAACTTTTGTTTGCGAACAAGTTTAGAATTAACTAAACTATGTTCTAGTGATTACGAGTTTAAACCTTCGAATAAGATAGTTTTATATATATGAATCGAATGATGTTATGAACATCATTACTACCTCAAGTTTAGTAGGTAAACCTACTGGAAGTGACAAGAAATGATCTAGCTTCAAAGGATCTTGGATGGCTTGAAAGTTCTTGAAGTAGGATCATGACACAAAAACAAGTTCAAGTAAGATTTTTACTCGAATTAAGATAGTTTATAGTTATAGAAATTGAATCAAAGTTTGAATATGAATATTACCTTGAATAAGAAAGATAACCTACTGTATATAACAAAGGTTTCTTGATCTTAGATGATTACTTGGAATGGATTAGAAAGCTTGGAAGTAAATTAGTAAACTTGAAGGGATTTTTGAAGTGTTCTTGAAGTGTTCTTCCTATGATGATTATAGCTTGACTCTTGAAGTGATTTTTGATGAAGATGATGATTAACTACTGGAAAAATACGTTCATAATAGTGTGTGCGTGTTGAGAGAGAATTAGAAAGAGAATTGGAAGTGAAATGGAGTGAATGATGAGTGGTAATTGGTGAGTGGTGAGTGGGGTTAAAAGGAGTTCTAGTTAGTTGACTAGCTCATGGTAGAAGTTAAAATTGATTAGTCATACATGACATAATCAAGAGTGGAATCCCATGCTAGTTCCTATTGGTATATACTCATAGTAAGTACGTTTTGAAGCTGTGTATAATACGGGTAAGAATACGACTTGAATTCTTGATGAAAGAAAAGAATGGAAAAGTAACTGTAACCATTTTTGTTAAGTATGAGTGTTTTGATATATGTCTTGAAGTCTTCCAAAAGTATTTTAATACATCTAAATACACTACATGTATATACATTTTAACTGAGTCGTTAAGTCATCGTTAGTCGTTACATGTAAGTGTTGTTTTGAAACCTTTAAGTTAACGATCTCAATTAATGTTGTTAACCCATTGTTTATTATATCTAATGAGATGTTAAATTATTATATTATCATGATATTATGATATATTAATATATCTTAATATGATATATATACATTTAAATGTCGTTACAACGATAATCGTTACATATATGTCTCGTTTCGAAATCCTTAAGTTAGTAGTCTTGTTTATATGTATATAACTCATTGTTAATATACTTATGGAGATACTTACTTATCATAATCTCATGTTAACCATATGTATATCCATATATATATCATCATGTCGTTTTTACAAGTTTTAACGTTCGTGAATCGCCGGTCAACTTGGGTGGTCAATTGTCTATATGAAACATATTTCAATTAATCAAGTCTTAACAAGTTTGATTGCTTAATATGTTGGAAACATTTAATCATGTAAATATCAAACTCAATTAATATATATAAACATGGAAAAGTTCGGGTCACTACACCGGCTGTCCAAAAATGCACATTTTCGTTTAATTCTAACTATGCTACGCACCTCCGATTAACATGTACCTTGTTCTAACATGCTTATATATGATTAAAAACCTCAGAAAAATTGTCCGAGACCCGACCCGAACGTGTTGACTTTTGTTGACTTTGACTCGACCAAAGTTGACTTTTAGTCAAACTTAACCAAATACTTATGCAATCATTCTAACTTGTTTTTATACTTGTATCTTGCATGAAACTTGACAACGTGATTCACATGCTATACATAATCGAGTCGTAACGAGCCATATGACTAATTGAACAACTTTGACTAACCGTGTTTACCGTTATTGATACAACCTATTTGTTTAGGTCAATACTAGCTTTTGTTCTTTGCACACGTTTACTTTGCGAAGTACCTATTTACCTGTGCACTCAAGGTGAGATCATAGTCCCACTTTACTCTTTTATACTTATATTTGGGATGAGAAAACTTAAACGTTTCGTTTTACAAAGTGAACACAAGTACGAAAACCAGCATTCTACGTACGAGTTAGAACAAAAATGCCTCAATTCAATTATCATTAGTTACACTTGCAGGGTGTAAGCGAGAACTTATGTTGTGTGGCCATACGAGTTTGACAAACCCTCATTCGGACGGTTCGCTACCGTTAAGCGAATGAAATATATTTTCGGGTATAAGTGTAGGTTCTAACACTTTATTTATGGGGTTCGTGGAAAGTTAAGCCTTGGTAATAGGGTGCTCATGATAACAACTTTTAAAATGATTTACTATTATTTCAAAGTTATAAATCTTGTGGTTCAGCTTACTTACTTACGTACTCACTTACTAAACCTATGATTTCACCAACGTTTTCGTTGACAGATTTCCTATGTTTTTCTCAGGTCCTTGAACAATATGTGTTACATGCTTCCGCTCACTATTTTGATACTTGCTTGGATGTCGAGTATACATGCGTACATGGAGCGTCTTTTGACTTTACTTTAATTTGTGTCGCATAGATTTCATTTTTACTTAAAATGTGTAACGTAACTAGTTGTCAAACTACTTTTGTAAACTTGAAACATCTTTACATTTGAAATGAATGCGACATATTTTTTTGGTCAAACGTTGTTTTAAAGACTTATGACCACGTAACGGGACCTAAGTAGACGGCGCCGTCAATGACGATTTTGTCGGGTCGCTACAGATGGTATCAGAGCGTTGGTTGTAGGGATTTAGAGTTCATTGGTGTCAACCCCGAGTCATAGGGTACATTAGTGAGTCTAGACTACAACCGGCATATATACTTGAAGTAGGAATTACTTGACTACTTATGCATTTATACTCGCACTCTTTCATTCATATCTAACTCTTATTCCATCTTAATCTCACGTTTTGATTTGATTGACATGCCATCTTGACTTTATGAGGTAATGTTAAATGCACATGTGAATTAGGATAATATAATTGCCGGGATTATATTATGGTGATTCATGTGGACATTCCGACATTTCGACATAGAGAATCGAGGGAGGGTCAAGGAAAATTTTCTCTCTATCTTTATTCCATATCACGATTAGTATTATTGAGATTACTAATCAACAATATTCTTGTGTCTTGAAGGCACAATGCCTCCTCGCCACGGCCCATGTAATGAGACTTCCGAACAAGATCTTCAACGCATGATAGCCACCGCCGTAGATGCGGCTATGGTCGGTCACTTCTCCAACAACAATAACAACAACCACAACAACAACAATCATGGAGCCGGTAATTCAAACTAGGGATGCTCCTACAAAGCTTTCATGGGGTGCAAACCTCACAATTTCGATGGGGCTAGAGGACCGGCTGCTCTCACTCGATGGTTTGAGCAAACGAAAGCCGTTTTTAGCATTAGCGGTTGTCGGGACCAAGACAAGGTCAAATATTCCACCCACACTTTCGCCGGTATCGCTCTCACATGGTGGAATACGTATGTGTAATCGGTGGGTACCGATGAAGCCCACACTCTCTCTTGGGTCGACTTAAAAGAAAATACGTATGTGCAATCGGTGGGTACCGATGAAGCCCACGCTCTCTCTTGGGCCGACTTAAAAGAAAAGATGATCACCGAATACTTTTCGCGCGAAGAGACCCGAAGGCTCAAAAACGAGCTAAGAAGTTTAAAGGCGGTCGGAAATGACCTCAAGGCCTATAATCAACGATTTTCCGAGCTAGCCTTGATGTGCCTAAACCTTGTGAATCCCGAGTCTCTAAGGGTTGAACTTTACATGAATGGTCTCCCTAAGAGCATCAAACACGGGATAATGTCATCCAAACCCGTTAACCTATAAGAGGCTTTAAAGATGGCCCGTCAATTGATTGAAACGGTGGACGAGATTGAAGTGTCGGCGCCAAAGGACGAGGATAAATCGGGTGGCAACAAAAGAAAATGGGAAGCCACTCAATCAAGCAACTACAACAACAACTTCACCAACAAGCCTTTCACCTCCGACGAAAAGAAAAGTTATGCCGGAACCCAACCTTTTTGCAACAATTGCCACAAACATCATTTCGGTGAATGTGGCAAGTCATTTTGCCACATGTGTCAAAGAAGTGGTCACGTGGTCAACTATTGTAGAAGTGTCGCCCCTGTAAGTAACTAGAGGGGGGGTGAATAGTTACTTGCTACGTTTTTAACACTTTTTCGATTGATCACCAAATTTGATTTAACTTTGATCAACCAACTCAACTCAAACTTGATGTGTGTAGTGTATATGTTCGAAATGATAAATGATGCAATGTAAAGAACATAGACACAAAGATTTATAGTGGTTCAGGTGGATGTTAACTAATCCACCTTAATCCGCTCCCCGATAACACTAATCGGAATTTGTTACTTCACTAAGTACTTTTATCCAAACCCGGTGGAGATCCGATTTACAAGTCTTCAACTTCTTTGGTAGACAACAAACCTAATCTTTCTATCCCTTTGAAAGATCAACTCCAACCAAGATCAACTTGTCTTCACCTTGAACAAGTATTAATCTCCAAATAAGATTAATCAACTTCCTAAGTCCCTTTAAGGAAGTAGATCACTAAGCTAGCCTATGCTTCTACTAATTGAAGTTACAAGACTTATACACTTTGCAATGATGATCCTAAGACAATTCTAGGACATACATTACATTAAGTAAACTCACAAGATAAATGATTTTGATTAGTAAGTTTACAACAACCCAATTCTATATCTATGAGATCATAGAATCTTCTCTTGCTTGATCACATTTGAGTAGTAATTGATGCACTTGTGATCACTGGAAATAAGCCTTTGAAATATGCAAGAGGGTCAGCTTCAAATGCTCTTAAATGTTTGCCTTTTATAGTGAGATTCAAAAAGTAGTCGTTGACACACGGTTGCCGTCACGGTCGACCGTGGTGCGACCGTGCGTGCTCCAGTCCAAATTTAGTATCCGTTGTATAGCCATTTGACTCAAATTTGAACACCACATTTTGGTACCTTTACTCCTTCTAGCACCTGCAAAAGAAACCAAACATCCTATACAAGTATTATATGCATTAAGTGTGTGAGATTTGGTCTTAATGCATGAAAGTGACTAATCATTTCAAAAGTGGCAAACCCAACATTCTTGGAGAAGTGTCTTGATTGATATTTTGGGAAATATCAGTTTGATCAAGACTTAGTTAGTCACTTTAATACCTTTGGTTCAATTCTAAAGACTAGTCACTATGTCATTAACTTCCTAGTTTCAATTAATCACAAGTCAAGTTCTTTTTTAAGTTTAGTTAGAGATTAATTGAATAATGTCTCTATAAGATAATCATGAAGTATGTAGAGACATCAAACTTAAGTCATAAGCAATCACCCTTAGTTACTTAGACTAGACCAAATAGACAATTGACTATACTTTCATTGTGAACCATTTTACACTTAATCTATTAGAGTAGGTTAGTCACTTGAATCCTAACTAATGAGCACATAGCAAACATATTAATCAAGTTGACAAGTTTATGAGTATTAACCATATTGACAAGTAGCAAGTAATACTTACATAGTAAGAGATAGTTATTCTAGGATCAATCATATAGATACTTGCACAACTTATAATTCAAGTACTTAATAAGTTTAATTTGCAATATAACATATTGCTTGATTAATGTGTAAGCATACATTAATGTCCAACACATGCACAAGGGAAGAGCAATCTCTAGTTGGGACTTGGTGACCATCCTAAATGTATCTAGTGTGTTTTAGGATTACAAGTCATTACTAGTTAACCTTGAGAGCATTGTTTCTCATTTAGCCTTAATTAATCACTAAGTCATTTCTAATAGCAATCATTTTTCTAGTGACATTGGCTTAAGTGTGTTGGTACTTGATGATCATACTAAGGATATCTAGATAAGAATTAATATCACAAGTTGTTGATTAACACTTATGTGTTATGCCTAATCTTGGTTAATTTGTCATTAAGATGTCATTAGGCGTAATTAATCACAATTAGTGTTTTTATGACCAAAACTCATTTGAGTATGGAGAAGGCATCTATTCAAAGCATGTTGAGAAAGGTTTCATGAATTATAGATGTCGGGAACTAGTCAAACTTTATTTGGTCAAAAATGGTAACAGAGAAAACTGCGGTCGTACTGCGGCTGACCGTGGTGGCAACCGTGCAACTTGTTTTCATAAAACTGCGTTGCAATCAGTTTGGAGTTTCATGGTTGACTATGTGGTCGACCGTACCTCGACCGTGTGTTTAGCTGAACTTTTAATTTCATTCTTTAACCTATGTTTGACTTGGTCGTTTGCAAGATAAAGTATGGATTAGTGACCTTGCGTGTTTTTTGCTAAGATGTCAGTCATCACTTATGCATATGTATGTGTCATCATCAAAACATATTCTTTGGTTAATCATACTTTGGTTAATCATACTTAAGTTTATCCTTTAGTGCATTAACCCACATTCAACCAACATTATCCCCCTTTTTAATGATGACAAACATACAAGTGATGAGGGACATTTTGCTATAAATACGCAAGTGTTAACAATCACTTGTATCCATTTTTCCCCCTTTTGTCGAAGCAAAAAGGTTAGCTCCCCTAGAACTAAGCTCGCCCTTAGAACAAAACTCCCCCTTAAATTGTGCACGTTAGAAAAATATATATATTAAAACACATCAAGCACACATTTTATTCAAAGCAAGCATGAAACATAGTAATGCATATATGAAAATATGCATGGAAGACACATAAATTAGATGTATAGGTAGGCATTCTTCAAATTGCATTGGCCTATTTCTTGAGGTGAATATAGTGATGAGTGTCTCTTATAATTCCTTCTATCTTGTTTAGATGTCGTCCGATTTTTAGAACATTTTCGTGAATGAAACTGCTTTGTCCTATGGTTGAAAGGAGTTTAAAGTTTGGAGGGTTATCAAGAGAAGGTTCAACAAATGGTCTGGTTGAAGCTCTGCAAATCGGGTATGACGAAAATTGAGCAGCGTAGTGAAAGGAAGTCGTCAATTTGAGATGAGCAAAGAGTTTAGTTAAGTGAAGGCCATAAGGTAGTTTCAAGAAGGGTACTTGAGCTGCCTGTTAAATTCTAGATGCCATCAGAAATGCAATGTTTACCTTAAGTGAGTGTATGAGACACCACAAAAGAGTAAACTCATTTGTATTTATTCTCCAAAGTAATTCACCCTTTCCATATATGTTTATGGAGATGATCTGTTGCCATAGATCATATGTTGAAGCAAGGTGATGCACTAAGAAACCCTCTTTGTTGACGGACTCAAATTTGAGTAGTCCTTCACTCAGTGTTTCAAGAACACATTCTTTTTCTAACCATTCTGGAAACTCATCAAATGAGTTTGGGTTAAGGAAGAATTTTATCCCGTTACTTGGAACATCCATGATGTTTTCAAATTCTTCAAGTGTTGAGGAATAGCTTTTGCCATAGAGAGTGAATGATATCTTCATATCATCATGGAATTGGAAGTTTGCATAGAATTCATTCACATGAAGAGGATATAGAGGTCCTCGAAGATTGAGAAAGACATTCCAATTCACACTAGAGAAGTTGGCCAGCGAATAGGTTGAGAGTTGATGAGTTGACACTTCTCTTCCTTCGACAATTTGTCTCATAATTTGATTGTGGGTTTTTAGGGATTGTGATGGTGGGTATGAGTTTTGGTTCAATGTACTAGTTTTTATAGAGACCTACTAGGAATCACTTTTACTTTTTCACAAGAGAGGTAGGTTAAATGAGTAAAGTCTTTTGGTTGACAAGTCAATTTTCACTTGAGAAAAGTTATTGAGCCTAATAGGACAAAATGATTCGTTAGTTTATGCAGGGTTTATTCTGCGGTTGAGCTGCGGTCGTCCGTGATGTAAGCCGTGGATTAATCGTTTTAAAAAAACTTAAACTCGTTGGTACAGGACATACATGGTTAGGTTCACAGTCGACATACTTGGACTAAAAACATGTAATAAGCACACACGAATACTTTATTAAACATGCATATTGAAGTTCTCAAACGTTATTATTTTAAACATTCAACCATAGAGAGTTTTCATGAGAGTTTGTTAGAATTCTTCGCTCGAATCATCATCCTCCTCATTTCCTGACCTACAGGTCAAGCTTCTGATCACTCCTTTCAGTAATTTCTTCACCTTTGATTCCTTTTTCAGACTTTTGATTTGAGTCTGATAGATCTTATCCATCTTGGCATTGACCTCAAGATCCCTTACCGATTCATTTTCTTCTTCATTTTCACTGTCTAATATCTCAATAGCTCCTCTGCTCGTTCCTGCCTCATTGGTAGTTCTTCTTCATTTGGAGGTTGATCCTCCTGTTATTTTTGGTGGTAGGATTGGTTTATGAGTGAGTGGAAGAGAGTCATCACTTGTGATTTTGAGGTGCCTAAACAGTTTGTTTAGATGCATTCCATAAGGCAATCCTCGAGTTGTTTCGGTGATGAGTCCACTCATCCTGGTTGCCATCAGATGGGCAATATTTACTTTGATTCCATTTTCCAAGCACCACAAGAGAGCAACTTGAGTAGCATGAATGTTTGAGTGATTTCCTGATCTGCAGTAGATGTTGTAGTCAGTGACTTTGTTCCAAACTTCATACTCAGATGAAAGATGTCTTCCCAGTATTCCAGACATCTCGATCTCATCTCAAGGAGCACTTTCTTTGCATAGTGTATCTATCACTGCCGTTTTGTTGGAGATAAAATTTGGGAGATATGCCAGTCCATGATGTGAACTGAAGAATTCTTCACCATCCGTTGGAACTTGGAGAATGCGACCGAAATCTACAAGAGAGTAGCGATAATTTGTCCCTTGAAGACTAAAGGAGATTACATTATTCACGAAGTTGAAATTCGCATAAAATTCGCGAATGGGAGATGGATAAATGGGACCATCAAGAGTGAGAAATGCCTCTCATTGAAGAGTTTTGAATTGTCTCACAAGCTCTGGCATTTGATCGTGGGCAACTTTTCTTCCTTCAGTGATAGGACGTCTAGAGAGAAACCAAGCGTTGTACTTAATTCTCTCTGTAAGATCTGATGGTGGGTCGTATGAGTCCTTTCTTCTTGGTTCGTTTCCTCTTGCCATTTTTCTACACAATGACACTTCAGATTAGTTCAAGGTGTATAATTCAATTGTAGGCAACAAGTTTTGCAAACTTTAATTATCATCAATACTTAGATGTTTTGATGTTAATGTTATTCACATTTTCCCTTTTCATTAGTGTCAATGAGTTTGCAACTAGATTAAGATTTTCACAAAGTTCATATGTGTTCTAGACTTTTGAGATCATCATCAACACATGTTTTGACATCTAACATTATTACACTCAATTTGCAACAATGTTGTTTATATCATATGTGTAACGACCCTGGAATTTCCAACATTTATTTATTAATAATTACTATTATTAATACGTGTGATTAAACGAATGTATGTTATTACATTTACATGTTGCTATGATTGCCTGTACTTGACTTTTAAGTGCCCGAAACGTCTTTGTGACACCCGGAACTTTCACGAATAATATTTTTAGATATTATTTACATTTATGATTAAATTTATTAATCATTTTAATTAACTAAGGCTATTAGTTAGTTACTTGGGCTTAAATTGGCTTAAATTGTTAATTAATTGAACTTGGGCTTTGATTAGTTAATGGACTCATGAATTAAGACTTGTAAGCCCACCCTACCTTTAAGTGGGCTTAGTTAGCCCACTCTTTCAAAGTGTAAGTATCATTTTAGATGTAACTAGTTAGTCTAAGAACAATTGGAATCTAGTTAGACATCTTCCCCATGTATAACCATCTAATAACCACCTTTATGAAGCTTTACATTCTAGTGACCACAAAACTTCTCCCTCCCCCCATTTTCTGCTGTAAAAACCATAGCCCTAAGCTCCCTTTAGGAGTGTTTTGTTTCATTTTCTTGTTTACTACTTCACTCACATTTCTCTCATTTCTCAAACACACTTCTACTTGCAATTATCTTTCTCTCTTTTTCTCTCAAGGTTTCTTTGCTCTTTGTAAGTAAACTTGAAGACATTTTCTCTTCTTCTTTTCTCCCTAAAACCGTATACATACATGCAAATCATCATCATCATTTGTTGTTCTTTGTTGTTAATGTTACTTGTCTTGTTAATTGTTGTTATTTACTTACATGTTTCAAGAATCTAACTTTCTAGTTTGATTCATCTTTTATCTTGTTTTAACAAGAACAATCAAGAACTAAACTCTCTAGTTTAGGTTCTACATATAATGTTTCAAAGATTATAAAGTTCTTGTGTTGATTAAAGACATACTTGAAGCTCATGAAGTAAACTTTAAAGTTTACTTTCTAAAGATCAAACCTTGGTTTGAATCTTTAAAGTATGAACAACCATGAACAAATTACATGTTTACTTAGTTACTTCTTCATTTTATGCACTTTAATTTCATGTAGTTAGATTATATGGTCAAGTACTACAAGTTAGTCTTGATCTCATATCTCTTGGAACTAAAAGTTAACTTAAAAGTTCAAGAACATGTAAATAAGTTTTCTTTAAATATAACTTTGTATACTTATGCTTGATCTAGACTTTTGAGTCTTGGATCTTCAAGATCTAACTAAGAACTATGTTCTACATCTTAAGATCTTGATTAGTTAGTTTACTTTCAAGTTTGTAACTTGTTATTAGCTTTAAAGTCCATGTATGTGTTAGATCTAAGACCTTGATGCAACTTTGGTTCATCAAACTTCATACAACTCTTAAGTGAGTTGTGCTTCATGTCTTAGACTTGCACTAGTGTTATGATGGTCAAGACTTGGTTAAGATGATGTAACCACATCCATGAGTTGTACACTTGAAGCTATATGCATCAAGGATGAGAACCATGATGAACATCAAGCACCAAGACCACCGGAACCCTTTTAAACTTACTGTTTCTGTCCAAAACTTTCTGACCTGATGCTTCTGGAGCATACCAGTAGACCTGGGCTGTTCTAACCTTTATTTTTAGATAGAACTTTTCGAGTAGATAATTTTTCATATAAGACTCATCTTCATCCGATTACGGTTTAGGATTTATGGCCCTCCGATCGTCACTATGTCCTTTAACGTTGTGCAGAAATTTCTGACCTACTCGCACTTAGACCGTCGCCACGGTCAAACGAAGATGAGTTTGCTTCTGGAATTTTTACTACACTTAAGGGACTCATAGACGGAGCCATGGCCACTGGCCTCACCTTAATTCAGTAAGGGTAGAGGCCGTGGTGACTGACTGAAGTCAGACTTTGTTGAAAACTACTTTCATAAACGAAACTTACTTTACGCCTTTTGTTTGATAATGAATGATGATGACCCTTAAGACCTTAATTACATACTTTTAAACCTATTAATACGATTTACTGACTTAGTATTATTTGCCTTAGGTTGAGGACCTTCGGACCGATTACTTGCATACCTTTTCCGAACCGACTTTACGACTACATTATCATTGTGAGTTATAGCATTCCCTTTTTACTTTAACTTATTTTGGGAACTGAGAATACATGCGGATTTTATGTTTTACATACTAGGCACGAGTACTTAAACTTATATATGTGTGGGTTATACAACGACATAAACATTCCCTTTAGCTCGGTAACGTTTAATCATTGGTTTTTGAACCGTGAACGTGAATCTTAGATATGGATCCATAGGGTTTGACATCCCCACTCGGGCTAGTCGCGCTAGCATTTAACGAGTGTTTAATACTTCGTAGACATACGCACTTGCCAAGTGTACTTTCAGGGGGTATAAACGTTAAGTTAGTTACCAAGTGCCCACGGTTAACATATACTTTATCATACTGTTTTGAAACGCTCTTTGTAGCACTGAAATCTCGTGGCCTACCTTACATACTGTTATACTTAAACTATAGCTCACCAACCTTTGTGTTGACATTTTTAAGCATGTTTTTCTCAGGTGCTTGAGGTTAACTTCCGCTGTCTTACTTGTTGTGCTGTAGACATCCGCTGCTTAGAGTTGTCCACGCATGAACTACTTTACTTTGCATTCAAACATTCGTACTTTTGAACTATGACTTGTAACGACCATTGTGGTCACATACACTTATTATTTGCTTCTACTTAGTGAAGCATGCTTTTGAAATGTAAAACATTTGATGTCGGTTATGACATCACCTTTTTATCGTGAATGCAACTTCTTTAATTACAACATATAGTACTTAACCTTGTAATGATCCTGTTGTTGATGATTCGTACACGATGGTTTTGTACGGGGCATCACATTTGGTATCAGAGCATTGGTTGTAGGGAATTAGGTTGCATTAGTGAGTCTAAGACCGACCCGAGTAGGATTCACTAATAGGACTAATCTACAACTTGCTAGTTTATGTGTTTCTGCTGAACTTACTGCATGCTGCTGCTTACTGTTACTGCTATATGCCATATGCTATTACATGATTTCACTACTGCATGATGCTACTTGCTTTCGATTGCATGCTACTTTCATACGAATTACTGTTATTGCCATGCTAGTTACCGTTATACATGATTTAAACTGTTGGACTATTATTTGCTTGCTTTATGACATACTGACATGGAAAATTTATTTTTCCTTGTTCAGATGTCGGATGTTCCACCTGCTGGCATTTCGGGCAATACAGACTCAGACCCCGTCGCCCTACCTACTGCTACACCTGCTGCTGCTACTGCCGATACACCGGCCCCGACACCCACTAGTGATCCCGGCGTTTCTACTTCCGGAGCTGGTACTAGTGCACCTGCCCCAGTGTCTGCTCCCGGACCCTCGAGGTCACAGCACCGCATTGGTGGTATTGAGATCCCCGCGGAGTTCGGGGAAGGGCCGTTTCGTAACCACATGCGCACGCCTTGCCGACGCACTCCCAACGGACGTTTAGTCGTGATTCCGCCAGGCAGACACAGACAGATGTTGGTCGCCTTCGGACGCTTCGGATTACCAGCTCAGCCACCAGTGTCACCACCACACGATTCGGATGACTCATCATCCGCTGATTCTTCATCATCAGACGACTCCAGCGGTGATGAGTATCCTGCTGATAGACCTATTCAGGCACCCTCCACCCCGCCGAAGAAGCGGTACCGTTTCGACGGCACCGTCATTCCAGGGGTGAATGGAGGTCGTGCTTTTACTGACGCATTTGGCCATCGTCGTAGGGTTACTGCTCGTAAACGAGTTGTGCCATACCCTGCCGACCCACAGATACGTAAGGTTCCCCGTTACGTGTTGACTATTCCTGGAACCGTACCACCTAGATTTAGATACGGACCACTTAAATCTAGGGACGTACCGTCTACATCCGGAGCCGGACCATCTACATCAGCACCACCCGCACCACCCGCCCCACCTGCACCGCCTGCCCCACCAGCTCCCTCTAACGAGGAACTGATAAGGGAGATTGAGACTCTCCGAGCTCGAGTCACTGAGCTCGAGGAGCAGTTGGCTCGAGGAGCAGTTCACCCGCCTTCACCGTAGGACTTTGTATTTAGATTTCATGATGTAATCTAGTTATAGTTTCATGTATTTCATATGTATTGTACGAACTTATTCAGATGTATGAAACTTATTATTATTAATGAATGGAACTTTGCGTATTTAATTCTTGCACGATGTTCTATTTACATTGCTGTACGATGATTCTGTGGTATTTGTACCTAGATGCATTATTTAATAACATGTGATGTTTTGATTCCATGTTGGTCACTATATACTGTATTATTACTACTTGCATACTGGATTTTGACTTGAGTCAAAATTTTTGTTTAGAATACCATGGCTAACGGAAGATCCACACCTACCGCCGCCCAGATTGAGGACATGATCAATGAATGGGTCGCTGCAGCCCTAGCAGAAAGAAATCTCGAAGCTCCACCGCCACCACCACCGGTTATTCCACCCGTTCGAAATGGGTGTACATACAAGGAATTCCAGAGCTGCAAACCGCATAACTTCAGCGGCACCGAGGGACCAGTTGGTCTCACCAGATGGTTCGAGAAACTTGAATCAGTATTTCGAGTTAGCAACTATTCGGAGGACATTAAGACCAAGTTTGCATCTTGCACGCTATCTGACGGCGCGCTAACGTGGTGGAACACGTTAGCTCAAGCGAAAGGTATCGATGAGGCGTATGCTACGCCATAGGAGGAATTCAAGGCGGCTATGATTGATGAGTATTGTCCGAGAACCGAAATTCAGAAGATGGAAATTGAATTCATGCAGTTGAAGGCCGTAGGGAACGACCTTAACAGTTACAATCGTAGGTTTTTGGAGTTAGCACTGATGTGTCCGACCATGGTCACCCCCGAATTCAAGCGCATGGAGAAATACTTCTCGGGACTTCCTAAGTCCATCAAGGGTAATGTCACCTCATCCAAGCCACCGAATGTCCCCGAAGCAATGCGCATGGCGCATACTCTCCTGAATCAAATCATCCTTGACGAGCCAGAGAAGGCTAAGTTTGAAGCCGGTAGTAGTGAAAAGAGGAAATGGGACAACAACCATAACAACCACAACAACCACAACAACCACAACAACAACAACAACAACAACAACAACAACAACAACAACAACAACAACAACAACAACAACAACAACAACAACAACAACAACAACAACAACAACAACAACAACAACAGGGGGAGAAACTACGATCAAACCCCCGCCAAGAGGCACAACAACGGTGGAAACCCTAATCCCAACAAAAACACCAACACCAAACCGAACTACAAAGGAACCTTACCACAATGCAAGCGGTGCTACAAGCACCATACTGGATATTGCAATGTTGTCTGTGAGAAGTGCCAACGGGCTGGGCATATCAGAAAGGACTGCAAGGTCACCACTTTGAATGGGAAACCGAACACCAATGGACCGAAGAAGTGCTACGAATGTGGGCAGACGGGCCATTTCAGGAATGCGTGCCCAAACAAGCGAAAAGACGGAGGACCACCCCGTGGTAGAGCTTTTAATGTTAATGCAAGGGATGCACGCGATAACCCCGACTTGGTGACAGGTATATTCACAATCAACAATCTTTTAGCTTCTGTCTTGTTTGATACTGGTGCGGATAGAAGTTATGTATGTAGACATTTTTGCGATAAGATTAATTGGTCATTAGTCCCGTTAAAAGAAAGTATGCTTGTCGAGGTCGCCAATGGAAAACTTGAAAAGGTTGACCATATTAGTCGAGGAGCTATTATCAACATAGCTGGTGCAGATTTCGAAATTGATTTGATACCTATCAAACTGGGAAGTTTTGACGTGATCGTCGGTATGGATTGGTTGAGCAAGATAAAGGCCGATATTATCTGTGGAGATAAAGCACTTCGCATACCACAAGGAGATGGCGAACCACTGGTTATCTATGGAGAGAGATGTACCTCGAAGTTGAACCTCATTAGTTGCGTGAAAGCGCAAAAGATTATGAAGAAGGGACGTTTTGCTGTCCTAGCACATGTGAAAGCGGTAGAAACTGAGGTGAAGAGCGTGAATGACGTTCGAATTGTGAACGAATTTTCCGATGTCTTCCCAGAGGAATTGCCTGGATTGCCACCGCAGAGAGCTGTAGAGTTTCAGATTGATTTAGTGCCAGGAGCTGCACCTGTAGCTCGCGCACCTTATAGACTCGCACCTTCCGAGATGCAAGAATTACAGAGTCAACTACAAGAACTACTTGACCGTGGATTTATCCAACCAAGTTTCTCGCCTTGGGGCGCACCTGTGTTGTTTGTGAAGAAGAAGGATGGATCCTTCCGTACGTGTATCGACTACCGTGAACTCAACAAATTGACTATCAAGAATCGGTATCCTCTTCCACGAATTGACGATCTTTTTGATCAACTACAAGGATCGAGCGTTTATTCAAAGATCGATTTGCGATCCGGATATCACCAGCTGAGGGTGAAGGAAAGTGACGTGATGAAAACTTCATTCAGGACCCGTTATGGTCATTATGAGTTTCTCGTGATGCCATTCGGTTTGACAAATGCACCTGCCGTGTTCATGGACCTCATGAATCGTGTCTGCAAGCCTTACTTGGACAAGTTTGTTATCGTCTTCATAGATGATATCCTCATCTACTCTAAGAGCGAAGAAGAACATGAGCAACACCTCCGATTAGTGCTTGAACTCTTAAGACAAGAGCAACTTTACGCCAAATTCTCCAAGTGAGAATTTTGGTTGAAGGAAGTACAGTTTTTGGGTCATGTTGTGAGCGACCAGGGTATCAAAGTTGATCCCACCAAGATTGAAGCCATCGGCAAGTGGGAGACCCCCACTACTCCAATGCATATTCGCCAATTCCTAGGCCTCGCCGGTTACAACCGAAGATTCATCGAAGGATTTTCTCTGATTGCGCGTCCTTTGACCGCGCTGACTCACAAGGGCAAGAAGTTCATTTGGGAACCCGCACACGAATCAGCATTTCAAACTTTGAAGAAGAAGTTAACCTCCGCACCTATCCTATCGCTTCCCGAAGGCAGTGACTATTTTGTTGTTTATTGTGATGCATCGAAGAGTGGTTTTGGTTGTGTACTGATGCAACGATCAAAGGTTAGTGCCTATGCCTCCCGCCAATTGAAGATTCACGAGCGGAACTACACTACACATGATCTTGAACTTGGAGCCGTTGTCTTTGCACTCAAATTATGGAGACATTATCTGTATGGAACTAAGAGCACTATTTTCACCGATCACAAGAGTCTCCAGCACATCTTTGATCAGAAGCAACTGAATATGAGACAGCGTCGATGGATCGAGACGCTCAACGACTACGATTGTGAACTCCGTTATCACCCTGGCAAGGCCAATGTTGTAGCTGACGCTTTAAGTCGAAAGGAGAGGACGGCACCTCTTCGTGTTAGGGCTCTGAACATCACCATCCATTCGAACCTCAACAGCCAGATCAGAGTAGCCCAAGATTAGGCTCTCAAGGAGGAGAACATATCTCATGAACATTTGAACATACTTGTCTCTCGATTTGAGGTTAGGGAGTCTGGACTCCGATGTTATGCCGGAAGAATTTGGGTACCTCTATATGGAGATCTACGGAACCTGATACTTGATGAAGCACACAAATCGAGATATTCGATTCATCCTGGAGTGGGCAAAATGTACCACGACCTTAAAGAACAGTATTGGTGGCTGAATCTTAAGAAGGACGTTGCGACTTATGTTGGTAAGTGTTTGACTTGCTCGAAGGTTAAAGCCGAGCATCAGAGACCTTCTGGTTTACTTCAACAACCGGAAATCCCACAATGGAAGTGGGAAAGGATAACAATGGACTTCATCACCAAGCTACCAAAGACGGTGGGCGGATACGATACCATCTGGGTTATTGTTGACCGCCTCACCAAATCTACACACTTTCTAGCGATGAAGGAAACTGATACAATGGAGAGACTTGCTCAGTTATACATCAAAGAGGTTGTATCTCGTCATGGTGTACCTTTATCGATCATCTCAGATCGCGATCCCCATTTTGCTTCTAGATTTTGGCATTCTTTGCAAGAAGCCATGGGAACTCGTCTTGACATGAGTACTGCTTATCATCCTCAGACTGACGGGCAAAGTGAACGCACGATTCAGAACTTGGAGGACATGCTGCGTGCATGTGTCATTGATTTTGGAAAGGCCTGGGAAAGGCATTTGCCACTCACCGAATTCTCGTACAACAACAGTTATCACTCGAGCATTAATGCTGCACCTTTTGAAGCATTGTATGGCTGTAAGTGCCGATCTCCTATTTGTTGGGCCGAAGTAGGCGAAAAGCAAATCACTGGACCCGAGGTAGTCCACGAAACCATGGAGAAGATTGCTCAGATCCAAGCTAGACTTAAGACTGCCCGTGATCGTCAAAAGAGTTATGCCGATCTTAAACGTAAAGACTTTGAATTCAACGTTGGTGATCGTGTAATGTTAAAGGTTGCACCTTGGAAAGGTGTGATTCGTTTTGGAAAACGTGGAAAGTTAAACCCACGATACATTGGTCCTTTTGAAATCTTGGAACGAGTTGGACCCGTTGCATACCATTTGGATCTACCAGCGCAATTGAGCTCAGTTCATCCTACCTTCCATGTGTCAAACTTGAAAAAGTATCTTGCTGCACCTGAACTTATCATACCATTGGAAGAACTTACTATTGACGACAAACTCCACTTTGTGGAAGAACCTGTTGAAATTATGGATCGTGAGATCAAAACTTTGAAACGCAAAAAGATTCCGATCATCCGAGTACGATGAAATGCCAAACGAGGACCTGAGTTTACTTAGGAGCGAGAGGATCAAATGATGCGGAAGTATCCTCACCTTTTCCCGACTCCTCCATCTACCTCAGCTTAAATTTCGGGATGAAATTTTCTTTAACAAGTGGGTAATGTAACGACCCTGGAATTTCCAACATTTATTTATTAATAATTACTATTATTAATACGTGTGATTAAACGAATGTATGTTATTACATTTACATGTTGCTATGATTGCCCGTACTTGACTTTTAAGTGCCCGAAACGTCTTTGTGACACCCGGAACTTTCACGAATAATATTTTTAGATATTATTTACATTCATGATTAAATTTATTAATCATTTTAATTAACTAAGGCTATTAGTTAGTTACTTGGGCTTAAATTGGCTTAAATTGTTAATTAATTGAACTTGGGCTTTGATTAGTTAATGGACTCATGAATTAAGACTTGTAAGCCCACCCTACCTTTAAGTGGGCTTAGTTAGCCCACTCTTTCAAAGTGTAAGTATCATTTTAGATGTAACTAGTTAGTCTAAGAACAATTGGAATCTAGTTAGACATCTTCCCCATGTATAACCATCTAATAACCACCTTTATGAAGCTTTACATTCTAGTGACCACAAAACTTCTCCCTCCCCCCATTTTCTGCTGTAAAAACCGTAGCCCTAAGCTCCCTTTAGGAGTGTTTTGTTTCATTTTCTTGTTTACTACTTCACTCACATTTCTCTCATTTCTCAAACACACTTCTACTTGCAATTATCTTTCTCTCTTTTTCTCTCAAGGTTTCTTTGCTCTTTGTAAGTAAACTTGAAGACATTTTCTCTTCTTCTTTTCTCCCTAAAACCGTATACATACATGCAAATCATCATCATCATTTGTTGTTCTTTGTTGTTAATGTTACTTGTCTTGTTAATTGTTGTTATTTACTTACATGTTTCAAGAATCTAACTTTCTAGTTTGATTCATCTTTTATCTTGTTTTAACAAGAACAATCAAGAACTAAACTCTCTAGTTTAGGTTCTACATATAATGTTTCAAAGATTATAAAGTTCTTGTGTTGATTAAAGACATACTTGAAGCTCATGAAGTAAACTTTAAAGTTTACTTTCTAAAGATCAAACCTTGGTTTGAATCTTTAAAGTATGAACAACCATGAACAAATTACATGTTTACTTAGTTACTTCTTCATTTTATGCACTTTAATTTCATGTAGTTAGATTATATGGTCAAGTACTACAAGTTAGTCTTGATCTCATATCTCTTGGAACTAAAAGTTAACTTAAAAGTTCAAGAACATGTAAATAAGTTTTCTTTAAATATAACTTTGTATACTTATGCTTGATCTAGACTTTTGAGTCTTGGATCTTCAAGATCTAACTAAGAACTATGTTCTACATCTTAAGATCTTGATTAGTTAGTTTACTTTCAAGTTTGTAACTTGTTATTAGCTTTAAAGTCCATGTATGTGTTAGATCTAAGACCTTGATGCAACTTTGGTTCATCAAACTTCATACAACTCTTAAGTGAGTTGTGCTTCATGTCTTAGACTTGCACTAGTGTTATGATGGTCAAGACTTGGTTAAGATGATGTAACCACATCCATGAGTTGTACACTTGAAGCTATATGCATCAAGGATGAGAACCATGATGAACATCAAGCACCAAGACCACCGGAACCCTTTTAAACTTACTGTTTCTGTCCAAAACTTTCTGACCTGATGCTTCTGGAGCATACCAGTAGACCTGGGCTGTTCTAACCTTTATTTTTAGATAGAACTTTTCGAGTAGATAATTTTTCATATAAGACTCATCTTCATCCGATTACGGTTTAGGATTTATGGCCCTCCGATCGTCACTATGTCCTTTAACGTTGTGCAGAAATTTCTGACCTACTCGCACTTAGACCGTCGCCACGGTCAAACGAAGACGAGTTTGCTTCTGGAATTTTTACTACACTTAAGGGAATCATAGACGGAGCCATGGCCACTGGCCTCACCTTAATTCAGTAAGGTTTGAGGCCGTGGTGACTGACTGAAGTCAGACTTTGTTGAAAACTACTTTCATAAACGAAACTTACTTTACGCCTTTTGTTTGATAATGAATGATGATGACCCTTAAGACCTTAATTACATACTTTTAAACCTATTAATACGATTTACTAACTTAGTATTATTTGCCTTAGGTTGAGGACCTTCGGACCGATTACTTGCATACCTTTTCCGAACCGACTTTACGACTACATTATCATTGTGAGTTATAGCATTCCCTTTTTACTTTAACTTATTTTGGGAACTGAGAATACATGCGGATTTTATGTTTTACATACTAGGCACGAGTACTTAAACTTATATATGTGTGGGTTATACAACGGCATAAACATTCCCTTTAGCTCGGTAACGTTTAATCATTGGTTTTTGAACCGTGAACGTGAATCTTAGATATGGATCCATAGGGTTTAACATCCCCACTCGGGCTAGTCGCGCTAGCATTTAACGAGTGTTTAATACTTCGTAGACATACGCACTTGCCAAGTGTACTTTCAGGGGGTATAAACGTTAAGTTAGTTACCAAGTGCCCACGGTTAACATATACTTTATCATACTGTTTTGAAACGCTCTTTGTAGCACTAAAATCTCGTGGCCTACCTTACATACTGTTATACTTAAACTATAGCTCACCAACCTTTGTGTTGACATTTTTAAGCATATTTTTCTCAGGTGCTTGAGGTTAACTTTCGCTGTCTTACTTGTTGTGCTGTAGACATCCGCTGCTTAGAGTTGTCCACGCATGAACTACTTTACTTTGCATTCAAACATTCGTACTTTTGAACTATGACTTGTAACGACCATTGTGGTCACATACACTTATTATTTGCTTCTACTTAGTGAAGCATGCTTTTGAAATGTAAAACATTTGATGTCGGTTATGACATCACCTTTTTATCGTGAATGCAACTTCTTTAATTACAACATATAGTACTTAACCTTGTAATGATCCTGTTGTTGATGATTCGTACACGATGGTCTTGTACGGGGCATCACATTTGGTATCAGAGCATTGGTTGTAGGGAATTAGGTTGCATTAGTGAGTCTAAGACCGACCCGAGTAGGATTCACTAATAGGACTAATCTACAACTTGCTAGTTTACGTGTTTCTGCTGAACTTACTGCATGCTGCTGCTTACTGTTACTGCTATATGCCATATGCTATTACATGATTTCACTACTGCATGATGCTAATTGCTTTCGATTGCATGCTACTTTCATACGAATTACTGTTATTGCCATGCTAGTTACCGTTATACATGATTTAAACTGTTGGCCTATTATTTGCTTGCTTTATGACATACTGACATGGAAAATTTATTTTTCCTTGTTCAGATGTCGGATGTTCCACCTGCTGGCATTTCGGGCAATACAGACTCAGACCCCGTCGCCCTACCTACTGCTACACCTGCTGCTGCTACTGCCGATACACCGGCCCCGACACCCACTAGTGATCCCGGCGTTTCTACTTCCGGAGCTGGTACTAGTGCACCTGCCCCAGTGTCTGCTCCCGGACCCTCGAGGTCACAGCACCGCATTGGTGGTATTGAGATCCCCGCGGAGTTCGGGAAAGGGCCGTTTCGTAACCACATGCGCACGCCTTGCCGACGCACTCCCAACGGACGTTTAGTCGTGATTCCGCCAGGCAGACACAGACAGATGTTGGCCGCCTTTTTAAGTTTTAGTTTCTTTTTAAGTTATTTCCATTTGGGATTTAGTTTTTCCTGTAAGCTTTAATATTTTTAGACGACTTTTACCTATGTATCAATTATCATTCCAATTAGTAATTTCAATTTGCGATTATAATTTTAAGTTAGTTGTAGTAATAAGGTTAGGTTAGTCAAGTATTTTTAAGTTTTTATAAGTTTCTTTTATTTTTTCGTCACCTTTTATTTTTCAACCATTTTTATTTTTCGACCTTTTTCGACGAACTCTTTTTCTTTCTTATTTCTCGCTATTCTAGTTTTAGGACATAGATTTTTATTCTACTTCTTATCTAAATTTTTTAAAATTACGAAAATTTATTTTGAGTGGTTAAATTGATTGACATCAAAATTTTCTGGTTCGTAGTAATAGTTGGATTTGTACGTGGACCGGGTTATTGGAGCCAAACAGTCCTCAATTATATTGAGACCAAACGAATCCTGCCCCTCTGCTGCATCTTTTGGCTATTCGAAACGTGGGCAAAATCAGAAAAGTCTATTGATTGGATAACTTATTATAATTTTTCTTTCCTTTTTAAAACTAATAGGATATTCAGTGAATGCACCGAGCAAGACGTTCACCACCTTTTGTACGTTCACCACCTGTAACTAGATCAAGACATTTAGCAAATATAACCGCCGTTGATTTTTCTTTAGAATCGTCATCCAGTAGACCAAGTACTTCAGTTCAAATTTCCGATAATCCATTTTTTGAACCCGACCTCACAATTGAGAATCCGGAAAATATTCAGGAACGGTTCGTAGATCCTGAACCATTAAACTTTCCTCCGGAGCCACCAATTATTCAAACAGAGATTGTTGAGGAACGAACCATTAAATCAGAATCATCTAGTGATTCCGATTCAACAAATTCAATTATGGAGAATCTGGAACCTTTAAGTATGGAAGACCGAATGAGAGCTAAACGCACTGGCCAAGGTCACGCAATTACTCATCCAGACATTAATGCGCCAGATTATGAAATCAAAGGACAAATTCTACACATGGTGACTAATCAATGCCAATTTAGTGGTGCGCCGAAGGAAGATCCAAATGAACATCTACGTACCTTTAATAGGATCTGCACACTATTTAAAATCCGAGAAGTGGAGGATGAACAGATATATCTCATGTTATTTCCCTGGACTTTAAAGGGAGAAGCCAAAGATTGGTTGGAATCGTTACCTGAAGGGGCGATTGATACATGGGATGTTTTAGTTGACAAATTTCTTAAACAATTCTTTCCTGCATCTAAAGCCGTAAGACTTCAAGCAGAAATTGTTACGTTCACACAGAAACCAAATGAAACTCTATATGAGGCGTGGACTAGATATGGAAAGTTGTTAAGAGGATGTCCGCAACATGGTTTAGACACCTGTCAAATAGTACAAATATTCTACCAAGGATGTGACATCACTACAAGGAAAGACATAGATATAGCAGCTGGTGGTTCTATTATGAAGAAAACCGAAACTGATGCTTACAAAATTATTGATAATACTGCTTCCCACTCACATGAGTGGCACCAAGAAAAAGACATCGTTAGATCATCTAAAGCAGCTAGAGCCGATTCTAGCCATGACTTAGATTCCATTTCCGCAAAGATAGATGCTGTGGAGAGACGAATGGAAAAGATGACTAAGGATATTCACTCAATACGAATTAGTTGTGAGCAGTGTGGAGGACCACATTTGACAAAAGATTGTCTCAGTATTGAATTAACAATGGAACAAAGAGAGAATATTTCATACATAAACCAAAGGCCTGGAAATAATTATCAGAATAATTATCAACCGCCAAGACCGATTTACAATCAAAACCAAAATTATAACCGAAATATTCCATACAACAACCAACAAGGTCCTAGCAATCAACAAGTATCCAATAATACTTATAATCAGCAAAGACCTAATTTTCAAAACAAACCACCACAACAAACCGATGATAAAAAGCCAAATTTAGAAGATATGATGACAAAGCTAGTTGAAACTCAAACGCAGTTTTTCACATCTCAAAAACAAACCAATGAACAAAATGCTCAAGCATTTAGAAATCAACAAGCTTCTATTCAAAATCTGGAACAAGAAGTGAGTAACCTAGCAAGGTTAATAGGTGAAAGAAAACCGGGAAGTCTACCTAGTGATACAAATGCTAACCCCAGGAATGAAACAGCTAAAGCCATTACCACAAGAAGTGGTATAACACTTAAACCACCTGAAATACCTGTAACTTCTGATGAAGCTATTCCTACTCCACAAGAACCACAACCTGATCAAGATAAGGAAAAAGAACCGGTAGTTGAAAAGGTTAATGAAGATAACACAGTTAAGGATAAACCTTATGTTAAACCATATCAACCACCACTTCCTTACCCGAGTAAAATGAAGAAAGAGAAACTTGAAGCCGAGCAATCTAAATTCTTGGATATGTTTAAACAGATAAATGTAAATCTTCCTTTCATTGATGTGATTTCAGGAATGCCTAGATATGCTAAATTCTTGAAAGATCTAATCTCAAATAGAAAGAAAATGGAAGAACTCTCGGCTGTTACTATGAATGCTAATTGTTCAGCAGTGCTGTTGAATAAGATACCAGAAAAACTATCTGATCCAGGAAGTTTCACAATTCCATGTTTTCTGGGTAGTCTTAGTTCAATAAAAGCATTGGCAGACTTAGGTGCTAGTATAAATCTAATGCCGTATTCACTATACACTAAACTAGACCTTGGAGAATTGAAACCAACAAGAATAAGCATACAACTAGCCGATAGATCAATAAAATATCCTAGAGGGATAATGGAGAACATGCTAGTTAAAGTTGGTACTTTAGTATTTCCAGTAGATTTTGTTGTTTTGGACATGGAAGAAGATTCTCAAGTTCCTCTCATATTAGGAAGACCATTCTTAAACACGGCTAAAGCAATGATAGACGTGTTCGGTAAGAAACTGAACCTAAGTATAGAGGATGAGAGTGTTACCTTTTCAGTTGATAGAGCAATGCAACAACCACAATCTGCAGATGATACATGTTATTATATTCAAACTATAGATGCACATGCAGAATTATTAGAAGAATTTCCAGAATTACAAGGAACAGGAGAATGTTCTTTAGGAGAAGGTAATGAACCAATTGATGAAGCTGAAATGTTAGCTACACTTATAGCTAATGGATATGAACCAACAACAGAAGAAATTCAAATGCTAAAAGAAGAAGACAGATATCGATACAAATCATCGATAGAAGAACCTCCGAAATTAGAGTTAAAGCCACTTCCAAACCATTTGGAATACGCTTATTTACATGGTGAATCTGAATTACCTGTAATAATATCGTCTTTTCTTACTGAAAATGAGAAATCACAACTCATTTCTGTGTTGAAAGCTCATAAACCAGCCATTGCATGGAAGATTCATGATATTAAAGGAATAAGTCCTTCGTATTGCACACATAAAATCCTTATGGAAGAAGGTCATAAAACGTATGTGCAACACCAATGAAGACTAAATCCTAATATGCAAGATGTAGTTAAGAAAGAAATTATTAAACTGCTAGATGCAGGTTTAATTTATCCAATCTCTGATAGTCCATGGGTAAGCCCAGTTCAATGCGTGCCTAAGAAGGGTGGCATGACTGTCATCACAAATGAAAAAGATGAGCTTATTCCTACTAGGACTGTAACAGGATGGCGTGTATGTATTGATTATAGAAAATTAAATGACGCCACCAGAAAAGATCACTTTCCCTTACCTTTCATAGATCAAATGTTGGAAAGATTAGCCGGAAATAGTTACTATTGTTTTCTAGATGGATTTTCCGGATATTTTCAAATTCCAATAGCACCCGAAGATCAAGAGAAAACCACATTCACGTGCCCTTATGGTACTTTTGCTTACAAACGCATGCCATTTGGACTTTGCAACGCCCCTGCAACCTTTCAAAGGTGTATGATGGTGATTTTTCATGACATGATAGAAGAATGCATGGAAGTTTTCATGGATGACTTTTTAGTCTTCGGTGATACATTTGAATCATGTCTAGTTAATCTGGAACGAATGCTTCTTAGATGCGAACAATCCAATCTAGTACTTAATTGGGAGAAATGCCATTTCATGGTTAAAGAAGGCATCGTTCTTGGACATAAAATTTCAAAAGAAGGAATTGAAGTGGATAGAGCTAAAGTAGATGTAATTGCTAAACTTCCACATCCCACCAATGTTAGAGGAGTTAGGAGTTTTCTAGGGCATGCCGGTTTTTACCGACGTTTCATAAAAGATTTTTCTAAAATTGCCACTCCTATGAATAAACTCCTAGAAAAGGATGCTCCATTCATCTTTTCAGATGAGTGTATCAAATCTTTTAATAATCTTAAAGAGAAACTCACTAATGCACCGATCATGATAACACCAAATTGGAATCTACCATTTGAACTAATGTGCGATGCAAGTGATTTTGCAATGGGAGCCGTTTTAGGACAAAGGATTGAAAAACGATTTCAACCTATATATTATGCTAGTAAGACGTTACAAGGAGCACAAACGAACTATACAACTACTGAAAAAGAACTCCTTGCTATTGTATTTGCTTTTGACAAATTTCGATCATATCTCGTTCTAGCAAAAACGGTGGTCTATACCGACCATTCTGCTCTTAGATACTTATTTTCAAAACAAGATGCTAAACCAAGATTAATCCGTTGGATCTTACTCTTACAAGAGTTTGATATTGAAATCCGAGATAAAAGAGGAGCAGAAAATCTCGCCGCTGATCATCTTTCTCGTCTTGAAAATCCCGATTTAGAAGTTCTGAATGAATCAGCTATACAAGACAACTTTCCTGATGAATATCTATTGAAGATAGATTATAAAGAAATCCCATGGTTTGCAGACTATGCAAACTACTTAGTTTGCGGATTCCTTGAAAAAGGATTATCGTACCAAAGACGAAAGAAATTCTTCAGTGATATAAAACACTATTTCTGGGAAGATCCACATCTGTTTAAAAGTTGTCCTGATGGAATAATACGTCGATGTGTATTTGGAGATGAAGCTAGTAAAATATTAAACCATTGTCACACAGGACCAACAGGAGGGCATTATGGACCTCAACTAACAGCTAGAAAAGTTTATGAAGCTGGATTCTATTGGCCTACAATTTTCAAAGACGCACACCTTCTTTGCAAATCCTGTGATGCATGTCAAAGGGCCGGAAAAATAAGTCAACGTGATGAAATGCCACAAAATGTCATCCAAATATGTGAAGTATTTGACATTCGGGGTATTGACTTTATGGGTCCATTTCCAAAATCTCATAATAATCTATATATACTCGTAGCCATTGATTATGTATCTAAATGGGCGGAAGCACAAGCTCTCCCAACTAACGATGCACGAGTTGTAGTCAACTTTTTAAAACGTCTTTTTGCAAGGTTTGGAACACCGAAAGCTTTAATAAGTGATCGGGGTACTCATTTCTGTAATAATCAACTTGAGAAAGTTCTTAAAAGATATGGAGTAACTCATAAAATCTCCACCGCATATCATCCACAAACAAGTGGACAAGTTGAAAATACCAACCGAGCTTTAAAACGTATTCTAGAGAAAACCGTAGGATCAAATCCGAAGAAATGGTCCATTAAATTGGAGGATGTACTCTGGGCTTTTAGAACAGCCTACAAAACTCCAATTGGAACCACACCTTTTAGACTTGTTTATGGAAAAGCATGTCATCTTCCAGTAGAAATTGAACACAAAGCATTTTGGGCTTTGAAGACATGTAATCTTGATTTACATGAAGCCGGACGTCTACGATTAAGTCAACTAAACGAATTAGAAGAACTAAGACATGAAGCATACGAAAAATCATTAATCTATAAGGAAAGAACGAAGAAATGGCATGATAAAAGAATCAGAAGTTCAAAAGAATTTAAAGAAGGAGACAGAGTTCTTCTTTTCAATTCACGATTCAAGCTATTTCCTGGAAAATTGAAATCAAGATGGTCTGGACCATTCATAGTCAAAAGAGTTTTCCCATACGGAACGATAGAATTAATAAATTCAAATGGGATTGAATTTAAAGTTAATGGTCACAGAGTTAAACATTACATACATGGTCCGATGGAAGTCGACAACGAAGTTAATCACAATTTCGACACCACAGCTAACTAAGTGTGGGGAGAATAAAGTCTTTAAAAGATAATATGTATTTCTGTTAGAGTTAGATTGTCTGTTTTCGTGTAGTTCTCGAAAATGGAACCCGAATGGTCTTTCCCTAGCAGACCCTAAAGAACTAGTCTTCTCCCCCCCTTCTGAATTTTTATTTTTTTAGGTTTTTACAAAATGAAGACTGCCTGTGAACTAAACCATGGTCTAATGCTACACGCTTTGATCACTAAACGTAATAATGACATACTACCGAGTGAATTAGTATCAGTAATCAGAGAAAGAATTGACGGAGTTAGAAAAGAATCCAGATGCGAAGATAATAAGTTACAATTTGGTAAAGGAAAATCAAAATCCGCAGCAAAAAGAAGAGCACGACACCTAGAAAGATGTCACAAATGCGGAAAATGGTCACATGGAGGTAAATGTTCAAATAATCAAACCTATTCAAATACCGAATTTGTTACTTTATGCAGAGACGGACCGTTCATATGTTTAGAAGAAAAGACACTGAATGCTCGAGGTTACGCCTATGTAGCCATGGAAAACCAATTAAACCGACTATCTTATGAATGGGATAGATCATATAACTAAGAAATCTATTCCACAGGTAGGTCTGTACAGTTTTTATTTTTATTTTTATTTTTTATTTTTAACCTTTTGATAATAAACGCTAATTTGTTCGCTAAAAAGTATTAAATTGGTATTGAATAAAATTAGGTTTGGCGACCGAAATTATTGATATCATTCAAAAATTTATTACATCACTGCGAAATTTAACGTTTATTCTTAAGGTATAAATATCTTTAAACAATCAACCCAAAATATTTCAAAAATTCGTCATGAGTTAAATTAGGTCTTGGAACCGAAATTACTTTACCGAAAAGAGGGGCGCATATTTTTGATAATATTTGATTGATTAAAGTGGGATAAAAAGACAAAAAGATTTTTAATTTTATTTTTACCATGTTTTTAAAATTAATATTTAAATCTTAAATTAATATTGTAAACTTTGTAAAAACATTATATTTAAAATTGTAAATATTTGAAAAATTAATATAAGTTTGGTATGAATTTATAATATGAATTTTTAAATTAAGTTTGGTGTGAATTTTTAATTTTTAAAATATGAATTTTTAATTTTATGCATTTCAAATTTTAAGTTTGGTGTGAATTTTTAATATTAATTTTGAATTTTATATTTAAGTTGTGTGAATTTAAAAACAAAAATTTACTTTATCTCATTAAGTTAAGAATATGATTTTTAAAATTCGTCGTAAGTTGAAGACTAGGTCTTTGAACCGAAATTGCTTTACCCGAGGGAGGGACGAGAACTTTTATTATCATTATTTTTAATCTTATTGAATTAAAGTATGCCAAAAACATTAAAAAAAAACCAAAAATCTTAGCTTTTAAAACAATCGCTACAAAAAGACAAATTTTAAAATTTTGTCGAAGGACGGACTAGGACATCGATCCGAAACGACCTCGTCCTAAATAACAAAGGAAACGAAATTTTAAAATTAAGTACTTAATTGTTTTATAAGTTAATGATTATTAAAAAAAAAATATATATATATATATATATATATATATATATATATATATATATATATATATATATATATATATATATATATATATATATATATAGCAAACTCCGCGACTCGCGGAGTTTGAAGGGTTAAATGCCGCGAGTCGCGGAGGGACCAAAACCCAGAAAAAAATAAAACGTAAAAACACAGATCAGTACACTCCACAACTCAAAAACACAGCGAAAAACTGTCGAAAAAACACCCAAAAACACCCCTACAATCACAATTTTTAACCGTTAATCACCAAATCTTTTACTAAAATCATGTTGAGAAGGATGCTATCTAGGAATTACTCAAGAAAAACGGTAAATTTCTACACCTAAACACCATTTAATCCAAAATTTGGTGTTCTTGAGCAATTTTTTCCCCAATTTGATTTTAATGCTTTTTAGTGTAATTAGGCTTAAATTGTTTATGTATTATGCTTGTATAACCTAGATTGATGCTATTTAACATGATTAGAAGCCTTAAACTTCAAATTTTGAATAATCTAGGGTTTGTGTTCTTGAGCAAATTTGGGGCTTTTTGATATAAACAGGTTATGGCCGATTTTTGTCATGAATTGTTGCTAAATTAAGTAGTGTAACATGTTTAGGTAGTTAAATGATCCAAACTTTGAGCCTAAACATGATTTTGAGAATTAAAGTGGACTTTTTCAAGTCTAAAATTCATGAACTTGATTTTTGAAAGATAATGCCATTTGAAACTTGTTTAATTGCTAGTAATGATTATTTTGACATGTTATTTGAGTTGAATGCTTATGAACTTGGCGAACATTTTCGTATATGCTTATTTGAAAAAGTGTAGATTTGATAAAAATGTGAAAATGAGCTTAAGTTTGATATAAATTGATCATGTCATTGTAATTATTTTGATTGATGATTTTGCTGACACTAATGCATATTTGGATGCACAAAATATTGTGTTTGATGTGTTTTGCAGACTGAAAGGGGTGAATCTTCATCCCAAGCCCGCAATGCTCCTGCTGAGAATGTGGAACAACAGGAGGTGGATAATTACTACAAGCAGGATATACCTCATCCAGTCATGACCTTTTCTGATATGCACTTGGAAGAGTTGCACCCGAACCTGAGATTTGACAGACTTTGGATAGATTATCCAAAATATCAAAGGGGTTTGCATACTCTTCATTCTAAGGTTGTTGAGGTACCGAGGGTCATAGAATGGGGACCCTTAGAAGCTGTAGAATTGGCCGGGCCAATTAGGGAATTACTTGTACAGAGGTATGGTAATTCTTCTTTTAATGACTGGGTACGTTTATTCACCATGCGTAGACCTGTATATAAAGTATGGTGTGAAGAATTGTTATGTAGTATAGAGTTGAATGATCGGGTAGCTAGTTTAACCGATCGTTCTTTTATTAGATTTTTGTTAGGCGGTTCGATGCGCCACATGTATTTAATGGACATGGCTCAGGCTTTACGTATATATACGCCTGAGGAGTTAGCATCTGCCGATTGTAGAGGGTTGATACTAAACGGTAGAAAGATAGATGAAAATTTTGATACACACGGTGTGTGGAGTCAAATGACAAGCCATCACCGTTTCAAAGGGGGAAATTACTCTTATTTGGATATAGATAGAGCCGAATTAAGAGTGATACATAGGTTTTTAGCTAATTCGATTACACAAAGGGGTAAGAACAAGGAAAAAGTAAATGAACAGGATTTGTTTTACCATATGTGTATTCGAGACCCACAAAGCGCTGTAAGTATACCGTATTGTGTGGTTTATTATTTATCAGCTATGGTTCGGGGGATGCGACCGCATAGCATAATAGGAGGTGGTATTTTTATTACTTTGATTGGTGAATATCTCGGTGTGGATATAAGTCGGGGGGGATTATTAGTAGAAGAACCAGAACCCCGCGATACTATAGGTTTAAATGTATACCATGGTGCGAAAGTTTTGAAGAGGTGAAATAACGCCGCAGTACGATACCATGGTAGACATCCACAGGTGGAGAGAAACCAACAGCAAGGTAATGTAGGAGGGGGGAATGAGATGCAAGAAATGCAAAGGTTTATAGCTTCTCAGGAATACGAAAATGCTAGACAGAGAGCATTTGAAGATTGGCAAGTTCATCAGAACCAAATCATAGCTCATTGCCAACATATAGGTAGAAACTATATTCCTACACCGAAACCCATCTTCCCTCCCTGGTCTATAGAGATGCAGCCACCATATCCTACGTATAACCCTGCCGAAGCATTCTATAGCACCTATGGTTATGCCTGGAACCCCTATTGGTACCAGTATCATCCCTAGTATACTTAGTTTTATTTATTTTGTAATTTGTAATTATTGATACGTTTAATACTTTTGTTAATATTGTAATAGTTTTTATAATTGTCTAACTTTTATTCTTAGATTTTAATAATTTTTGAATGTGGGGTAATATACCAAACTTCAAAAATATGTATATATGTTTGCAGTTTATCTTATGTACACAACAGGGTAAAACAACGCATTTTCAAAGACTGGCATTAAGTTCAGCAAAAGCAACTAATTTTGACGACAAGATGCAAAATATATGTGAAATAACAACAAGACGGAATGAACAAATGATGTGCACCATTTATCATTCAGCAAACAAACGCCAATATATTTGGAAACTTTGGTAAAATTTAATCATTTTCACACAAATCACCCTCAATAATTTAAATTGTTACTGATTTCTTGCAAATGAGGGCATTGCAAGATCTTAAGTGTGGGAAGGGGTTAAATTCTTTCGGATTTTAAAAATTTTTACTTTATACACTTGGTTACCATTAAAAATACTAGTAAAGCAGTAGTTGTATTAGAATCTAGTGCTCTCTGATAATAAAGAACAGCCCTGGTCTTATATACTGACTACCCAATTCTAGTAAAATTTTTCAAAATTTTCAATTAAATGAACTAAAAATCATGTTTATACATATTTATGAACGATAAAACTAGGTTTTAACACCGAAATTATTGTTACCTCAAAAAGAACATAAATTGAGAAACAAACTAAAATGTTAAAATTCATTTAAAATGGAATAGAGGACGATAAAAAGGAAAATAAAAGCCAAGTGTGGGAAAACTTTACCAAGTTATTCAAAACATATATCACATATTTTTGTACAAACAATTGAAAATACTTTTGTTTTGGACGATAATCAACTGTTTTACCCGAGGAAAGAAAAGAAGAGATGGATCTACACGATGAATCAATTCCATCATTAAAAGGAAGTAAAGTCTTCCGACAAAGAAACGCGCTTCTTGATTTAGGTCATGAAGTTGTCGTCCAGACCAGCTGTTGGTTGACGAAAAATCCAGAAAAGTCATCACTAAAATCAGCAGGAAATCCACGGAACTCAGCATCAAACAGGGTCGCCAAGTGGTCAGATTTATCCTAACCATGAGAAGGATTTATCTCGTACAATGGGGGGGCACCATGCAAATTAGCTGGATAAGACTAATGAATCAGATCCCCAGAAAGGATAATCTCCTTAAAGATTAAAAATCAGCTTTTAAGACTGATATTACTCAATCCTAGATATTGACCTTAAAGATTGAGAATTCAAACTCATGGAATTCAATGATATCTAAACTCGAGCTTGAACGAGAAAATATTTTGATCAAAATTATAAACCGATTTGTTTTCTGAAAACCCATTTTCAATGCGTTCATTACCATTGAACGTAAAATCCTAGGAATTCACCTGGAATTCATTAGGTCACCTGAACTAAAACGGGTGTCAACCGTAAGAACGGTGGTTGCATAGTGGTCAAAGACAGAACCTTGTGCCATACCGAAAAATCATAAGGGTGAGCTTTACTATTGC
Organism: Rutidosis leptorrhynchoides; assembly: GCF_046630445.1. Taxonomy (NCBI): domain Eukaryota; kingdom Viridiplantae; phylum Streptophyta; class Magnoliopsida; order Asterales; family Asteraceae; genus Rutidosis; species Rutidosis leptorrhynchoides. The sequence continues at coordinate 123,486,991 of NC_092338.1, read as the reverse complement.
TCCTACCAAGGATAGTAATTGCATCCGACACGTTATAGACCATAATTAAAAGCATGTCAGGGGACATAGCCTTAACAGTTGCTTGTTCAACGCTTTCCTTTACAACCGGACGGTAGTTTACCGAAAGGTAATATACGGGACAAGTGAACTGGACGTGTTGCTTTCCAAATACAAGGTTAGCAAGTGGGTGACACAAAACCATAAGTTTTGAGCTAAAATTTTCAATTCTGAAACCCACCAAACCCACAAAAATATTTTGCAAACACCGGTAAAGGGTTATTCCGGAAAACTTATCTAGGGTAAAAACTAGATTTAATTTTCAAAAGATCAAATGTTTTCATAAAGATCCAATTTCCTTAATGGATCTAAATTTTTATAGTCATGTGGGACTGTAAACCATATCGTTACTACCATTGTTTATACCGCCGTATAGAAAATCACTGATGTACAAAGTGTGAAGAATAAAGAAGTGATTCTAGTATTTCAAGACGATATTGCTTGAGGACAAGCAACGCTCAAGTGTGGGAATATTTGATAATGCTAAAAACGAACATATATTTCATAGCATTATTCCTCAAGAAAGACAAGCTTTTAGTTGCAATTGTTCTATTTACAAGTGATATTCGTTTAAATAATAAAAGGTGAAGACAAAAGACAGATTCGACGAATTGAAGACGCAAACGACCAAAAAGCTCAAAAGTACAAAAGACAATCAAAGAGGTTCCAATTATTGATAAGAAACGTCTCGAAATTACAAAAGTACAAGATTCAAAACGCAAAGTACAAGATATTAAATTGTACGCAAGGACGTTCGAAAATCCGGAACCGGGACATGAGTCAACTCTCAACGCTCTACGCAACGGACTAAAAATTACAAGTTAACTATGTATATAAATATAATATAATATATAATTAATTATATTAATTATATATATATTATATTTATAAATAAAAACCGTCGGCAGAGAAAGACTCCAAAGGGGAGAGCTGTAAAAACAAACTCCGCGACTCGCGGAGTTTGAAGGCCAAAATGGCCGCGAGTCGCGGAGACCCCAGTTTTGAAACTCCCTATAAAGCAAACCGAAATCTGATCATTTTCATCATCTTTTTCTTCTTCTTCTCATACGTAAAATATATATATATATTTTAAATTTATATTTTAATTTTAATTATAATTCTAATAATAAGGGTATGTTAGCGAATATTGTAAGGGTGTAAGTCGAAATTCTGTCCGTGTAACGCTACGCTATTTTTAATCATTGTAAGTTATGTTCAACCTTTTTACATTAATGTCTCGTAGCTAAGTTATTATTATGCTTATTTAAAACGAAGTAATCATGATGTTGGGCTAATTACTAAAATTGGGTAATTGGGCTTTGTACCATAATTGGGGTTTGGACAAAAGAACGACACTTGTGGAAATTAGACTATGGGCTATTAATGGGCTTTATATTTGTTTAACTAAATGATAGTTTGTTAATGTTAATATAAAGATTTACAATTGGGCGTCCTTATAAATTACCATATACACTCGATCGGACACGATGGGCGGGGTATTTATATGTACGAATAATCGTTCATTTAACCGGACACGGGAATGGATTAATAGCCACTAGAATAATTAAAACAGGGGTGAAATTACATTCAAGGGTAATTGGTGTAATTGCTAACAAAGTAGTAAAACCTTGGTTTACACGCAGTTGATAACCTGGTGTATTCATTAAACAAAGTATTAAAACCTTGTTACAATTCGAATCCCCAATTAGTTGGAATATTTAACTTCGGGTATAAGAATAATTTGATGAGGACACTCGCACTTTATATTTATGACTGATGGACTGTTATGGACAAAAACCAGACGGACATATTAAATAATCCAGGACAAAGGACAATTAACCCATGGGCATAAAACTAAAATCAACACGTCAAACATCATGATTACTGAAGTTTAAATAAGCATAATTCTTTTATTTCATATTTAATTTCCTTTATTTTATATTTAATTGCACTTCTAATTATCTCATTTTTATTGTTATTGTATTTAATTGCACTTTTAATTATCGTACTTTTTAATTATCGCAAGTTTATTTTATCGCACTTTTATTATTCGCAATTTCATTATCGTTATTTACTTTACGCTTAAAATTAAGTCTTGTATTTATTTATTATTTTACATTTGGTTTTAACTGCGACTAAAGTTTTAAAATCGACAAACCGGTCATTAAACGGTAAAAACCCCCCTTTATAATAATAATATTAGTTATATATATGTTTGTATTTTATAAAAGTAAACTAATATAGCGTTGAGCTTTGTTTAAAAAAGATTCTCTGTGGAACGAACCGGACTTACTAAAAACTACACTACTGTACGATTAGGTACACTGCCTATAAGTGTTGTAGCAAGGTTTAAGTATATCCGTTCTCTAAATAAATAAATATCTTGTGTAAAATTGTATCGTATTTAATAGTATTTCCTGCAAAAATTAATAACTATTTTATATACGCCCCGCTGCACATCAATATGCATCAAGGATGAGAACCATGATGAACATCAAGCACCAAGACCACCGGAACCCTTTTAAACTTACTGTTTCTGTCCAAAACTTTCTGACCTGATGCTTCTGGAGCATACCAGTAGACCTGGGCTGTTCTAACCTTGATTTTTAGATAGAACTTTTCGAGTAGATAATTTTTCATATAAGACTCATCTTCATCCGAGTTACGGTTTAGGATTTATGGCCCTCCGATCGTCACTATGTCCTTTAACGTTGTGCAGAAATTTCTGACCTACTCGCACTTAGACCGTCGCCACGGTCAAACGAAGACGAGTTTGCTTCTGGAATTTTTACCACACTTAAGGGACTCATATACGGAGCCATGGCCACTGGCCTCACCTTAATTCAGTAAGGGTAGAGGCCGTGGTGACTGACTGAACTCAGACTTTGTTGAAAACTACTTTCATAAACGAAACTTACTTTACGCCTTTTGTTTGATGATGAATGATGATGACCCTTAAGACCTTAATTACATACTTTTAAACCTATTAAGACGATTTACTGACTTAGTATTATTTTCCTTAGGTTGAGGACCTTCGGACCGATTACTTGCATACCTTTTCCGAACCGACTTTACGACTACATTATCATTGTGAGTTATAGCATTCCCTTTTTACTTTAACTTATTTTGGGAACTGAGAATACATGCGGATTTTATGTTTTACATACTAGGAACGAGTACTTAAACTTATATATGTGTGGGTTATACAACGGCATAAACATTCCCTTTAGCTCGGTAACGTTTAATCATTGATTTTTGAACCGTGAACGCGAATCTTAGATATGGATCCATAGGGTTTGACATCCCCACTCGGGCTAGTCGCGCTAGCATTTAACGAGTGTTTAATACTTCGTAGACATACGCACTTGCCAAGTGTACTTTCAGGGGGTATAAACGTTAAGTTAGTTACCAAGTGCCCACGGTTAACATATACTTTATCATACTGTTTTGAAACGCTCTTTGTAGCACTGAAATCTCGTGGCCTACCTTACATACTGTTATACTTAAACTATAGCTCACCAACCTTTGTGTTGACGTTTTTAAGCATATTTTTCTCAGGTCCTTGAGGTTAGCTTCCGCTGTCTTACTTATTGTGCTGTAGACACCCGCTGCTTAGAGTTGTCCACGCATGAACTACTTTACTTTGCATTCAAACATTCGTACTTTTGAACTATGACTTGTAACGACCCTTGTGGTCACATACACTTATTATTTGCTTCTACTTAGTGAAGCATGTTTTTGAAATGTAAAACATTTGATGTCGGTTATGACATCACCTTTTTATCGTGAATGCAACTTCTTTAATTACAGCATATAGTACTTAACCTTGTAATGATCCTGTTGTTGATGATTCGTACACGATGGTTTTGTACGGGGCATCACAATATGAACAATGCTTCTATGAAAATCTAACCTAGATGTATAATGAACCCTAAAATTATCTAAAGTTAAATCAATGCATAGATATGTTACAATCATTACTACAATTGTTTCCAAATTGTTCCTCAAGAACAATTTCAATTATTTGCATCAATTTTAAGTTTTGATTCATTCTAGTTAGGGTTTCTTCATAACCCTAATCCATCATACAAACACAATTGAATGTTAGGAAAGCAAGGATTAATCATACCGAAAGTAGGAATTGAAGTTAATGGAATGAGCGTTCTTCTCCGTGCGGTCGATCTCCTCAGCCATGTGTAGGTGTGTGTGTTTTGAAGTGGGTTGAAAAGAAATAAAAGTGAGGGTTTAGTTAAATTTAAGACAGAATCAGACCACACACGGTCGAAGCACAGTCGACCGTGGTGTAAGCCGTGCAGGAATTTGTACACGTACAGGACATGAATCTGCGGTCGTGTATACGGTCAGCCGTGGTGCTGCCGTGGATCCTTCTGATCACTTATTTCTTCACTTCTTCTTTCTTCGAATGCATTTTGACGATTCTAAGGTTCTATAGAATACTTGAGGACAAGTTTTCTTTTCCTAACATTGAATGATTACATCTTCCGATGTTTAATCATCAATGACACGTAATATACTATATCTATATGTATATATATATATATATATATATATATATATATATATATATATATATATATATATATATATATATATATTCATATTTAATCATTCATATAGTATACACAAAACACATCAATCTAGTATTTAGCATGCAATATCTATTTTCACTTAAACACACAATCCTAAGGCAAGTAAGCTTCCTACACTAATCTTTTAAAATCACTTTTCAAAAACAATTTTGCATTTGCAAGAAAAACCTTTCATTAATACAAAGTCTTTTTGAGAAGGTTATTCTCATTAGCATTTTGATCATTGATTTTGATTGATTTTAAGATTACCCAATCCTTGACTTATCACTACCATGGAATTGCTAGCTTGGTCCATTTTTCCCATATTTTCAATTTTCCTAATAATAGACAATGGACTTTGATTACACAATTTGTGTTTGCTAGAGTCGTGACATATATTCGTTTCGTGTTTACCCCTTGATGAATCACCAACAATCATACTTTCAAGTTTTCCTTTCAAGGTGTTATTTTCATCAATTAAAACTTTGTTAAATTGTCTAACTTTGTGTGATTTTTTCTCCAAAAGTTTTACTTTGTCACGACTACTATCATACACAAATTTAATAGTCTTGTAATCATCTAACAATTCTTCATAATTAGAAGGATAGAATACATGTACCTCATTGCAATCCATGCTTGAGACATCATCTTCTTTGAATGGAGATTCAACCTCTTCTTCACTTTGACCATCTTGATCCAAATCATTCCAAGAACTCATGATGCAAAAGTCTTCATTTCCATTCAACCCTTTAGCTTGAAAATCACCAACCTCTTCCAAATCCTTCTTTATTCCTTTACCCTTTAAATTCCTAGAATTTAAATCTTCTTGTGAACATAGTGAGTCCCAACATTCTTTAGCACTTTCACATGAAATTATCTTTAGCCTTTCTTCATTAGGAAGAATTTCACGAAGTAGTGAAATTGTATCAAATTGTTTCAAAACATCATTGTTTTAAAATGTTGACTTCACTAGTCTTGAACTAGCTTGTGGTACAAAGTCTCCTACTTTGATTATTCTCCACAAATAGTAATCCTTGGATTTAAGATAAGACTCAAATCTTAATTTTCACACATCAATATTCATTTTATCAAAGATTGGTGCTTCTTTCGCCAATTCTTCCAAGTATCTCATAGTTTGAGTTGATACGAGAATCGTTGACTCAAGTTTTTGCACAAAACAAATTTTGACATTTTCGCAATCGTTTATAGCACAATGATTTGAGCCACCGCTCTGATACCAATTGTAAGTAACTAGAGGGGGGGTGAATAGTTACTTGCTACGTTTTTAACACTTTTTTAATTGATCACCAAATTCGATTTAACTTTGATCAACCAACTCAACTCAAACTTGATGTGTGTAGTGTATATGTTCGAAATGATAAATGAAGTAATGTAAAGAACATAGACACAAGGATTTATAGTGGTTCAGTTGGATGTTAACTAATCCACCTTAATCCGCTCCCCGATTACACTAATCTGGATTTGTTGCTTCACTAAGCACTTTTCTCCAAACCCGGTGGAGATCCGATTTACAAGTCTTCAACTTCTTTGGTAGACAACAAACCTAATCTTTCTATCCCTTTGAAAGATCAACTCCAACCTAGATCAACTTGTCTTCACCTTGGACAAGTATTAATCTCTAAATAAGATTAATCAACTTCCTAAGTCCCTTTAAGGAAGTAGATCACTAAGCTAGCCTATGCTTCTACTAATTGAAGTTACAAGACTTATACACTTTGCAATGATGATCCTAAGACAATTCTCGGACATACATTACATTAAGTAAACTCACAAGATAAATGATTTTGATTAGTAAGTTTACAACAACCCAATTCTATATCTATGAGATCATAGAATCTTCTCTTGCTTGATCACATTTGAGTAGTAATTGATGCACTTGTGATCACTGGAAATAAGCCTTTGAAATATGCAAGAGGGTCAGCTTCAAATGCTCTTAAATGTTTGCCTTTTATAGTGAGATTCAAAAAGTAGCCGTTGACACACGGTTGCAGTCACAGTCGACCGTGGTGCGACCGTGCGTGCTCCAGTCCAAATTTAGTATCTGTTGTATAGCCGTTTGACTCAATTTTGAACACCACATTTTGGCACCTTTACTCCTTTCAGCACCTGCAAAAGAAACCAAACATCCTATACAAGTACTATATGCATTAAGTGTGTGAGATTTGGTCTTAATGCATGAAAGTGACTAATCGTTCCAAAAGTGGCAAACCCAACATTCTTGGAGAAGTGTCTTGATTGATATTTTGGGAAATCTCAGTTTGGTCAAGACTTAGTTAGTCACTTTAATGCCTTTGGTTCAATTCTAAAGACTAGTCACTATGTCATTAACTTCCTAGTTTCAATTAATCACAAGTCACGTTCTTTTTTAAGTTTAGTTAGAGATTAATTGAATAATGTCTCTATAAGATAATCATGAATTATGTAGAGACATCAAAGTTAAGTCATAAGCAATCACCCTTAGTTACTTAGACTAGACCAAATAGACAATTGACTATATTTTCATTGTGAACCATTTTACACTTAATCTATTGGAGTAGGTTAGTCACTTGAATCCTAATTAATGAGCACATAGCAAACATATTAATCAAGTTGACAAGTTTATGAGTATTAACCATATTGACAAGTAGCAAGTAATACTCACATAGCAAGAGATAGTTATTCTAGGATCAATCATATAGATACTTGCACAACTTATAATTCAAGTAGTTAATAACTTTAATTTGCAATATAACATATTGCTTGATTAATGTGTAAGCACACATTAATGTCCAACACATGCACAAGGGAAGAGCAATCTCTAGTTGGGACTTGGTGACCATCCTAAATGTATCTAAGTGTGTTTTAGAATTACAAGTCATTACTAGTTAACCTTGAGAGCATTGTTCCTCATTTAGCCTTAATTAATCACTAAGTCATTTCTAATAGCAATCATTTTTCTAGTGACATTGGCTTAAGTGTGTTGGTACTTAATGATCATACTAAGAATATCTAGATAAGAATTAAGATCACAAGTTGTTGATTAACACTTATGTGTTATGCCTAATCTTGGTTAATTTGTCATTAAGATGTCATTAGGCATAATTAATCACAATTAGTGTTTTTATGACCAAAACTCATTTGAGTATGGAGAAGGCATCTATTCTAAGCATGTTGAGAAAGGTTTGATGAATTATAGATGTCGGGAACTAGTCAAACTTTATTTGGTCAAAAATGATAACAGAGAAAACTGCGGTCGCACTGCGGTTGACCGTGGTGGTGACCGTGCAACTTGTTTTCACAAAACTGTGTTGCAATTCAGTTTGGGGTTTCATGGTTGACTATGTGGTCGACCGTACCTCGACCGTGTGTTTAGCTGAACTTTTAATTTTATTCTTTAACCTATGTTTGACTTGGTCGTTTGCAAGATAAAGTATGGATTAGTGACCCTGCGTGTTTTATGTTAAGATGTCAGTCATTACTTATGCATATGTATGTGTCATCATCAAAACATATTCTTTGGTTAATCATACTTTGGTTAATCATACTTAAGTTTATCGTTTAGTGCATTAATCCACATTCAACCAACAGCCCCCGTCGCCCAAAAGGTGCCCAATGCACATAGAACGGGTGTTTGTTTCGAATGTGGCCAACCGAGTCATTTTAAGAATGTGTGCCCAAAGAAGAAAGCCAACCCCACTGCACGCGGCCGAGCTTTCAACATTAACACTGAGGAAGCCCGAGATGACAATGAACTAGTCAGTGGTACGTTTCTTCTCAACAACTCTTATGTTTCTTATTTATTCGATTCGGGTGCCGATAAATGTTTTATAACCAAGGCTTTGACTCGTACTCTTTGCACTCCACCACTCCCCCTAGATACTACCTATGCCATTCGAGTGACCAACGGAAAACTATTGCGTGCAGACAAATTTTATCAGAAGGTGTACGTTAAACTTTTTGGTTAAAGAGTTTGAACTTGACTTGATACATATAGAACAAGGGAGCTCAATCCTATTCATTAAGAAGAAAAATGTTTCCCTACAAATGTGTATAGATTAGCGTGAACTAAATGAATTTTCGGTTAAGAACCGATATCCTCTTCCCCGTATCGATGACCTCTTGATCAATTACAAGGATCTCGTGTGTATTCCAAATCGACCCCCATTCCGGTTATCATCAATTGAGGGTTAAGGGAGAAGGTGTCTCCAAAACCTCTTTCCGAACTCGCTACGATAGTTATGAATTTCTTTTAGTGTCATTCAGTTTAACTGAGGCTCCGTCCGTATTCATGGATCTTATGAATCGCGTATGTAAACTTATCTAAATAAATCCGTTATCGTATTCATAGATGATGTCTTAACCTATTCAGAAAGCAAAAAAGAAAATGAACAACATCTCCGTCCTACGCTCGAACTCTTGAGAAAAGAGCAACTCTATGCCAAATTCTCTAAGTGTGAATTTTGGTTAAACGAAGTCCAATTTCTAAACCATGTTGTTAGTGGTCAAGGTATTAAAGTAGATCTCGCAAAGATTAAAGCCACACGTAATCGGGAGACCCTCACGACAGCGACTTATATTCGTACAATTTTGGATCTCGGCGGTTATTACCAAATATTCATTTCCGATTTTTCCCGTATTGCTCGTCCTTTAACTTCGTTAACTCATGAAGGGAAGAATTAAACTTCTCCGTGTCCGAACCTTGAACGTGACTATCCACATCAACCTTACTAGCCAAATTCGGGTAGCACAAAATGGAACTCAAATATGGAAATATTTCTACGTGAACGCCTGAAAGGCATCCCCTCTTGACTCGAAATCAAGGAAACAGAAATTCGTTTTTTTACATGAAGAATTTGAATACTTAATTTCAGACTCGATCAACCTTCTCATCACCATGTACCATGATACATAACTCTGTTATTTCATTGTTACCGTCTGATATTACTGGAACCCAAGATAACACACAACCCAAGGATACCCCTTTTATTCTTTGACTTATCGCCCTTATGCTTCTGATATACGGCCAACTACTACTCAACTCCGAACTATACAACTACGTGTACTATCTCGTTCCCACCAAGCCTCAACATTTGACCACAAGATGCGCGATATGGCTACATCAATATGAAAACTCATCCTATCCTAAATTCTCAATTCGCTCCTATCTTTTTCGCTCGTACTTCCGTATAAGGAAACCTTTTATCTAAATTCTCAATGGAGAGAGAGACTCTTCACGTATTACTAGTATTTGCCACGAGGGTGAATAGCCCTGACGAACGTTTTCAGTAACCGATAAGAAACTTGTTCCAACAAATGTTGTCGAGCCCTAACTAACTTGTTCAAACATATCTTAAAGAATTCTATCCCAACACGGTGTACCCTTATCGATTATTCCGACCGAGATGCTCGTTTCACTTCTAGATTTTGGGGTGCCTTACAAGAAACCGTAGAAACACGTTTAAACGTGAGTACCTCGTATCATCCACAAACCGACGGACCAAGCCAACGTATGACTCAAACCCTGGAAGACATATTACGAACTTGCATTGTTGCCTTTTGCCGTTTCCTTTTACAATGATAGTTATCATTCGAGTATTAACGCCGCACCTCTTGAAACTTTATATGGCCGCAAATGTCATTCTCCTTTTCGCTGGGCCGAAGTAGGTGACAAGTAAATCACCAGATCCGAACTCATTCAAGAAATAACCGTTAAGATCGTTCAAGTCCGAGAAGGGCTCAAGACGGCCTGTAGTCGCCAAAATTTGCTATGCAAACGTCACACCTTGGAAAGGTATAATCCGTTTCGGGAAACGTAGAAAGCTATAACCGCGATACTTTGATCCTTTTGAAATCTTGGGGCGTATGGGACCCGTTGCTTACCGTTTCGAACTCCCAACTCAATCGAATTCCGTTTACCCTACATTCCATGTATCAAACTTAAAGAAGTGTCTTGCGAAACAAGAACTTGTTATCCTTTTCGACGAGCTTACTATCGATGACCAACTCCGCTTCCTAGGAGGACCGGTTGAAATTATAGATCGTGAAACCAAACTCTTAGACGACGTGAAATCCCGACTGTCAAAGTTTGTTGAAATGCCCAAGGAAGTACCTTCACCTATTTGTAGAATTTGCAACGCAAGGTTTCGAAGGAGAAACAACAACAACTACTTCCAACTAAATTTCGGGATGAAATTTCTTTTAAGGTGTAGGTAATGTAACATCCCGCATTTTTCTCTTAAATTATTTTAACGCCCGTCTTTTTATTTTGATAATATCTTTCGCTATCTAAATTCGTATCCTCCATTAGCTAACGTTCTTAATATTTTCGTTATTTAATTATAACATCTCTCGTTTACTCTGGCGTATTTAAAATATTCGTTCGGTTAATTCACGCACCCGCTTCCAAACTTGAGGGACTAACTTTGCCATGTGGTCAAAGATGTAACTAGTGGAACTAGTTATCACCCACCACCACCACTCATTGATTTTTCTACCTCCCCATTTCTCTACTACTTTCGTTTTATTTTCTCTCAAACACCCAATTCATTCAATCATCATCTAATTCGGATCTAGGAAGCAAACATCAAAACAAATTGTACTTTTAAAATCCTTGCATCTTCCTCTACAAATTGATACTAATTTCATCTAGTTTGGGTAACTTTCTAAAAACTCTAGATTTCATGTTCTTGATGTTCTTGACTTAAAAGTGTGTTAATTAGTGTCTATGGCTCAAGTCTAACATGAATATGTGTTTGGTTTGTTCGATTTTGTTATTTTGAGTAACTAGCTTGAATATGAAAAATGTCTTAGTTAACTCTTTGATTTTGAATTATGAAATGTGTTTAGATGTTAATGTTTGTGTGTTCAAAGTGTTAGTTACTTCATTAGCTTCGTTTTTGTATGTTGGATGACATGAAAACCTTACATAAACATGATTATTGATTTTGTGATTCTTGGTTAGGGTTTGATAGATTTTAAAATGAACATTTGATTCATGGAATGCTATGAGATGTTATTTGTAAGTGTTTAGTTTTATTGTATGTTTAATTACATTCGAAACGACATATCGTATGTGTAGATTGGATTCCCGAATCATGAAATGCATTTTTTGAACTTGAAACTTTGATAATGAACTTTTAATGATCATTCGGCGAGAATTAGGTTATTGTAAATGATGAATTTGATTGATGATATGTCTTTAGTTGTATTCCTCGTCAAAATACTTTTCCAACGATATAAGATACGTGTTTTGAATGTTTACGGTTTATTAGTTATGGTTGTTTAAAGTTGGATTCGTGCATAAATCAAAACTGCCCAGATTTGCTGAACAGATATCTGAGCGGCGCTCCAATACCTTGAGCGGCGCTCCGGGCCCCGGCTGTTCAAAAGTGCACTTTTTCGTTTAATTCTAACTATGCTACGCATCTCCGATTAACATGTAACTTGTTCTAACATGCTTATATATGATTAAAAACCTCAGAAAAATTGTCCGAGATCCGACCCGAACGTGTTGACTTTGACTCGACCAAAGTTGACTTTTAGTCAAACTTAACCAAATACCTATGCAATCATTCTAACTTGCTTTTATACTTGTATCTTGCATGAAACTTGACAACGTGATTCACATGCTATACATAATCGAGTCATAACGAGCCATAGGACTAATTGAACAACTTTGACCAACCGTGTTTACCGTTATTGATACAACCTATTTGTTTAGGTCAATACTAGCTTTTGTTCTTTGCACACGTTTACTTTGCGAAGTACCTATTTACCCGTGCACTCAAGGTGAGATCATAGTCCCACCTTACTCTTTTATACTTATATTTGGGATGAGAAAACATAAACGTTTCGTTTTACAAAGTGAACACAAGTACAAAAACAAGCATTCTATGTACGAGTTAGAACAAAAATGCCTCAATTCAATTATCATTAGTTACACTTGCAGGGTGTAAGCGAGAACTTATGTTGTGTGGCCATACGGGTTTGACAAACCCTCATTCGGACGGTTCGCTACGTTAAGCGAATGAAATATATTTTCAGGTATAAGTGTAGGTTCTAACACTTTATTTATGGGGTTCGTGGAAAGTTAAGCCTTGATAATTTGGTGCTTGTGATAACAACTTTTAGAATGGTTTATTATTATTTCAACGTTATAAATCTTGTGGTTCAGCTTACTTACTTACGTACTCACTTACTAAACCTATGATTTCACCAACATTTTCGTTGACAGATTTCCTATGTTTTTCTCAGGTCCTTGAACGATATGTGTTACATGCTTCCGCTCACTATTTTGATACTTGCTTAGATGTCGAGTATACATGCATACATAGAGCGTCTTTTGACTTTACTTTAATTTGTGTCGCATAGGTTTCATTTGTACTTAAAATGTGTAACGTAACTAGTTGTCGAACTACTTTTGTAAACTTGAAACATCTTTACATTTGAAATGAATGCGACATATTTTTTTGGTTAAACGTTGTTTTAAAGACTTATGACCACGTAACGGGACCTAAGTAGACGGCGCCGTCAATGACGATTTTATCGGGTCGCTACACTGATGGATGGAGTTTATCGACTCTTTTAGGAGTTCCTCCTTCATGTTTTATAATAACATGATAATCTGCTTCAAAAAAGATAATTGTAAATCAGAGTAAGGTATAAGATGTTGGAAGCTCCATGTTAACAAATTGTTAGAAAAAAATAAACAATTCTAAGATCGTATTTTCAAATTATTTTCCTAATATCGACTTGTGTATAAGTGTATCTTATATGTTTTTGGGTTCTGATGTAGAAGTTGACGAATTGTTGACTTCGTTGCCTGCTTGACTGTTTTCGTCTCCTGATGTCAGACTTCCTTTTTACTGGGTCCTCATAGCTTGTACCTGGTATGATTTGTGAATGGGGTCGAGTTTAATTATTGGGAATTCCTACTGATTCCACCTTGCAAAGTTGCATAACTAAATGCTACGATGGTATAGGTACTATGTGTTACCTTGTCAGATACTACTATTCTTTTGCATTTATGGGTTAAGTATCCTCTTTATGTAATCAAAACATTAGGGCAACGCAACCAATATAAAATATATGATAATACCCAGTATTATGTTGCGGTATTTGAGGCATTTAAAATTCTTCAAGGCCATAAAAGTTTTACGCAACATAAGTAGTATATGTATCAGAGTAGATTAATAGACACAAAACATAATAAAGATTAATACTCCGTGTTCACTTCTAGGGAAGAAATGTCCTAATTTTATTTCTAAAGTGTGAAACATAATTATAATATGTGAGATCTAACTCATCATCATATCGGTTAAAGCATTTATTATTGTTCAACACTTACCGGATCGTGACTGTCTCGTACCTTACTAAGTTACTATGGCTATCTCTGATGCTTCTCGGTGCTCCTTCCCACATTAGTTTCCTCCCGTTTGCTCCGACTTCTAAACTGTAGTTGTAGTTACGTGCGTGCATCCGCTTCATTACCCATGAAGCGAACAAACGCCATGTAAGTTGATGCCATTCGTAGCTGAAATGCTTCAAAGTGTAACAAAACAATGGAATACCTACCAAACTATTTCCAGTTAGACCTAAACAAATGATGAATACATTAAAAAACAAATTAGTGGGATTTAAAGTATTCACGATAAAATTATCCACGACTTAAGTATTCAAGAAAACAACTATGGGTTAAAAAAAGGCGGGATGGCCCGTTAAAATTATTTTTCCTTTTTTCCCTTGAATACTTCTAAGCTACCAAACATGACTAATAATAACTAAACAGAATTTTGAATAAAGAAATTAGAGGTATGCATTTTGAGTTTTTGACACACTTCAGGTCTTAACCCATTCAACCTGTTAGCCTGTTTGATTTTAATATTTTATACAAAAATTTATAAACTAACTTGTTTGGACATTTACATGTAAAATGTAATCTGAATCACTCATTCCTAAATAAATGGTTTAAAGTTGCTACCTTTTCAAAGGTATTACCCATGTTAAAAAAAACTTGGTAACTGTGTTGAATTTTACCAAATAATAATGTAAGTTCTTGTAGTAAAAATATAACCCGTTATTAAGCAAATTCTTAACAACAACAATAGATTTATCTTCCAAAATCCCGCAATAAAAAATCCCATACCACCTTCACCAATCACATTTTCATCAGCAAAATCATTTGTTGCAATCTCAAGCTCTCTAAGTGCATACCAATGACCGCAACCCAAATGGAAAACCTCAGGTTAAACCGAACCATCAGTACCCAATTGATCACCCAACCCATTTTTATGACCCGACCCGGTTCACTCCGGATAATAATTCTGGTGCTTTTTGCCCAATTCAATCTAAATAGTTTGATACCCATTTATATTTTGTCATCTTCGATTAAGAAGTTGGAATTTTGACCCGGGTTTTGTTGCTTTGACTCGGTTTCTTATACAAAGTACTTACTACATTATAAAAATTAGGGAAAAATGTAAAGTAAAAAACACAACATTTTTTGTGAATACTCACCATCCCTAAATTAGTCAGTTACTTGACTTGCCAATATTCATAAGACCATAAGCAAATTCCTCATCATTTTCATAACTTAGAAGAGTACTTACGTGCATCTCATCATTTCATCAGCTGGAGTTTTCACTTCTCTTAAAGGATCAGCAGGACGTGGATCGGCTGTAAGAACACTAAGTTGTGGATCAGTGGCTCGGCTGCGACAACATTAAATTGTTGATTATACTGCCTCACAAATTTTATCGGATTGATAACGCCCTACAAACAAGAATTTTGGATATCCGGAATTGAACTTTCGGATATCTGGAATTTTGGATATTCGGTTTTGCCCACCCCTAAATTATGTATTGCTACAAATGATTCCTTGACGCAAACGGGCTTGAACTTTTATTTAGTGTTTTTTTATTTATATTACTTTAATTTGATATATGTGAGATTATATATACTAACGGTTTAACCGTGAATTTATCATTCGTTAGGTTCACTACGGATAAAATAGTCTAGTGAGAAACTTTTTGTTTTGTACCATACGTCATATGTGTAATTTTATTAAAAACTAGCTTAAGACCCGCAAAATTGCGAGTTTTTCTTCATGGACGCATTTTCAATATAATTAGTTGTTAAGAATTATTTACAGGTTGAAATACAATTGAGAAAATTAAATTCTAACAGAATTTTTAATTAAATAAACAAGAAACTTATAAATAAAAACTTAAATATTTCTCATCAATAAATATGATAAAACAGCTAAACATCGTAGTCAGTTTTATGGTCAAGCCACCCATAGATTATAGATTACTAAATATAATTATAATCTTGGTATCGGTATCGGGTGTTAACTCGCTTTTATTTTTCAGACTAAAGTTAAATGCGATTGACTCATTAGCCATTGATTTTAGCAAATACACAACATTTTAAAACGTAATCTTCTTAAAACTCAAGATAATGGCATATTAAAAACATTCCGAGACTCGTCAAGTCTCGATAGAAAGGCTTAGATGTAATATGAACCAAAATAGAATATCATGCACACCTTCATTTTCATGCCATCTTTATCAACTCATAGATAAAACGTACCTACAAGATAGTCATATGCATCCTTGTGAGATGAAAATGGTTTAAAAAGATTGATTTGGTGGTGTATGGCAAAAAGGAGGAGGTGTAAGGATCACCTCCCAAAATTTTACTTCTCACATGCTATTTTTATATATGCTGATCTTTTACTTCTCATTACCTAACTACCAATTATCGATACTTATCATGGAGAACCTAACCCATTATGTATCTTTAATTTTTTTTACTTAACTAACTCCAAAATTCCCATCATTTTCAACACATAACCACCCGAACTACACTTTTACTTTTATGACAAACACCTTATTTACATAATAGCCTAAGCCTTTAAAGATAAATTGTAGCAAACAAACTCGTTACCCATGATCCCAAATGTGTATGATTTGACTTTGAGTTTTGACACATATTATATTATTAAAAGGAAATATTAAGAAGAGCTTTATCATCCTTCTGAGTCGCTTTTTCATCAAATCATCA
The DNA here is from genome assembly GCF_046630445.1 of Rutidosis leptorrhynchoides. NCBI lineage: Eukaryota > Viridiplantae > Streptophyta > Magnoliopsida > Asterales > Asteraceae > Rutidosis > Rutidosis leptorrhynchoides. The sequence continues at coordinate 123,470,282 of NC_092338.1, read as the reverse complement.
TTTTGTTTCTTATATCTGCATCTAATAAACATAAATCCATAACCCACATGAAAACGTGCTTATAAACACAGAACATGAAAGGCTTACTATTTTGATACACAAACTAATTCTAAAGGCTATAAGTGATGAGCGCATTCCAGATAGTACAAATTTCACCAAAGATAATTTAATAAATCCAAAATTAATAACCTGGTTAGCGTTATCATCCTCCTTTGTTTGCTTCTTCATTAGATCAAAAATTTGTTTCTTATATCATCCTCCTGAATTTGCTTATATTGCCTGAAATATCAGTAGGACAAGGCCTGCAACTTGGCAACATATGTGGGTCATTAGAGTTACAAATATTGTATATTGCAATTACAATTACAATGTATATAATATCATAAATATACTTTGACTTCCAATCCTTGACCTTAGCCATCTAACACTTTCGTTGATAAATTTAAGAGACTATCACAACATGTTACTCTTCAAATATACCTCTCACCAATATTCCCACTGCATCAGTTACCTACACCCCTTTACATACTAACGAAGCGGTCATGCACATACGATAAAATATCATCAAAATACAAACATGATTTAAAGATTTAAAAAGGCTAAGGTAAACCTATAATAATTTAATACATTTTTTTACCTCAAGTTGCTTTTTACCTCATTTACTCTTCATTGATTATAGCTAAAGATTGCGGGTCAGTTTTCACATCTTGACGGTGTCACCGTGAAAAATGGATTGGAGACTACCTCTACAATAAATGTTTGTATTTCAAATTCTCTTTATTTATTCAATGAAAGTCACCACAATATAATATTTATACGGAGTATCAAATATTCATCATCTTCATTACACCGAACAATACTAAACCAGTTAGTTACAAACTATACCAAAATTGAAACATATACAAACAAATTAGGACATACTTTAGGATATCTTATAAATATAAATGATACTATAAAGTATAGAAGATGTTCACCCACTTTAAGGATAGAGTGACGAAGTAGCCCGACCTGAGGTGTAATGTTATATAGCTCCGACACCAATATCAGCATCACACTCTAATTCTGTTTTTCTTTCCTTTCATTGGTCCATCGTCATCAACCGGTGCATTACCTAAACATTCAAAATTAAGGTTCGTCAGTTTATTAGACAATTACTAATCTTCAATAAAACTTATAAAGAATGACAGATTATTAGGTCTATGTAACTGAATATTTATCGTAGTTTGCGCACCAGCAGCTGATATTGCAACAACGTTAGTGAGTTGAAATACAAAATGAAACACAATAAGCAAAAGGTAATTACAAAGTTAAACATACCTTGGGAGGTTAACATGTCATTATCATTAGTGGACACATGATCAGTAATCTGCATAGCGGCAACATTTTCAGTCGTATGTGTTGCATTTCACACCAGCACTAACTGATATTGCAATAACGTTAGTTAGTTACACTACAAAGGAAAGGAGAATAGGAAGAAGCCAATTACAAAAAGTCAAACATACTTGTAGAGGTTAACATGTCATTATTATCAGTGGACAAAGGGTCAGTAGTGTGCGTAGCAGCCACATTTAGCCTTGTTGCAGGATCAATACATGGAAAGTTAGCGGTCTGCAAAAGTGCCAAATATCTCTGTTGTTATCAAGTCAATGCTTACAACTACAAAATTAAATATATCTAAGTAATTTACCTAATAAAAAGGTATAAACATACCTGATCTATGATCTATCTGATCTATGATCTATCTGGTGTTTTTTGCTCTTCTCCTATACACATAATAATGATAATCAGTCCAACTTTACTCAATAATTCACCACCTTCTGAATCAAACATAAAATAATCCAATCATAAACTAAAATTATAAATTCCAGATTTGCAGTTAAGGAATAAAATCCAAATCTTTTAAATTCAAGAAGTTTAATGTACTTAGACCTATCCTAAATTCAAGATTAGAACAACCAAATCATAAACCAGAAAATATCAATGAGTAAGGATCGATAAAATTAGAGGGGTCATTAAGGAACACTAACGTTGCAATTAGCTCTATGTCGTACTTTTCGAGTCGACATAATATAAAGCAACTCTAATAATAATATATATAACATCAAAACCAAAAACATTTAAAAAAATTTAACACCAAAATCAACCACATTTTATAAACAAAACAATCACCAAACAACAACAACGATAGAACCAAAAACAAACAAACAAAAAATTAGAAAGCAAGATAACAAAATAAAAAAAAATATAACTAAAACAAATACAATACCTTTTAAACCTCCAAAAACACAACGAAAGCAGACAGCGAATAGGTAAGCGAATAGGCTAGTAACCCAATCTTCCTGTTTCTTAAAAACCCTAGGTAAGGTTTTTGGTTTCAGTTTCTTTTTGGTGCCTGCAGATTTCTTTCCCACCAATCTTGATGATAGGAACACGGCAAACGATTAACAAAAGCAGAATTAATCAAAGAAGAAGGAACGATTGAACAACTCAGCAACGTTGACGATGAACAAAGAAAACCTAAATCAAGGATCGATAAAGAAATGTATCAAAAATCAATTGAACCCTAGATCAAAAAACGAAACGAAAAAACTGAAATATACTAACCTTTGAATCTGAAATATGCGATGATGTTTTAATATAAATTTTTCGCAGCAGAAATCAACCCGCTATCTTGATTGTTGTTTGAAGAAGATGGAAGTAGAATGAAGGTAATTCTTTCGGGATAGATGCCTTCAGATAATTCAAGGTTGGTAAACAATGTCTGTTTCTTTTTAACAAAACAAGTGTTATGCTTAAAATAGATACACGTAGTGAGGTACTATACATAACATGTGCAACTTTAGACCTATTTCACTATGAGCTAAAATTAATAGTCTACCATCGTAGATATCACTGTTCATAAACTTGTTCACATAAACTTCCTATTACCAAATACCATTGTATCAATGATTTAAAGAAATCAACTAATCCAAACACCTGAAAAATGACAATGATTGAAAAATGAGAACATTAAATTTATAAGCAACTTTTAACAATTGATTTTCCAAATTCAGGTTTGAATATTCTGAAACCCTGTAATTTTGAGTTACTCAAAACATTTAAACTAAATTCGACCACTTCTAAATTCGTCCAGTTCAAGCAATATTTCTCATACCCAATGAATACATATATAATCCAGTATATTCATACCCAATCGATACAATATAATCCAGTATAACTATATGTAAATATCGTTCAATTGGGGTTCAATCAAAATAAGGTTCAATCAAGGCATGTATTGAACCGTTCAATTGAATAATTACACAAAAAAAAGATCGTAAAATATCAGATTTTAAAAGGTAGATATAGCCAATTCAATTGAACCCTAGATGAAAAATTGAATCGTAAAATCTGAGATAATCAAAACTTTGATTCTGATTTAGTCATTGATGAATTAACAATACCTTGTTCATTGGAAATCAACCCGCAATCGCTGTTTCATTGACGTGATTTGATTAGCAGTTGAAGATTCAAGGTATGCGAAACCTTGATAGAGAGAGTTTTGCCCTAATTTTTAGTATGTGTGTGTAGACTGAATGGATATTCTGAAAAGGAAGTGATATTTTCACCTTTGTTTTTACTTATTCCACCGTTAATTTAGTTAACTTCCTATAATGCCCTTGTTTTAATTAAAATAATAAATAAATTATTTTCTGTCATCTACATTCATCTACCATCGTCTCTCTCATCTAGTCAATTCTGGATTGTTGTTCCAAGTTCAAAGATTTAAAAACAACTCCAAAATTATGAACACAATTTGCACTTGCATCCTAGCGATTTAGAAGCCATTACCTACACCACTAAATTGACTGAATTTTTCTGAACATGAGGATACAAATTTCTCAGACAACCGTCACCAAAAATGCCGCCACGCGCCACCCATTCGGTGGTGACTTCATCAACTCCGGCTCCGTCGGCAGTTTCAACAGCACCACCTTCATTTTTTTTTTTTTTTTTTTTTTATCTATTTTGATATTTAATAGTTTCAGTTTTGGGTGTTTTATCTTTTAGATCCACTAGCCTTTCAAAAAAAAAAAAAAAAAAATCTTTTAGATCCACTTTGATTTTTGGGTTTAGATCTAAACTAATATAAAGTTTCAGATCCAAAGTTCGTTTTACATTCAGAGCCGTCGACGATTTCAACATCACCACCATCCTTTTTGTCGCCTGAAAATCTAACCGATTTCAAACAATAACATACATTCGTAAGCGGTATGAAATTCTTCTTCTGCCATTGGCGAAATTGATGTGCAAATTGTTGAATAACAATAAAAAAAATAATGGGATTGGATTTGGAAATTGACGAATATGGAATGCAGATTTTGTTAAACAGATTTATATTATGGTGTGTTGTTTGTGTAATATGAAAAACATATTTAGCGGCCATTTTTGTTCCCCCCTTTTTTGACCATATGAATTGCAATAAATGGTTTCAGTTGCACCCATCTTTTATTTGTATGCATTATCATTAGAAAACATTCAGTAAGTTTGTGTTTTGATTATGAGGTAGTTTTGTATTTTGATTGTGGGCAGTTGTGTTTAGTCTGTCTTCAAAAGTTGGTGATGAAATGGAGGATTTAAGTTTGGTTGATGAAAACATGGATGAAGGTGGTTGAAGGGAAAAAAGAAGGGATAAACTTAAATGGCAGGAATAATAAATAATTCAGAGGAAGGGAATTTAATAAGGTTGATGAATGAAGTTTAAAGAAACTAATTTATCTTAATTGAAATAAGGGTATTTTAGGAAGTCCACTAAAATAATGGTGGATGAAGTAAAAACAAATGTGGAAATATTAATTCCCTTTGCGAAAAATTACTCTTGCCCGCGTTTGTTTGGTGAAGGGCATTTAGGAAAAAGTGGGTATTGAAAATTGTTATAAGCTTATAATTAGATCTAATGATGATGAGATAAGGGTAATGGTTGTCTTTTTTAGATCCAATGGTCTAGATTAGAAGTTGATATTTTAATATATCTCAATTAGTGTTTTCTTTTAATGTATAGTATAGATATAGATATAGATAGATAGATAGATAGATAGATAGATAGATATAGTATAGATATAGATTATTAAAATAATATATATATATATATATATATATATATATATATATATATATATATATATATATATATATATATATAAGTTCAAATGAGACGAAGAAAATTGTGAGAACTGGAAGAACTAATCTAAACCACTAATTACTTAATCTAACAGTTAAAAGAATTCATGGCATTTTGTAATAAAATGAAAGAAGGAAATATATTTTATAACTAATGAAAGGGCATTAAAATGAAAGAATTCATGGCATTTTGTGCGATTTTTTTGTTGCAAACCGTATACAGTTATATTTGTAACCGCCCAAACAGAGAGTTATCACTTATCCCTCTCAAATCTATCTCTTTTCCACTTTAACAACTTTATAATCCTATTCTTGATAGCCGCACCACCAACATTAACTGTAAAATTCTTAAAGACATGCCCACCACCATCCTTGTAAAATCCTTTTGCATCCACCCCACTTGATGATCAAATAAGATGATGATGTTGATGATGAAATAGTGTAACGACCCGGATTTTTCCGATCGTATTATACTTATGAGATTAATATTTACATAAATTAAACCTTACCAACATGATAAGCAATCCAAATTGTTGAGACTTGTGTTTTTGAAAAGAGTTTTACAAAACGTTTGACCGTCCAATTTGACCGATGATATCACGAACTATATAACATACGATAATTATACGTTTGTGTATATATATGTATTTATATATATTTAACATGATCTAAGGATGGTTTAACATCTCATTATGTACTAATGACAATGAGTTATAAGTATATTTTGAAACTACTAACTTAAGTTTTCAAAACGATAACTATATGTAACGTTCTTTGACATATATACTTACAATCTATAATGTGTTGGTGACTTATGTCACCAATATGATTTAAGTGTAATGGGATTAATTTGTAACCAAAATAATCTTGATAAATATCGAACAAGTTTGGGGAAGTGTGGAGTGCACACTTGTTTGAACTTATCTTGATTATGACGGGGGTTCGGGGGCAGCGCCCCCGATAAGCGTATTTACCCAGCATCTATACGTATTTACTATTGGTAAATACACATCAAATCCACATCCTTATCAGCCTTAGATATGCCCTAGATAAGAGGGAATCTTATTTGTAAGCTAGCATACATTATTACTCAAAAATTCAACACAAAAATTTGTCCTTGTTCCCTCAACAACTAGACTGTCCTATAAGTATCACCATCACCTTGGTTTTTCATTTCATTTTTACAACCATTTTTCTCTAACCAAAAACACACTCTTAGGAACTCTAAGTGTTCTTCACAATCTCAGCAAATACTCATGAAGAACTAGCTTCAAGAACAACCTATAATCATCATAAGAAAGTTTAATCAAGATTATTTCCTATCTTTTCCAGTAGCCTTATCCAAGTAACTTGAGGTAGTAACCTTATTCATAATCTTATTCGATTCATATTTATATAGCTATCTTATTTTGTGTTATAAAATTTTTAACAACAAGAACATAGTTTGAATGATTTCAAACCTGTTTGCAAACTAAATAGATCCTTTTAACTTAACTTTTAAAACAAAATCGGGTATCCGAAGCTAGTTTAGCTACGAAATTAATTAGAGTAAAACTAAACTAATCTTATCTTTGCTAACTAATATGATATTTTATATATATTTACTTATGATTTAATTTTATATATTTCAGGATCACCCGTAAACAACACGAGAAGATTAATCATAAGATCTCATGATTGTACGCAACACGTCATTTGACAACACGGTACTTTATGTACGCAACACGTCATTTGACAACATGGTACCATGGGTCGAGATTAATTCTGATCAATACGAATACGATGGGGTCTTTATTTATTTTATTGAGCAACTAATTGTGGACCATTAACAACAGACTGCTAACTACGGACTAAGAAAATATTAAAAGTATTATAAGTATATATATATGTAACGATTACTTGAAAAGAAAATATGTTGATATATTATATATATGGTTAGGTTCGTGATATCAATCGGAGACCAAGTCGTGTTATATATCTTCAAGGCAAAAGTGAGTATATAGTCCCACTTTTAAACTCTAAATATTTCGGGATGAGAATACATGCATATTATGATTTACGTTATGGACACAAGTGATTAAAAATATATATTCTACGTTGAGTTGTACCACTGGCATACTTTCCTGTAACTTGGTAACTACTATTTACATGAGGTATTGTAAACGCGAATCCTGTTGATAGATCTATCGGGCCTGACAACCCCAACCGGACTGGACGACCAGTATTCAACGGTTGCACAATACTTCGTTTCGGTGACTACACTTGGTACGGTGTAGTAAGATTTCATAATAAAGGGAATATGCGACGTTGATTAAATGTTAAGTATGGTTATCAAGTGCTCAATAACTTAGAATATTTTTATTAAAACGTTTATATATGAAATCTTGTGGTCTATATTTATAACGCTGCTGGCATTAAACCTATATCTCACCAACTTTATGTTGACGTTTTAAGTATGTTTATTCTCAGGTGATAACTAAAAGCTTCCGCTGCAACATGTTGAATTTAAACAAGATCTTGAGTATGCATATTTGTGTCAAAAATAAAACTGCATATCGGAGAATTTGTAATGTAAAATACGTTGGAAATCGTGTTGTTATCATCACATGTAAAATTTGTAAGGCTAAGATTATCGTTAAACGATAATCATTATTATGTTGTTTAAACCTTGTATTTGTAATAAAAGCTATGGTTTGTATTGTAAAAACGAATGCAGTTTTTGAAAAGCGTCGTATATAGAGGTCAATACCTCGCGATGAAATCATATGTTATTGTATTCGTCCTTATGGTTAAGGTCGGGTTATGACAAATAGGTTTGGTACGGTACTACTTTTAAGAAGATGATGTTTCACTCTTCTCCAATTTGATTATAATTTTTTTTTGGTGATTAGTTTGTTGGTGTCTCTATGATATTGTTTTAAATTGTGATTCTCAATCTTGTCAGACATGTTTTTTTTTTTTTAATATAATTTTTCATTTAGTAGTATGGTTCATATTTTTCATTGTGCTAATAGTTTTGAATATTTTTCGTTTGTAAATATGCGAATAATATACTTATGCACAAGTGAACATAAATACACATGTTAACACTTAACACACAAGTGAACACTTGTCTAGTATTTGTGCACATGTGTACATATATATGTTTTCATAAACACACATAATCTGAAAACATGTTCCTCTATACATGAATATCGTAAAATATCATTTTTCATCTCTAAACAATTTATAGATTTGATGTTTTTAATGAGTTCGTATGTTCACATGAGCTAGTTAATATGTGCACATGATCGAGTTCATATGTGCAAACGGAAGAGTTGAGTTAAAATGTCCATTGAAACTCAATGCGTTTACTTGTTCACATGTGAACAATATATGAAAAATGATATCTAAATCTGCTTTTTAAAAAATATAGAAGTATGAACATCTCTCGAAAGAAATTATTCATGATATGGAACATTATTTAGTTGAAAGTTTGACCAATTTTCTAAATGAAATTGATGATTTGATGACGGAAGTTACTTGACAGCGGAAACAGGAGTAATTTGAGAGAAAATGCCATTTTACTATGATACCCTTTAATGTTTATAATAATTATTTAATGAAAATAACTTGATTAGATTTGATCAATGGTTATGATTGGTTCTCGCAGTTCTCATTTTTTTATTAGTTCTCGTTTGAACTCACCTATATATATATATATATATATATATATATATATATATATTAAAATTATGTAGTTACAAATTATTTTTCATAGCAAAATATGGTTACCCCTTCTTTTAAACCATCCCTAACGCGGGCGTGTTGGGCTTCATGTGAACCGAGCACGCCACCAACACGTGGCTAATGGGGTGTGCTCGCGTGTGTGCTCGCGGCGTGTGTGCTCCAAGCACATTAAATCATTTTGGTGTGCTGATTTTTGATTGGCTGATTTTTGCTTTTTTGATTAATTTTTATCCTCTCTTTCACACAACTTCAAATCAGATTTTAACACATCATCCAACACGTCACTCAACACTCCACCCCATTATTTCCCAGTTTACTAGCACGCCCATCAAGCACCCTACCCTCACCCAGCAATACCCCAACACGCCCGTGAGGGTTAAAGATGGTCTTATCACCAATGACAGTGTTATCAAGGACCAGTGAAACAATATATAACACGTAACATTTTGTTAAATTAATCTATTTTGTTATAGGCTAATAAAATATGTATGACATGTATTCGGTTTTAGTTATCTTTGTTTCAAGTGGTTCGTTTCACCACCACCACCAACAACAAAAACAAAATCCAATATCATATATAAGTGGGGTATGAGCGGATAAGATGTAGATAATCCTAGAATAAAAAGAACTCATTTCTTCGTCCAAAGTGAAACGTTCTAAGAATAGAGAAAGTCCTCTCTATTAATGTTTTATGGATAAAGAGTCTGCTTTCGAATGGACCTCCGGCCAATAAGTAGATTAAAAAAAGTGCGAGGCGTCATGGAAATGATATAATCAAATTTTCATTGATTTTTAATCTGCTTGAAGTTCAATTTAAGCTCTAAGCGATAAGTATAAATCGACGTGTACTGTTAACTCGATTAATAGAGCCATAAATGGTTCATTTTACTATAAGTGGTTCATTTTATAAATATTTACAATTTGCGAGCAAAATCAAAAATTGAAAAAAAAAAATACAAATTCAAGTCGAAAAGAAAATTAATTTGAGTTGGGTTCGAATTCAGTTAAACTAAAAAAATCTGCAAAAACAATAATAATAAAAAATGACATGTATGGTATATTTGATACAGCATATACATAAATACCAAGTTTTACTCTTCAACTAAAATCCTAAACAAGGCATAAAACATTCAAAAAATTTAAAAAAAAATTATACTTTGCAAGTGCGAGATTGAGTATTGTTGTTGTTGTTGTTGTAATTATATGATGACAATTTTTTTTAGATTTTCAAAATATTTAACTCGTCAATTTTCTTCAGCAATATGTTAAAAATCAGACACATTAAAAAAGAAAAAAAATCTAACCTGAAAATAATCGAAATAAATATTAAATTCGGTTTTTGTTTTAATCGATATAAAAATTATTAAATTTAAATTGATTTTGATAGGTTTATTATTTTGTCGATATTTAAATTAAACGGTTCGGAACTAAATATCAAAAGTCTAAAATAGTGATATAGTTTTTTATGCTAAAGATACAAGCATAATAGGATTATCATGTGATGTGATCACATGTATTGGTGTAAGATCAAGTCTGTATGAAATATTTAAAAAAAAAAAATGGTGAAGACAACAACGCAGACTTGCCTGAGTGGTCATCGAGTTACTTAATAAAGCACATGATGCAGATACGAGTGAACATGCTGTTGAAATTGTCATGGGCCTAAGAAGCACAATCGGTTCAAAGTGGGCTGATAATATTTTAAATGTTGTGCTGAGAATTAATATATGGAATATTAATCCTGGTTAACTTAAGAATGAAGAAACAAGGATTCTAGAGGAAACGAGAATTCTAGAGTTATCCTTTTAGTCAAACTTAATTTTTATCTTTTATTGTGTTTCCTATTTTATAGTTATTTTGTTTAGCATTTATATCTTGGATTGATTTTGTTTTCGAAGTCAGTTTTTTTTTCTTGATTATCATTATTCTACGTGAATAAAGAACAAGCCATAGAGCTTTTGTGTGTTTAATTGTGATTTTCTGTTTGGCCACGATTCTTTACATTATTTGGTATCTAGAGCACAGGGTGTTGGCTAAAAAGATGTACCGTGGAAAATCCCATCGAATACCACATCGCAGAAATGCCGACCGAGGCAGCATTGGTGATCCGAGGGATGCAGAGATCGAGCGTTTGAACAAACGAATTGCCGAATTGGAATTTTCTCAGCGTGGAGGCTATGAAGATTACGCTTCGGAGAGAACTATTGATCAGTGGGAGGACTTTAATCCTTACGCAGATCAACCAAGAGGTAACCGTAGGGGTTATCAAGAAGATCCATTGAAAAACATCGTGATGAAAGTGGAGATTCCCGAATTCACAGGTGCGGTGCATCCAGAAGATTTTTTGGATTGGCTAGGCACTGTCGAAAGTGTATTTGACGTCAAGGATATTCCAGAGCATTTAAAGGTTAAATTAGTCCTCATTAAACTCCGAAAACATGCCTTGTTATGGTGGGACCACGTTAAGAAACAACGCGTTATTGACCGAAAGTCGAAGATAAAGACCTGGGGAAAGATGAAAAAACTGTTAAAAGGAAAAATTTTACCCGAAAATTACCATCGAGAAGCTCTTCTTGAGTACCACAATCTACAACAAAACACCCTTACTGTTAAACAAGTGATCCAAGAATTCGACAAACTTCGTATGAGGTGCGATGTTAACGAGGAAGAAGAGCAGATTGTAGCTAGATTCTTGGGTGTACTTAAACCTGAGATCGCAAATGTTGTCTCTCTACAAGCATACTACATGTATGAGGATGTTTGTCGATTGGCGTTGAAAGTTGAAAAGCAACAGAGCAAAGGAAAAACCAAGGATGGATTTTTCCAGTTCACACCAACACCTAAACCGTCCCCAATTACCACCGAGAAAGGTAAGGTGGAAGAGACTAGTAAGCCACCTGCACAGGATAGGAGTGCGCGCACACTACGATGTTTCAAATGCCATGGTTTGGGACACTATTGGCATGATTGTCAGAATCAAAGAACAGTCCTGCTTCAGGAAGAGTTTTCGGCACCAATCTAGGACACATATGAGGAACCAGAAGACGATATTATTCAACCCGAAGTCGATACAAAAGTTTTGTATCCGGATAGGGGTGAATCTTTAGTCGTTAAGCGATCTCTCAAAACCACTCTAGCTTATCCAACTGATGAGCATTTAAACAATGACCGAGGTAGCTGCGAGAATTTGGTTTCAACAGAAAGGGTCACGAACTTGGACTTACAATCAGAAGATCACCTGGAACCTTACAAGCTTACTTGGTTGAAAAAGGAAATCAAGTCACAGTTAACAAAAGATGTTTGGTCAAGTTTTCGATCGGATAAAAATATAATGATGAAGTGTGGTGGAGAGTTAGAAAAACAAAGCACAACGAGTACTGTAAATACATATTCATTTACTAAAGATGACGTGCACATCACACTAGCACCTCTCGATACACGGGTAGCAACAGTTGAAGATTCCTCATTTTTTTTAAATATCAATGAGAACAGATGCTAGAACAAACCCATTAGCGTTACTACGGCCTATGAATAATAAGGAAGATGAAGCATTTATTGATAGGGCATATCCAAGTAAGTCAGTGCATAGGCGTGGTCTAGATCATATTTCTCAACAACATCAAGTGTACCAACATCATGCACACGTACATCGCAAAAACGTTGTTTATGAGGTGGGTGATTTCGTTTGGATCCATTTATGCAAAGAACGATTCCCATCGGGTCAGTTTGGAAAATTAACAGCTCGGGCGGATGGACCTTTCTGTATTTTGGAGCGCGTTAAGGACAACACCTACAAGGTAGAGCTCCCGGGTCATTATAATGTCTCCGCCACTTTTAATGTTGCACAATTATCCCCGTATGTGTGTGACGATGATGTAGACTCGAGGACGAGTCTTTCCGAAGAAGGAGAGGATGATGCAGATACGAGTGAACATGCTGTTGAAATTGTCATGGGCCTAAGAAGTACAATCGGTTCAAAGTGGGCTGATAATATTTTAAATGTTGGGCTGAGAATTAATATATGGAATATTAATCCTGGCTGACTTAAGAATGAAGAAACAAGGATTCTAGAGGAAACGAGAATTCTAGAGTTATCCTTTTAGTCAAACTTAATTTTTATCTTTTATTGTGTTTCCTATTTTATAGTTATTTTGTTTAGCATTTATATCTTGGATTGATTTTGTTTTCGAAGTCAGTTTTTTTTCTTGATTATTATTATTCTACGTGAATAAAGAACAAGCCATAGAGCTTTTGTGTGTTTAATTGTGATTTTCTGTTTGGCCACGATTCTTTACATTAGCACACCATTGAGATTTGATTCCTAACTATGTCAAGTTGTTCAGATAAAGAGTGTGACTAGAGGGTGCGCAAAATGCGTAATTTACTCGGTACCAAGTGTTGCTTTCAGATGGTTTGATTACCCGAGGTCTACCCTTTATGAGGAGCCAATATGCTCGTTTATATGGAAATTTTCTCGCTAATCAAGAAAAAAATTTGAACACTTTTCTTTAGTAAGGAGACAAGCATGATAAAATTTGTAATATTGCTAAATCACATGTCATGTATGATAACATTTGATTATTTTTTATTTTATTTTTTGTTTTTGCCTAAATTGGATACTTAGAAAGTGTGATCATTTTTCTATATTAGGGAAGTAAGCATGACTTTTTTTTTTCTTTTTTCTTTTTTTAATTGCAATGATATCCATGTGACAATCGATAGTACAATGATATTCATGTGACAATGAATTTGAGGAAAAAGGCATTCAGTGTACTTATATATAAAGGGACGATGTGACAAATAATAACAAATATCAAATTCTAAATTACATCTTAAAAAAGTTCATCATCATGAAATCCACTTTCATGCACACTCTATATTTCCTTCTTTTACTTGTTTCTCAAAATCATTATTTGATTCAAGCTTCACGAGTTCTAAAGTTTGATCAACATACAAAAACTGACCCAAATGAGCCAGCACCACCTCGTACATCACTAGTAGAGGGGTCTTTTTGGCCCAACGAAAACGGGTTATCACATATGCTTTCAGTCTCACCTCCACCAAGAGGACACGGGCAACCGAGATTTTCGCCAAAGGATTACGGATATATGCCAATACCTTCAGATATACCTTATCCACCAAAAGGACATGAGGGGTCTTTTTCGGCAAATAAAAACGGTTTATCACATATGCTTTCAGCAACGGAAGGTGGGTCAATGCCAGTACCTTTACCTTCAATTATACCTGATCCACCAAAAGGACATGATGGGTCTTTTTGGGCGAACGAAAACGGGTTGTCGCATATGCTTTCAGTTTCACCTCCACCAAATGGACACAAGCAACCAAGATTTTCACCAAAGGATTACGGATATATGCCAATACCTTCAGTTAGACCTCCACCAATAGAAATTGCACCCATGCCTTATGGGGAAAACGAATAACTTCCAACATTTTCTATGTAATATCTTATTGTAATGGATGGATTATGCTAATAAATAAGTTTCGAGATGAATTTATAGCAGAGTGATTATGATATAATTATACTTTTGATTGTCAAAATAAATTATAGTTATATATTTAGTCATTTAGTTGGTTAATTCTTGTGGTTGCTAATAATAAAACTTCAACTTAACATATATATATATATATATATATATAGTGGTAGGATCAAGAGGGAAGTAACCATTCGGGGGGAAGCGGGGGGAAGCAAAAACTTTTTTTTTTCGTTTTTTGAAAAAACTTTGTTCACGAACATTATAGATGAGATGAAAATATGAACATTTAGTAGAGACACTTTGTGATAAATGTTTTTATTTTGGCGGAAAAACGCTCGAAGAAGTAATATATAACAATTATCGTGTTTTTCGAGCGTATTTTGAGGTTTTAGCTATTGGGGTTTAGATATTAGGGTTTAGATATTAGGGTTTATAGGGTTTAGATATTAGGGTTTAGAAATTTAGGGTTTAGGGTTTAGATTTAGGGTTTAGATTTAGGATTTAGATTGAGTTTTTAACACGAACGGTTTAGAGTTTAGGGTTTAGGGTTTGATGTTTTGGGTTTATGGAATTAAATTCAGGTGTTTGTTGCTGATTCCAGGAAATTAAATTCATACGATCGCGAAAATTAGGAGTATCATACAATTCGTGGTCAACCTAAAAAATATAAAACTAACATAAAAAAGTTGAAAAAAAAAGGCAAGTAATAAAAAGTAAGAAAACAAAAAGTTAAAAACATAAAACCTTATCACGCATTTTGGAACTTATATGCCACATGCACAATCGGTGTTTTGCATGTTTAAATTTCAAATCAATAGCCTCTTTCATTGCAGGATCATGATCGGTGACAACTAATGAAGGTTCATTCCCAAAAGTTTTCAAGAAACAGTCTAGAAACCAGTTAAACGATTCAATACTTTCACCAGTAAGTAGAGCAGCATCAAAACACACAAATTTCTTATGATTATCAATTTCAGTAAGAGGAACAAACACCATCTTGTACCTGAAATACAATTTAACATAATTAATAATAATATTACACACATTGAATGTTAACAGAATAAATTAATAAAAACAAAAGTAAAGACTTACTTGTTTGTCTTGTAAGTTGCATCAAAAGACACGATATCACCAAACTCTTGATAATTAACTTTAGAGACATAATCAGACCAGAATACTCCAAGTAAAGTACCATCATTACCACATTTATACTCGCAAGTGAAGTTTGGTAAAACTTCTTGCTTCCAAAGAAGATTCTCTATAAAAATGTGTGCATCACTTTCACCTACATACCGATTCATGTCACGCCTAAAGTTTTGAAAATCAACAGAAGAAGGACCAACCAGACTAAAACCACCATTAAGATCTGAGACAATGTTATAAGTTGTAGTAGCACCAACATTAGATTTAGTATTTAAATCAAACAACATTTGCGCGTCATCTAAACCAATCCTTCTGTTTATCTTCATTTGTTGTCTATTACCTACAGAAACTAACTTATGATTGTGACCTTCATAGAACTTCCAAATCATCACCTTATCACCAGCTAACTTACATCTAAGAGATGCAGAACAACCAGTCTTGATTGTGAAAACTTTACGAATAAGAGGTTTTTTTTCCTTCTTTCTTTTCTTCCTTTTATCAGCTTTAGAAAGTTCAACATTAGATTCACCATTACCATCAACATCAACTTCTGAGTCACCTTCAACATCACCTTCCACACCACCTTCAACTGAATCTTTAGCAATAGGTAGATTAAAATCTACAAGAGAATCATAGGCGAGATGACTAGAGGTACCGGATCTATTACAACAAAAAACCTTGTAAATAACAATCCCAGCTGCATTTCTATTTTGCGAAGATCTTTTAGTATCAAATCCACCAGCCTCGCCATAGGACTCATAAAACAACTGACATGCATCATACGATTGAAATAAAGTACCAATAACAGGTTTCAAATGATCAGGAACAACAGGTAAATATTCTTGTGAACCATTAACACTTTCTCTAATTATTGAAGATATATCAACTTGTTTAACAATTGCTCCAGAACCTAAAATTACAAAATATTGATCATGCAATGTCATTAGCAATATATTTATTATTGGTGAACAGAAATATATCATAAACCCTAAAAAACAATAAAAAAGAAAAGAAAATATATAATAATAATAAACATATGTAATGTTCATAAGAAAATCATGTATTGAAATCAGAAAAAAAACAATTCAAATTAAAACGTGCAGGGCATGTAATGTTTTTAGAAAAATATTTATCATTGATGAACAGAAACATTACATAAACCATAAAATAAAAAGAAACAGCAGACAATAGATAATAATATTCATCATATGTAATATTCATAAGAAAATAAAGTATTAAAAGCAGGAAAAACAAAGTCACATTAATACATGCAACGCATGTAATGTTATTAAAATATTCATTATTAATGTACTGAAACATAACATAAACCCTAAAATAGAAGCAAACAACAAGAAAACAGATAACAGATAGTAATATTGATCATAAGTAAATAAAATTAAAAAATTATGAATGTAAATCAGAAAACACGTACATTCAGCATCAGACTGTGCAGAATCGAAACCAGATGAAGCAGCGACAGAAGTAGAACCTTCAACACGAGAGGTAGAATCTGAAGCACAAATAGAACTGGAAGCCATCGCAAACCTTGATTACACATAAAAAAGTAAAAACGAATCAGATACGAACGATATAGAAATAAATTGAGGAAAAAAAAAACGAATCAGATGAACATATAAACCGTAACTCAAACGTTTATGATGAAGACGAAATCACTGAAAAATTGTATGAAGAATCGTAATTGAATATTGACGAAGAGAGAACGAAACCCTAATTCAATGATGATCGACGAAAAAACGAAATCAATTATATCAGTTAATAAAAGGAAAAAAGAAAAAAAAGAATTACGAAATGACGAAATTACCCTTTCAATACAAATAAAAGATGCGGCCAGGAAGCTGGAACAAGAAGAGGAGGTGGAATATTAGGGGCTGTTGGATCAAAAATCAAGGGTGGGATCATGAGCTTCCCCCTAAAAATCACTTCCCTCTTGATTATATCCGTGTGTGTGTGTGTATATATATATATATATATATATATATATATATATATATATATATATATATATATATATATATATATATAACCAAGGTAAATCTTAATATGGGCCATAATGAGTCATCGGCTGACAAAATTTAAGTAAGTAATCAAATTTGTAGCTCATTACATTTAAGTTATTGAATCAAATAAATCCAATTGTGAACACGTAATTTGTATCATCAACAATATACTTCATCTTTTTCATATCTCTCAAGCGTTACGGAAAAAAAAAAAAAACTTTTAAAGACACTTTACACATTCTACGATTTTGACCCCAAAACTCTGTTCAAGCTTTTACATAACTTAAATCACAGCGGCTCCTTGATAAATGTCTTATTGGAAAGCTTTATCTTCTACATATTTCTCGATATATTTGAATTGCCAGCAAATATTCATGAAGAAAATACATATACAATTTATATGTTATACAACTTCAAATAAAGTTGCAAATGGCGAATAAAAATAAAGATAAGTAAAATATATTTGTTCGTTAGGAAGATAAACGTGATATGTATTTTTCTTCCGGTTGTAACTCTCTACTCTATATTAGACATTTGGACCACTCTCAACCATAACGTTCTTTTTAATAGTCACATCAAAGTCACGTCGGGCATGTACTTTCCATTTCCTCCTTGTTGGTGCATAATCCCAAGTTCTATTTTGTAATGAGTTCTATTCGTTTTGTATTTTCTATTTCAGTCGTGTAAGGATTACGTCATTAATACATTGTGTTAGGATTGTTTAATATGATGACGTGAAATGGTTCGAGCAGTTTGGTTGGTTGCTCAGACCATCGACCGATGGTAGAGACCATCGGTCGAGGGACTATCACCATTGGCCGTAGGTCCCAGACCACTGGCCGATGGTCACTGTGATTATATATAAATACGGGTTTTGGGTTTCATTGTTAGGTTACACACCCAATATCTTTTAGCCGTCGTAATTCTCTGTGATTACAGTCACAGACCAAACCCCAACCGAATACAAACCTCTAGGCGTCGATTATATCAACGTAGTGTTGGTTAGATTGATCCCAAAAGTGAAACACGTATTCGATTCACCCTAGTTATTATTTTCCGCCTTTCATCTAGGTTTCACGTTTGATCTAAGATCCAAATAACGTCTCCAAAGTGGTATCAGAGCTGTGGCTTCCTGATCAAAATGTTTTTAAGTCGAATCAAGTGTTTTTGTTTTAGGGTTTTGGTCTAAACGAGTTTTTGAGTAAAAGTTGAGATTTTTACGTTTAATTTTTGTATTTTTGTGTTTATTATTGTTACTGGGTGTTTTTCTGAAGTTTCTACCAGTTTTGTTTAAGTCTAGAACGTCAAAATCGATCAGATTTGTAGTTTTTATCGAAAACCTTAGGTTTTTCTGCCCAGAATTCGTAAGAACTACCCTCGGCCGAGCATCTCTGACCATCGACCGTTCGTCCCGACCCTCGACCGTTCGTCATACACAATCAACCGATCGTCTCTTATTGAACTGGAGGACAGTCTTTCATAACATTGAATCGTTTGTCTTTACCCTCGGCCGTTCGTCTCTTGACCATCGACCGATCGTCACCTACCATCGGCCGATAGTACCTTCCATCGACCGACGGACATAATTCTAAGATTCAGTTACAAAGTCTACACCATCGACCGACCGATCGTCACCGACCTCCGACCGATTGTCTTGTCCTTCAACCGATCCTCTTTTGAGACAGAATCTTATAATTATTTTTAATTAATCTTAATCAGTTAAAATGTCTGACTCAAACGAACAAGTGATGAGTGAATACAGTGCATTAGTTATTGCACCTGGACTACAAAAGCTATTACTGAATGAAAGTGAATCTGGTTCTTCGAATAAAGTACCTAGACTTGACAACCTTAAGAATTTCTTGGACTGGAAAGTTAGGTTTGTTATTTACTTAAACGGTGTCGACTCTAGGCTTTAGGAATGTATTGAGAATCCGTATGTATGACCATGCGGAGCAGATGGTGAACCCAAAGAAACTTCACAGTTTAGTCCCACAGAGCGTGAAGAGTACAATCTTGAGTGTAGATGTTATGCTCAGCTAACCCAAGCGTTGTCTAAGGAGATTTTTCAGCAATTTAAGAACCGAAACAAAACATCCTATACTATCTGGTTGGCTCTTCAATCAGCAACAGAGGGTACAGCTACTTATCGTGCGACTAAGGGTAAGGTTTTGAAGGATAAATAGAGGGTGTTTGCAGCTCTTCCATCAGAATCTCTAGGACAGACTTTGGAAAGATATCGATTATTGGTTGCAGAGATGGCAGATTTATGGGATTGAGGTACCTGATGAAAAGGCAGTAAGGGTGTTGAAAGATGGTCTTCCAGAAAAGTGGGATCATGAGATTGAAAAGATTCAGAACAGGTACAGCTCATCAGGTCGTCCGTTGACACTAACAGCTTTTACGTCGAAGTTGATGGAGAAGGACATTCAAGATGAAGCAAAGAGAAAGAGACTTGGTTCTGTAGCTGCTGCTGCAT
This sequence comes from Rutidosis leptorrhynchoides, assembly GCF_046630445.1. Taxonomy (NCBI): domain Eukaryota; kingdom Viridiplantae; phylum Streptophyta; class Magnoliopsida; order Asterales; family Asteraceae; genus Rutidosis; species Rutidosis leptorrhynchoides. The sequence continues at coordinate 123,450,258 of NC_092338.1, read as the reverse complement.
CATCTTTAGCTTCATCTTCTGGTACTCATGCTCCACTAAAGACATCATACATATCAGCCAATGCTTCACAAATGTCTGCACCATCGTCTCAGTCCGACTACTTTAATGCTAAATTACAAGCTCAAAATTCTACAATTAAGATGATTGAGGATTCTCCGATTCAACCGACTCAGACTCAGACTCAAACTCCTGTGTTTCAAACTGAGAATATCAAGAAGAGATCTAGTGAATCTATTCAGGAAGATATGGCATTGGCAGCTATTGTTGTTAACTCATACAACGATATGATTGGTGGACAAGTGCTTAATAGTCATCTTGAAAATGAAGACTATGATCAGATTGATGAGGACGAGCTTGAGAGAATGGATATAGTCTACTGTATGGGTAGCATTGTGAGACATGCTAGAAAGTACTTGAAGAGAACAGGACAAAGATCGTTGAGTTTGAATCGAGATTCGAAATTTGGTTTTGATATGTCAAAGGTTAGGTGCTACAATTGTGATGAATATGGTCATTTTAAGAAGACTTGCATGAGACCACCCAAGCCTGGTTTTCATGATCCTTTTCACCAGACAACCATCTCAGTTACACCACAACATGTAATTGTAGAGAAAGAATCTTCGGGTTCTGTTCAATCCAAGGCTTTGACTACAACGTATGCGGATGAAGTATGTGATTAGTCCATCTCGGTAGATACGCAAAAAGCTAATGTTGTGTTTGTAGGTAAAAGCGAAGCAAAAATTGAAGAGGAAAGAATTGTTCGAAAAAATGCAGGTTGTACGGGTAAGGATAATCCGAATTGCACATGCTATGTGTGCAAATGTGATGCTAGGTTGAAGAGAGCAGAAGAGCTGATGAAATTTTGCTTCAGGAAGAGGATTAAGGATAGGTTGTATGATAAGTTTCGCAAAGCTCAGGACTTATCAGATCTTGAGTTTACTACTGACTCGTCTGATGAAGAAGAAGGGATGAGTTGTCATGTTGGTACTTGGTTCAGAAAGGAGCTGGAACATTTGCTCAACTGTGATATTAAGAGTGGTGATGAGAAGATTGTTACTGTTCAGAGTCCAGTTTGTGGAGATCAAGGTGAGGGTAAAGGAGGTTATGAGGTTGATTACTCGGATAGTACGAGCTCAGAGTCAGATTCAGAATCAGATGCAGATTCTCAGGTTGGAAGAAATGACTATTCATTCATGGCCAACACGCCCGAAAATGATAAGGTATGTATTGACTCAGTTTCTAATTGTTCTAAATGCATTGGTTATGAACAGGAAATTGAGAGGCTTGAATGTGTTATCACAAAGCTTAATGAGATATCTGTTACATGTGAGACTTGTCCTAAGCTTAGAATTGACCTTAAGAATTTAAGTTTGGAGAATCAGACTAATAAAAAGAACTATGATGATGCGCTTTTCTACCTTAATAAACAGAAAGACTATGATGATGTGATTAAGTCTTCAGAAAATCAGGTAAAATCAACGGTTATAGATGATGGAAAAGTGATTACTATGTATTTGGGACAGATAGAGACTCTTAAGGCAGAAAGGGATTCATTTAAGTTGAAATACGAGTCTGAAAATGAAATGTCCCGTTCTTATTGATTAAAAACGATTCATATTAATTGATTTCGTTGCGAGGTTTTGACCTCTGTATGAGACGTTTTTCAAAGACTGCATTCATTTTTAAAACAAACCATAACCTTTATTTCATAAATAAAGGTTTAAAAAGCTTTACGTAGATTATCAAATAATGATAATCTAAAATATCCTGTTTACACACGACCATTACATAATGGTTTACAATACAAATATGTTACATCGAAATCAGTTTCTTGAATGCAGTTTTTACACAATATCATACAAACATGGACTCCAAATCTTGTCCTTATTTTAGTATGCAACAGCGGAAGCTCTTAGTATTCACCTGAGAATAAACATGCTTTAAACGTCAACAAAAATGTTGGTGAGTTATAGGTTTAACCTATATATATCAAATCGTAACAATAGACCACAAGATTTCATATTTCAATACACATCCCATACATAGAGATAAAAATTATTCATATGGTGAACACCTGGTAACCGACATTAACAAGATGCATATATAAGAATATCCCCATCATTCCGGGACACCCTTCGGATATGATATAATTTCGAAGTACTAAAGCATCCGGTACTTTGGATGGGGTTTGTTAGGCCCAATAGATCTATCTTTAGGATTCGCGTCAATTAGGGTGTCTGTTCCCTAATTCTTAGATTACCAGACTTAATAAAAAGGGGCATATTCGATTTCGATAATTCAACCATAGAATGTAGTTTCACGTACTTGTGTCTATTTTGTAAATCATTTATAAAACCTGCATGTATTCTCATCCAAAAAATATTAGATTTTAAAAGTGGGACTATAACTCACTTTCACAGATTTTTACTTCGTCGGGAAGTAAGACTTGGCCACTGGTTGATTCACGAACCTATAGCAATATATACATATATATCAAAGTATGTTCAAAATATATTTACAACACTTTTAATATATTTTGATGTTTTAAGTTTATTAAGTCAGCTGTCCTCGTTAGTAACCTAGAACTAGTTGTCCATAGTTAGATGTACAGAAATAAATCGATAAATATTATCTTGAATCAATCCACGACCCAGTGTATATGTATCTCAGTATTGATCACAACTCAAACTATATATATATTTTGGAATCAACCTCAACCCTGTATAGCTAACTCCAACATTCACATATAGAGTGTCTATGGTTGTTCAGAAATATATATAGATGTGTCGACATGATAGGTCGAAACATTGTATACGTGTCTATGGTATCTCAAGATTACATAATATACAATACAAGTTAATTAAGTTATGGTTGGAATAGATTTGTTACCAATTTTCACGTAGCTAAAATGAGAAAAATTATCCAATCTTGTTTTACCCATAACTTATTCATTTTAAATCCGTTTTGAGTGAATCAAATTGCTATGTTTTCATATTGAACTCTATTTTATGAATCTGAACAGAAAAAGTATAGGTTTATAGTCGAAAAAATAAGTTACAAGTCGTTTTTGTAAAGGTAGTCATTTCAGTCGAAAGAACGACGTCTAGATGACCATTTTAGAAAACATACTTCCACTTTGAGTTTAACCATAATTTTTGGATATAGTTTCATGTTCATAATAAAAATCATTTTTCCAGAATAACAACTTTTAAATCAAAGTTTATCATAGTTTTTAATTAACTAACCCAAAACAGCCCGCGGTGTTACTACGACGGCGTAAATCCGGTTTTACGGTGTTTTTCGTGTTTCCAGGTTTTAAATCATTAAGTTAGCATATTATATAGATATAGAACATGTGTTTAGTTGATTTTAAAAGTCAATTTAGAAGAATTAACTTTTATTTGTGAACGAGTTTAGAATTAACTAAACTATGTTCTAGTGATTACAAGTTTAAACCTTCGAATAAGATAGCTTTATATGTATGAATAGAATGATGTTATGAACATCATTACTACCTCAAGTTCCTTGGATAAACCTACTGGAAATGAGAAAAATAGATCTAGCTTCAAAGGATCCTTGGATGGCTTGAAAGTTCTTGAAGCAGAATCATGACACGAAAACAATTTCAAGTAAGATTTCCACTCGAAATAAGATTGTTATAGTTATAGAAATTGAATTATAGTTTGAATATGATTATTACCTTGTATTAGAAAGATAACCTACTGTAAGTAACAAAGGTTTCTTGATCTTGGATGATTACTTGGAATGGATTTAGAAAACTTGGAAGTAAACTTGCAATCTTGGAAGTATTCTTGATTTTATGAAACTAGAACTTTTGGAATTTATGAAGAACACTTAGAACTTGAAGATAGAACTTGAGAGAGATCAATTAGATGAAGAAAATTGAAGAATGAAAGTGTTTATAGGTGTTTTTGGTCGTTGGTGTATGGATTAGATATAAAGGATATGTAATTTTGTTTTCATGTAAATAAGTCATGAATGATTACTCATATTTTTGTAATTTTATGAGATATTTTATGCTAGTTGCCAAATGATGGTTCCCACATGTGTTAGGTGACTCACATGGGCTGCTAAGAGCTGATCATTGGAGTGTATATACCAATAGTACATACATCTAAAAGCTGTGTATTGTACGAGTACGAATACGAGTGCATACGAGTAGAATTGTTGATGAAACTAAACGAGGATGTAATTGTAAGCATTTTTGTTAAGTAGAAGTATTTTGATAAGTGTATTGAAGTCTTTCAAAAGTGTATGAATACATATTAAAACACTACATGTATATACATTTTAACTGAGTCGTTAAGTCATCGTTAGTCGTTACATGTAAATGTTGTTTTGAAACCTTTAGGTTAACGATCTTGTTGAATGTTGTTAACCCATTATTTATTATAACAAATGAGATGCTAAATTGTTATATTATCATGATATTATGATATATAATATATCTTAGTATGATATATATACAGTTAAATGTCGTTACAACGATAATCGTTACATATATGTCTCGTTTCGAAATCATTAAGTTAGTAGTCTTATTTTTACATATGTTTTTCATTGTTAATACACTTAATAATATATTTACTTATCATTTAACATAATTAACCAAGTGTATCAATATCTTAATATGATTCATATGTACCTAGTAAGACGTTGTTATAACGATAATCGTTATATATATCGTTTTCGAGTTTCTTAAATTAATAGTCTCATTTTTATGTATATAACTCATTGTTAAAATACCTAATGAGATACATACTTATAATAAAATCATGTTAACTATATATATAACCATATATATGTCATCGTATAGTTTTTACAAGTTTTAACGTTCGTGAATCACCGGTCAACTTGGGTGGTCAATTGTCTATATGAAACCTATTTCAATTAATCAAGTCTTAACAAGTTTGATTGATTAACATGTTGGAAACACTTAATCATGTAAATAACAATTTCATTTAATATATATATAAACATGGAAAAGTTCGGGTCACTACAGTACCTACCCGTTAAATAAATTTCGTCCCGAAATTTTAAGCAGTTAGAGGTGTTGACGTATCTTCTGGAAATAAATGCGGGTATTTCTTCTTCATCTGATCTTCACACTCCCAGGTGAACTCGGTTCCTCTACGAGCATTCCATCGAACCTTAACAATCGGTATCTTGTTTTGTTTAAGTCTCTTAACCTCACGATCCATTATTTCGACGGGTTCTTCAATGAATTGAAGTTTTTCATTGATTTGGATTTCGTCCAACGGAATAGTGAGATCTTCTTTAGCAAAACATTTCTTCAAATTTGAGACGTGGAAAGTGTTATGTACAGCCGCGAGTTGTTGAGGTAGCTCCAGTTGGTAAGCTACTGGTCCGACACGATCTATAATCTTGAATGGTCCAATGTACCTTGGATTTAGTTTCCCCCGTTTACCAAATCGAACAACGCCTTTCCAAGGTGAAACCTTAAGCATGACCATTTCTCCAATTTCAAACTCTATATCTTTTCTTTTACTGTCCGCGTAGCTCTTTTGTCGACTCTGGGCGGTTTTCAATCTTTGTTGAATTTGGATGATTTTCTCGGTAGTTTCTTGTATTATCTCCGGACCCGTAATCTGTCTATCCCCCACTTCACTCAACAAATCGGAGACCTGCACTTTCTACCATAAAGTGCTTTAAACGGCGCCATCTCAATGCTTAAATGGTAGCTGTTGTTGTAGGAAAATTCTGCTAACGGTAGATGTCGATCCCAACTGTTTCCGAAATCAATAACACAAGCTCGTAGCATGTCTTCAAGCGTTTGTATCGTCCTTTCGCTCTGCCCATCAGTTTGTGGATGATAGGCAGTACTCATGTCTAGACGAGTTCCCAATGCTTGCTGTAATGTCTGCCAGAATCTTGAAATAAATCTGCCATCCCTATCAGATAATAGAGATTGGTATTCCATGTCTGGAGACGACTTCCTTCAAATACAGTCGTGCTAACTTCTCCATCTTGTCATCTTCTCTTATTGGCAGGAAGTGTGCTGACTTGGTGAGACGATCAACTATTACCCAAATAGTATCATAACCACTTGCAGTCCTTGGCAATTTAGTAATGAAATCCATGGTAATGTTTTCCCATTTCCATTCCGGGATTTCAGGTTGTTATAGTAGACCAGATGGTTTCTGATGTTCAGCTTTGACCTTAGAACACGTCAAACATTCTCCTACATATTTAGCAATATCAGCTTTCATACCTGGCCACCAAAAATGTTTCTTAAGATCCTTGTACATCTTTCCCATTCCAGGATGTATTGAGTATCTGGTTTTATGAGCTTCTCTAAGTACCATTTCTCTCATATCTCCAAATTTTGGTACCCAAATTCTTTCAGCCCTATACCGGGTTCCGTCTTCCCGAATATTAAGATGCTTCTCCGATCCTTTGGGTATTTCATCCTTTAAATTTCCCTCTTTTAAAACTCCTTGTTGCGCCTCCTTTATTTGAGTAGTAAGGTTAGTGTGAATCATTATATTCATAGATTTTACTCGAATGGGTTCTCTGTCCTTTCTGCTCAAGGCGTCGGCTACCACATTTGCCTTCCCCGGGTTATAACGAATCTCAAAGTCGTAATCATTCAACAATTCAATCCACCTACACCGCCTCATATTCAGTTGTTTCTGACTAAATATGTGTTGAAGACATTTGTGGTCGGTATATATAATACTTTTGACCCCATATAAGTAGTGCCTCCAAGTCTTTAATGCAAAAACAACCGCGCCTAATTTCAAATCATGCGTCGTATAATTTTGTTCGTGAATCTTCAATTGTCTAGACGCATAAGCAATCACCTTCGTCCGTTGCATTAATACACAACCGAGACCTTGCTTTGATGCGTCACAATAAATCACAAAATCATCATTCCCTTCAGGCAATGACAATATAGGTGCCGTAGTTAGCTTTTTCTTCAATAATTGAAACGCCTTCTCTTATTCATCCTTCCATTCAAATTTCTTCCCTTTATGCGTTAATGCAGTCAAGGGTTTTGCTATTTTGGAGAAATCTTGGATGAATCTTCTGTAGTAACCAGCCAATCCTAAAAATTGACGTATATGCTTCGGAGTTTTTGGGGTTTCCCACTTTTCAACGGTTTCGATCTTTGCCGGGTCCACCTGGATACCTTCTTTGTTCACCATGTGACCGAGGAATTGAACTTCTTCCAACCAAAATGCACACTTTGAAAACTTAGCATACAGTTTTTCTTTCCTCAATACTTCTAGCACTTTTCTCAAATGTTCTTCGTGCTCTTGATCATTCTTTGAGTAAATAAGTATGTCATCGATGAAAACAATGACAAACTTGTCAAGATATGGCCCACACACTGGGTTCATAAGGTCCATGAACACAGCTGGTGCGTTAGTCAATCCAAACGGCATAACCATAAACTCGTAATGACCATAACGCGTCCTAAAAGCAGTTTTTGGAATATCATCCTCCTTTACTCGCATTTGATGATATCCAGAACGTAAATCGATCTTCGAATAAACCGACGAGCCTTGTAGTTGATCAAATAAGTCGTCAATTCTCGGCAGTGGATAACGGTTTTTGATGGTAAGTTTGGTCAACTCTCTGTAGTCAATACACAACCTAAATGTACCATCCTTCTTCTTGACAAACAAAACAGGAGCTCCCCATGGTGATGTGCTTGGTCGAATGAAACCATGTTCTAATAGTTCTTGCAGTTGGCTTTGCAGTTCTTTCATCTCGCTGGGTGCGAGTCTATAAGGAGCACGAGCTATTGGTGCAGCTCTTGGTACAAGATCTATTTGAAATTCAACAGATCGATGTGGAGGTAGTCTCGGTAATTCTTTCGGAAATACATCGGGAAATTCTTTTGCGATGGGAACATCATTGATGCTCTTTTCTTCAGTTTGTACTTTCTCGACGTGTGCTAGAACAGCATAGCAACCTTTTCTTATTAGTTTTTGTGCCTTCAAATTACTAATAAGATGTAGCTTCATGTTTCCCTTTTCTCCGTACACCATTAAGGGTTCTCCTTCTTCTCGTACAATGCGAATTGCATTTTTATAACATACGATCTCTGCTTTCACCTTCTTCAGCCAGTCCATGCCAACTATTACATCAAAACTCCCTAACTCTACTGGTATCAAATCAATCTTAAATATTTCGCTACCCAGTTTAATTTCTCGATTCCGGCATATATTATCTGCTGAAATTAATTTACCGTTTGGTAATTCGAGTAAAAATTTACTATCCAACGGCGTCAATGGACAACTTAATTTAGCACAAAAATCTCTACTCATATAGCTTCTATCCGCACCCGAATCAAATAAAACGTAAGCAGATTTATTGTCAATAAGAAACGTACCCATAACAAGCTCCGGGTCTTCCTGTGCCTCTGCCGCATTAATATTGAAAACTCTTCCGTGGCCTTGTCCATTCGTGTTCTCCTGGTTCGGGCAATTTCTAATAATGTGGCCCGGTTTTCCACATTTATAACAAACTACATTGGCATAACTTGCTCCGACACTACTTGCTCCGCCATTACTCATTCTGACACCATTTGTTCCTTTCGTTCTGTTAACCCCTGGTCCGTAGACCTCACACTTTGCCGCGCTATGACCATTTCTTTTACACTTGTTGCAAAATTTAGTGCAGAACCCCGAGTGATACTTTTCATACCTTTGGCATAGCTGCTTCTGATTGTTGTTGTTGTTGCGGTTGTTATTATTGTTGTGATGATTGTTGTAGTTGTTGTTGTTGTTGTTGTTGTTGTTGTTGGGCCGTTTGTTGTAGTTACGATTGATGTTGCGATTGTTGGGATAATTTTTGCGATTATTATTGTAATTGTTGTTGTTGTTGTATTGGTGATTCTTATCACCGTTTTCCTCCCACTTTCTTTTGAGTTGATTCACATTGGCCTCTTCAGCTGTCTGTTCTTTAATTCTTTCCTCAATCTGGTTCACTAGTTTGTGAGCCATTCTACATGCCTGTTGTATGGAGGCGGGCTCGTGTAAACTTATATCTTCTTGGATTCTTTCCGGTAATCCTTTCACAAACGCGTCGATCTTCTCTTCCTCATCTTCGAACGCTCCCGGACACAATAGGCACAATTCTGTGAATCGTATTTCGTACGTGGTAATATCAAATCCTTGGGTTCGTAACCCTCTAAGTTCTGTCTTGAGCTTATTGACCTCGGTTCTGGGACGGTACTTCTCGTTCATCAAGTGCTTGAATGCTGACCACGGTAGTGCGTACGCATCATCTTGTCCCACTTACTCTAGATAGGTATTCCACCATGTTAACGCAGAACCTGTGAAGGTATGCGTAGCGTACTTCACTTTGTCCTCTTCAGTACACTTACTTATGGCAAACACCGATTCGACCTTCTCGGTCCACCGTTTCAATCCGATCGGTCCTTTGGTTCCATCAAATTCCAAAGGTTTGCATGCAGTGAATTCTTTGTAGGTGCATCCTACACGATTTCCTGTACTGCTAGATCCAAGGTTATTGTTGGTATGTAGCACAGCCTGTACTGCGGCTATGTTTGAAGCTAGAAAAGTACGGAATTTTTCTTCATTCATATTCACGGTGTGTCAAGTAGTCGGTGCCATTTCCTTCAAAATAGTCAAATGGAACAAGTTAATCATACAGAATATTAAGAGTAGTTAATAGTATTTCGTAGCATAAAATGAACTCATTTATAAAATCTTTTTCTTCATATTAGCATTTTATAAGTTTAAATTCGGGTAGTACCTACCCGTTAAGTTTATACTTAGTAGCTAATATACAATTCAACTACTACAATTCTATATGAAAAACTGATTATAATAATATTTCGCGTTCAAACTTTTATACAATATTTTACAAACTTACAATACCGCTTATTTTACATAAAGCATGAAATATAGCACACAATAACTTTGATACAAGATAGTTGTGAAGATAATTCTAGCTAGTACACAAGTCGTTCAGCAAAGGCAATAAAGACACGTAATTCATACGTCTAGAAACAAGTCATGCATTCTGGTTTTACAAGGACTACTTCCCATCCTTGGTCTTGTGGAACATAACCGTTATGGCCATTGATAAGACAGCGTGTTGTAACGTCGTCAAAGGGACGAGGGTTACGTAATGACCAACAGTCTCGTAATAACCTAAAAATCTCATTTCTTACCCCAATTACCGACTCCGTCACTTGTGGGAACGTTTTGTTTAATAGTTGTAGCCTGTTGTTCTTTTTCTCACTTTGGTGAGAAGCGAACATTACTAACCCGTAAGCATAGCATGCTTCTTTATGTTGCATGTTAGCCGCTTTTTCTAAATCATGAAGTCCTCTATTCGGATACATTGAGTCAAAATAATTTCTTAACCCGTTGCGTAAAATAGCATTTGGGTTCCCCGCAATATATGCGTCAAAGTAAACACATCGTAACTTATGGGTTTCCCAATGTGATATCCCCCATCTTTCAAACGAAAGTCTCTTATAAACCAAGACATTCTTGGAACGTTCTTCGAATGTCTTACAAACTGATTTCGCCGTAAATAGTTGTGCCGAAGAATTCTGACCGACTCTAGACAAGATTTCATCAATCATGTCTCCGGGTAGGTCTCTTAAAATATTGAGTTATCTATACATTTTGTGTTTTTATTCTTTAAAATAGACAAGAGTTAGATTCATAAAAAAAATACTTATTAATACAAGCAATTTTTTACATATATCATAAAGCATAAGCACACTATATTACATATATTACACCACACGAATACAACTATCTTATTCCGACTCGCTCGTTTCTTCTTCTTCGGTTTTGGTTCGTTTTACCAAGTTTCTAGGGATATATGATATTCCCCTAATACGAGCTGTCATTTTCCACAACGATTTAGAAAAGCCTGGTGGTTTAGAGGTTCCCGGGTCATTGCTTCGGGGGTTGACGATACATATAAAGTTCATCAGGGTTGGAATTAGATTTCTCTATTTTTATGCCCTTTCCCTTATTATTTTCTTTTGCCTTTTTAAATTCAGTTGGTGTAATTTCTATAACATCATCGGAATTCTCGTCGGAATTCGATTCATCGGAGAATTGGTAATCCTCCCAATATTTTGCTTCCTTGGCGGAAACACCATTGACCATAATTAACCTTGGTCGGTTGGTTGAGGATTTTCTTTTACTTAACCGTTTTATTATTTCCCCCACCGGTTCTATTTCTTCCTCCGGTTCCTCCTCTTCCAGTTCTGATTCTTCTTCCGGTTCTTCTTCGGGAACTTGTGAATCAGTCCAATATATATTCGACTCTTCGTTATTATTAGGTGAGTCAATGGGATTTGTGCTAGAGGTAGACATCTATCACACAATATCAAATATGTTAAGAGATTAATATATCACATAATATATACATGTTAATAATATATAGTTTCCAACAAAAATGTTAAGAAATCATTTTTAAAGAAAACACGGTCGAAGTCCTGTCTCACTAATGCATCCTAACAAACTCGATAAGACACACTAATGCAAATTTTCTGGTTCTCTAAGACCAACGCTCGGATACCAACTGAAATGTCCCGTTCTTATTGATTAAAAACGTTTCATATTAATTGATTTCGTTGCGAGGTTTTGACCTCTATATGAGACGTTTTTCAAAGACTGCATTCATTTTTAAAACAAACCATAACCTTTATTTCATAAATAAAGGTTTAAAAAGCTTTACGTAGATTATCAAATAATGATAATCTAAAATATCCTGTTTACACACGACCATTACATAATGGTTTACAATACAAATATGTTACATCGAAATCAGTTTCTTGAATGCAGTTTTTACACAATATCATACAAATATGGACTCCAAATCTTGTCCTTATTTTAGTATGCAACAGCGGAAGCTCTTAGTATTCACCTGAGAATAAACATGCTTTAAACGTCAACAAAAATGTTGGTGAGTTATAGGTTTAACCTATATATATCAAATCGTAACAATAGACCACAAGATTTCATATTTCAATACACATCCCATACATAGAGATAAAAATTATTCATATGGTGAACACCTGGTAACCGACATTAACAAGATGCATATATAAGAATATCCCCATCATTCCGGGACACCCTTCGGATATGATATAATTTCGAAGTACTAAAACATCCGGTACTTTGGATGGGGTTTGTTAGGCCCAATAGATCTATCTTTAGGATTCGCGTCAATTAGGGTGTCTGTTCCCTAATTCTTAGATTACCAGACTTAATAAAAAGGGGCATATTCGATTTCGATAATTCAACCATAGAATGTAGTTTCACGTACTTGTGTCTATTTTGTAAATCATTTATAAAACCTGCATGTATTCTCATCCAAAAAATATTAGATTTTAAAAGTGGGAGTATAACTCACTTTCACAGATTTTTACTTCGTCGGGAAGTAAGACTTGGCCACTGGTTGATTCACGAACCTATAACAATATATACATATATATCAAAGTATGTTCAAAATATATTTACAACACTTTTAATATATTTTGATGTTTTAAGTTTATTGAGTCAGCTGTCCTCGTTAGTAACCTAGAACTAGTTGTCCACAGTTAGATGTACAGAAATAAATCGATAAATATTATCTTGAATCAATCCATGACCCAGTGTATACGTATCTCAGTATTGATCACAACTCAAACTATATATATTTTAGAATCAACCTCAACCATGTATAGCTAACTCCAACATTCACATATAGAGTGTCTATGGTTGTTCCGAAATATATATAGATGTGTCGACATGATAGGTCGAAACATTGTATACGTGTCTATGGTATCTCAAGATTACATAATATACAATACAAGTTGATTAAGTTATGGTTGGAATAGATTTGTTACCAATTTTCACGTAGCTAAAATGAGAAAAATTATCCAATCTTGTTTTACCCATAACTTCTTCATTTTAAATACGTTTTAAGTGAATCAAATTGCTATGGTTTCATATTGAACTCTATTTTATGAATCTAAACAGAAAAAGTATAGGTTTATAGTCAGAAAAATAAGTTACAAGTCGTTTTTGTAAAGGTAGTCATTTCAGTCGAAAGAACGACGTCTAGATGACCATTTTAGAAAACATACTTCCACTTTGAGTTTAACCATAATTTTTGGATATAGTTTCATGTTCATAATAAAAATTCATTTTCCCATAATAACAACTTTTAAATCAAAGTTTATCATAGTTTTTAATTAACTAACCCAAAGCAGCCCGCGGTGTTACTACGACGGCGTAAATCCGGTTTTACGGTGTTTTTCGTGTTTCCAGGTTTTAAATCATTAAGTTAGCATATCATATAGATATAGAACATGTGTTTAGTTGATTTTAAAAGTCAAGTTAGAAGAATTAACTTTTATTTGTGAACAAGTTTAGAATTAACTAAACTATGTTCTAGTGATTACAAGTTTAAACCTTCGAATAAGATAGCTTTATATGTATGAATAGAATGATGTTATGAACATCATTACTACCTCAAGTTCCTTGGATAAACCTACTGGAAATGAGAAAAATAGATCTAGCTTCAAAGGATCCTTGGATGGCTTGAAAGTTCTTGAAGCAGAATCATGACACGAAAACAATTTCAAGTAAGATTTCCACTCGAAATAAGATTGTTATAGTTATAGAAATTGAATTAAAGTTTGAATATGATTATTACCTTGTATTAGAAAGATAACCTACTGTAAGTAATAAAGGTTTCTTGATCTTGGATGATTACTTGGAATGGATTTAGAAAACTTGGAAGTAAACTTGCAATCTTGGAAGTATTCTTGATTTTATGAAACTAGAACTTTTGGAATTTATGAAGAACACTTAGAACTTGAAGATATAAATTGAGAGAGATCAATTAGATGAAGAAAATTGAAGAATGAAAGTATTTGTAGGTATTTTTGGTCGTTGGTGTATGGATTAGATATAAAGGATATGTAATTTTGTTTTCATGTAAATAAGTCATGAATGATTACTCGTATTTTTGTAATTTTATGAGATATTTTATGCTAGTCGCCAAATGATGGTTCCCACATGTGTTAGGTGACTCACATGGGCTGCTAAGAGCTGATCATTGGAGTGTATATACCAATAGTACATACATCTAAAAGCTGTGTATTGTACGAGTACGAATACGGGTGCATACGAGTAGAATTGTTGATGAAACTGAACGAGGATGTAATTGTAAGCATTTTTGTTAAGTAGAAGTATTTTGATAAGTGTCTTGAAGTCTTTCAAAAGTGTATGAATACATATTAAAACACTACATGTATATACATTTTAACTGAGTCGTCAAGTCATCGTTAGTCGTTACATGTAAATGTTGTTTTGAAACCTTTAGGTTAACGATCTTGTTGAATGTTGTTAACCCATTATTTATTATAACAAATGAGATGTTAAATTGTTATATTATCATGATATTATGATATATAATATATCTTAATATGATATATATATACAGTTAAATGTCGTTACAACGATAATCGTTACATATATGTCTCGTTTCGAAATCATTAAGTTAGTAGTCTTATTTTTACATATGTATTTCATTGTTAATACACTTAATAATATATTTACTTATCATTTAACATAATTAACCAAGTGTATCAATATCTTAATATGATTCATATGTACCTAGTAAGATGTTGTTATAACGATAATCGTTATATATATCGTTTTCGAGTTTCTTAAATTAATAGTCTCATTTTTATGTATATAACTCATTGTTAAAATACCTAATGAGATACATACTTGTAATAAAATCATGTTAACTATATATATAACCATATATATGTCATCGTATAGTTTTTACAAGTTTTAACGTTCGCGAATCACCGGTCAACTTGGGTGGTCAATTGTCTATATGAAACCTATTTCAATTAATCAAGTCTTAACAAGTTTGATTGCTTAACATGTTGGAAACACTTAATCATGTAAATAACAATTTCATTTAATATATATATATAAACATGGAAAAGTTCTGGTCAATAAAGAAAAAGCTAGGATCGAAAATTAGCAGAGGATGTCTTATGTAAAACAGACTTTGAATCCACCTAAACATCAGGGTTTAGGTTACAACCAGGTTGCCCTGCCACTTCTAGGTGAGTATATTAGCAAACCAGTTGAGAAAAGTAAGGGTCCAGTTGTAGAACTAGAATATGGTAACCCTAAAGAAACACCTGTTGAGAGTTATGTTAAGATAGTTGAGTCGAAGAAGCCTTTAGATGTTGTCTATGAAACAGAGTCAGATACTGATATCGACACTGAGAAAGACAGCAAACCTTTTGAGCTTGTCACTAAACCAGTTACCATTCAAAAAATCCTGCTAATGCTGGTAAGATGACTGAGAGTCAAAAGGCTCAGTCTAAGAAAACTGTGACTCCCAAACAGAATAAGAAGAAGAACACTCAGGGAGTGTCACCTAAGTTTGTCAGTAAGGGAAGGATAGATGAATCAGGTCCTAAGGTAGAACAATCACCAACAGGTGCAAGTTCCAAATCTGGTAGTGTGTCCAAGTATGTTCCGCCTGGTCGTCGACAGACTGTTAAGCAACAAATCTCGTCATCCCCTACGACTAGACAACATACTGAACCACCTAGGAGACAGTTTTCACCAATTAGACGCAAATTGTTTAATTCTCATGATTTTGATAATGTTAACTGCTTCAATTATGGGAGGTTGGGACACAGGGCTATGAATTGTAGACCCATTCGACAGACACCAAGAAGGAAGGTTGATCTTAGTCCAAATCGTCCCATTAATAGGAGATCACCTTCACCAGTGTTTAATTCTTTTTCTGTGCAAACAAATGATAAAAAGGTTTTTCAAACTAATGATTATTATAGAAAACCATTACCGAATTACACAGTTTGGAATCCTAAATCAGAAGTTAAGAGTGTTCAAAATCCTGAAGGTCCTTCTGGATCTAAAGGACAATGGGTGGAGTTGCCGGTTGTTGGTGTTGATGGGAAACCCACTGCCATTAGGGCATGGGTGGCCCTTTCTAACTAATCCTCTTACTTTAATGTGCAGGTCGCCTACAATCCACGCTGCAGTACTTGGATTGTTGATAGTGGGCCATCCAGGCACATGACAAGGAACTTGTCTTTGCTGTCTAATGTGAAAACAGTGGATGGAGGACCAGTTTCTTTTGCAGGTAGTGAAGGAGGATGTAACATCCCGTTTTTCATCATAACATGTCCAAGGTACGTGATGAACTTTAGAATATTCATACTTGGTTGTATAATAGTATAAATATGATTGTACGATGAGTGCATGAAGTGTACCAAGCGTATACGTGTTTCCTGTTCGAATGTCGAAGAAAACTGAACGTTGTTTGAGTTACAAGATGTGTACGTACCTTTTCAACTCCAAATAAAGTTTGTGTTGATGTTTCAATGCCTTACCATTAGAAAGAAAATCTTATTACATTTCCAACGATATTTGATTCATCAAAAACGGAGTTACGGTCAAAAAGTTATGGCCAAAACAAGTTTGCTGAAGTTCGGATGAAACAGGCAATTGTCACGGCGCGACCAGAATGGCCACGGCGCAACAAATGCCTATTTTGAGGGCCAGAAAGCTTAAAAAAGTGATCTAAAATCAACCTTTGTGTCATAACCCGTCCTTAACCATAAGAACGAGTTAGATAACGTATGATTTCATTGCGAGGTATTGACCTCTATATGCGACATTTTTAAAAGAACAACTGCATTTATTTTACATTACAAACCATAACTCTTATTTTAATACAAGCTTTAGACAATAAAAAGATGATTATCGTTTAGCGATAATCTTAGACTTACAAACTTTACATGTGATGATAACAATACGATTTCTAGCATATTTTACATTACAAATCCTCCGATATGCAGTTTTATTTTTGACACAAATATGCATACTCAAGATCTTGTTTAAATTCAACATGTTGCAGCGGAAGCTTTTAGTTATCACCTGAGAATAGACATGTTTAAAACGTCAACATAAAGTTGGTGAGATATAGGTTTAATGCCGGCAGCGATATAAATATATAGACCACAAGATTTCATATATAAACATTTTAATAAAAATATTCTAAGTGGTTGAGCACTTGATAACCATACTTAACATTTAATCACGTCGCATATTCCCTTTATTATGAAATCTTACTACACCGTACCAAGTGTAGTCACGAAACGAAGTACTGTGCAACCGTTGAATACTGGTCGTCCAGTCCGGTTGGGGTTGTCAGGCCCGATAGATCTATCAACAGGATTCGCGTTTACAATACCGCTGTAAATAATAGTTACCAAGCTACAGGGAAGTATGCCAGTGGTACAACTCAACGTAGAATATATTTTTCAGTTACTTGTGTCCATATCGTAAAACATAAAATACATGTATTCTCATCCCGAAATATTTAGAGTTTAAAAGTGGGACTATATACTCACTTTTGCCTTGAAGATATATATATTTTGACTTGGTCTCCGGTTGATATCACGAACCTATCCATATATAGTTTATCAATATATTTCTATTTTAAACAATCGTCACATATATATACTTATTATACTTTTAATAGTTTTAATAATTTCTTAGTCCGTAGTTAGCAGTCCGATGTTAGTAATTCAATTTTAATGGTTCATATTTAGGTGTTTAATAAATAAAACCCCCATCGAAATAAATAAAACCCCATCTTATTTGTATTGGTCAGGATTAATCTTGACCCACGGTACCGGTGTTGTCAAATGACGTGTTGCGTACATAAAGTACCGGTGTTGTCAAATGACGTGTTGCGTACAATCATGGGATCTTATGATTAATCTTCTCGTATTGTTTACGGGTGGTCCTGAAATATATAAAATTAAATTATGAGTACATATATATAAAATATCATGTTATTTTAGAAAGATGTGATTCATTTAATTTTTCTCCAATTATTTTCGTGGCTAAACTAGTTTTGGATATCCGATCTTGTTTTGGTCATAGTTTCTTCGTTACAACTCCGTTTTCGTTGGTTCAACTTGCCACTTCCTTGGATCGAGTTCTTCTTTAAGACTATGAACTGTAAATACCTTAGTTTTTATTCGAAATCACAGGTCATAGGTCAAACTTTGGTGAAACTTATGAAGTTAATCATTTTCTCTTATGTAAACAACATTAAATGATTATTTTTCTAAAAATACTTATACTTTGAGTTAAATCATGAAATTTTTATGTGTTATCATATTCATAGTAAATATCATTTTTCCAGAAAATAAACCTCCAATTCAAGGTTCAAAATAGTTTTTAATTATCCAACCCAAAACCGCCCCCGGTTGCACTCCGACGTCGTAAAAACAGTTTTTAAGGTGTTCTTTGAAAAACCAAGTTATACCTTGTTAAATTAGCATATATTTATGATATATTACATGTATTGAAGTATTTTAAAAGTTAAGTTAGAAGGATCTATTTAGTTTGCAAACAAGTTTGAAAACATTCAAACTATGTTCTTGTTGTTAAAATTTTATACCATAAAATAAGATAGCTATATATATATGAATCGAATAAGGTTATGAACAAAGTTACTACCTCAAGTTACTTGGACAAGATTGCTGTAAAAGAGAAGTAAAACCCTAGAACCAAAAGAGTAATGGAGTTGGATCAAAAGGTTGGAAATAAACTTGTATTCTTGAAAGGATTATTGAAGTGTTCTTGGAAGGTTTTTCTTATGATGATTAAGGGTTGTTTTTGAGCTAGATCTTCATGGTAACTTGCTGAATTGTTGAAGGTGTTTAAGGGTTATGGAAGAGTGTGTGTTTAACTAAGAAATGATGTAGAAATTTGAATCAAAATGAAGTGCCCATGAAGCTTATAAAAAAACGTGGAACTAAGGTGTTCATGACAAGATTTTAGTTTGTTATCTTATGTAATTAGTCAATAAGCTTCCAAATTCCAATTACCTTATACCTAGGGTATGAACAAGGGCTGGTTGGTGGTGATTTGATGTGTATATACTAAAAGTAAATACGTATAGAAGCTAGGTATGATACGGGTACATATACTCCAGATATACGTATAGAAATCTTGTGAAAACGGAATGAGGATTCAAATATAGCTATCTTTTGTGAATATACTTATATGGTTTTATGTATTTAAGTCCTTAAAAAGTGATTAAATACATTATATATACGATATATGTATAAACATTATAGGTCATAAGTATTTATGTCAAATGACGTTACGTATGGTTATCGTTTTGAAAACTTAAGTTAGTAGTTTCAAAATATACTTATAACTTATTGTTATTAATACAAAATGAGGTATTAAAACATTCTTAGATCATGTTAAATATGTATATATACATATATATACACAAACGTATAATTATCATATGTTATATAGTTCGTGATATCATCGGTCAAACTAGACGGTCAAACGTTGTGTAAAACTCTTTTCAAAAACATAAATCTCAACAATTTGGATTGCTTATCATGTTGGTAAGGTTTAATTTATGTAAATATTAATCTTATAAGTATAGAACGATCGAAAAAGTGCGGGTCATTACAGTACCTACCCGTTAAATAAATTTCGTCCCGAAATTTTAAAATTGTACCTATTTTGCGTCATCGAGAAACAAGTGTGGATACTTTTGTTTCATCTGATCCTCTCATTCCCAAGTAAACTCAGGACCTCTTCGAGCATTCCAACGAACCTTAACGATCGGTATGTTGCTCTGCTTGAGCTGTTTAACTTCACGGTCCATGATTTCGATTGGTTCTTCGATGAATTGTAGTTTCTCATCGACATGGATTTCTTCAAGAGGAATGGTGAGATCTTCCTTTGAAAGACACTTCTTAAGGTTCGAGACGTGAAATGTATTATGTACTCCGGCGAGTTGTTGCGGTAACTCGAGTCGATAAGCTACCGGCCAATGCGTTCGATGATCTTGAACGGGCCTACATATCTTGGGTTCAGTTTACCCCTTTTTCCGAAGCGTATTACACCTTTCCATGGTGACACCTTTAACATAACCATGTCACCGATCTGAAACTCTAATGGTTTCCTTCGGACATCGGCGTAGCTCTTTTGGCGACTACGGGCTGTTTTCAATCTCTCCTTAATTTGTACTATCTTCTCAGTCGTTTCGTGTATGATCTCGGGACCAGTTAATTGTCGATCTCCTACTTCATTCCAACAAATAGGAGATCTACACTTCCTTCCATACAGTGCTTCGAATTGTGCAGCTTTAATGCTCGCATGATAACTATTATTATACGAGAATTCTGCTAACGGTAAATACTTATCCCATCCGTTTCCAAAATCGATCACACATGCCCTGAGCATGTCTTCAAGAGTCTGAATTGTTCTTTCACTCTGCCCGTCAGTTTGCGGATGATATGCGGTACTCATATCCAAACGAGTTCCTAGTGCCTCCTGTAGTGATTGCCAGAACTTTGAGGTAAATCTACTATCACGATCGGATATAATGGAAATAGGTATTCCATGCCTTGAAACAATTTCCTTTATATACAATCGTAATAATTTCTCCATTCTATCCGTTTCCTTTATAGGCAAGAAATGTGCAGATTTGGTAAGACGATCAACAATCACCCAAATGGTGTCGTATCCCCAGGCAGTCTTTGGTAACTTCGTGATGAAATCCATGGTAATACCATCCCATTTCCATTCTGGGATTTCTGGTTGTTGAAGTAACCCTGACGGCTTTTGGTGTTCTGCTTTGACTTTGGAACAAGTTAAACACTCCCCAACATATGTTGCAACGTCTGTCTTTAAATTAGGCCACCAATAATGTGTCTTAAGATCTTGGTACATCTTTCCAACTCCAGGATGTATCGAGTATCTTGTCTTATGTGCCTCGTTCAATATCAACTTCCTTAATCCACCCAACTTCGGTACCCAAATACGATTTGCAAAATATCGAATTCCATCTTCCCGTATAACGAGTTGCTTCTCATACTTCTTCATTATTTCATTTCCTATATTTTCTTTAGTAAGTGCTTCTCGTTGAACTTCTTTGATTTGTGAGTTGAGATTCATGCGAATTTTTATGTTCATCGCTCGTACTCGAATTGGTTCTCGTTCCTTTCTGCTTAGTGCGTCAGCCACCACATTCGCTTTCCCAGGATGATAACGAATTTCACAATCATAGTCGTTTATTAACTCGACCCACCTACGTTGCCTCATGTTCAGCTATTTCTGATCAAAAATATGTTGAAGGCTTTTATGATCAGTGAACACAGTGCATTTAACCCCATACAAGTAGTGTCTCCATATCTTCAATGCAAACATGACTGCTCCCAGTTCTAAATCATGCGTCGTATAATTCCGCTCGTGAATCTTCAATTGTCGGGATGCGTATGCAATAACTTTCTTCCGTTGCATAAGAACGCAACCAAAACCTTGTCGCGAAGCGTCACAATATATTTCAAAATCATCGTTCCCTTCTGGTAACGATAAAATAGGCGCCGTAGTTAACTTCTTCTTTAGTAATTGAAATGCACTCTCCTGCTCAGATGTCCATTCATATTTCTTCCCTTTTTGCGTTAACGCTGTCAACGGCTTAGCTATTCGGGAAATATCTTGAATAAACCTTCTATAATAACCGGCTAAACCCAAAAATTGGCGTATCTGCGTTGGTGTCTTAGGAGTCTCCCATTTTTCAATGGCTTCAATTTTTGCTGGATCAACCTGAATTCCTTTGCTACTAACAACGTGGCCAAGAAATTGCACTTCTTTCAACCAGAAAGCACATTTAGAAAATTTAGCATATAGCTGTTCTTTTCTCAACAACTCTAATATCAACCTTAAATGCTGCTCATGCTCTTGCTCACTCTTGGAATAGATAAGAATATCATCAATGAAAACGATAACAAACTTATCTAAATATGGACTACAAACTCGATTCATGAGGTCCATGAATACAGCTGGCGCATTTGTCAACCCAAACGGCATGACCAAAAATTCGTAATGACCATAACGTGTCTGAAAAGCAGTTTTCGGTATATCTTCTTCTTTGACGCGTAATTGATGATAGCCCGATCTTAGGTCAATTTTCGAGTACACACATGATCCTTGGAGTTGATCAAATAAGTCGTCAATTCTCGGTAGTGGATACCGATTCTTGATAGTTAACTTATTTAATTCATGATAATCTATACACATCCTAAAAGATCCATCTTTCTTTTTAACAAATAGAATCGGAGCTCCCCACGGTGAAGTACTTGGTCGTATGAATCCACGATCCAGTAATTCTTTTAACTGACTCTGAAGTTCTTTTAACTCGGACGGTGCAAGTCTATATGGAGCACGGGCAACTGGTGCAGCTCCTGGTACTAAATCTATTTGAAATTCTACAGATCTAAATGGAGGTAATCCCGGCAACTCTTCCGGAAAAACTTCAGGAAAATCTCTTGCCACAGGCACGTCGTTGATGCACTTCTCTTTTTCTTTCTTTTCGACTTTATTAACATGTGCTAGAATAGCATAACATCCCTTTTCTAAACACTTCTTGGCTTTCAAACAGCTAATGATTTTTAGCTTTGAGTTACCCTTCTCTCCATAAATCATCACCGGCATTTTATCCTTACAAGGAATGCGAATTGCCTTCTTGGCACACACAACTTCAGCTCCTACTTTGGACATCCAGTCCATGCCGACTATTACATCAAAACTTCCTAATTCTACGGGTATTAAGTCAATTTTAAATGTTTCTCCGGCTAAATTTATTTTACAATCACGGCAAATTTTATCGGCTTTAATTAGTTTACCATTAGCTAACTCAATCATGTACTTAGCATCTAGAGGTAATGATGAACAATTCAATTTAGCGTGAAAGTCTCTACACACGTAACTTCTATCAGCACCAGTATCAAATATAATAGATGCGGATAAGTTATTAATGGTAAACGTACCCGTAACAAGCTCCGGGTCTTCACACGCCTCTCTAGCATTAATAACAAATGCTCTTCCTCGTGCAGATCCATTATTCTTCTCTGGATTCGGACACTGGCTCTTATAATGACCCTGTTTTCCACACCCATAACAAGTAATGGTAGCCAAAGCAGTTCTATTTGCATTGGTGGCAGGAGTCTTGATACCATTTGTATTTGTAACGAGAGCCCTACAATCTTCAGCAAGATAACCCTTTCGATTACATTTGTTGCATACCACATTACAGTAGCCAGAGTGATGTTTGTGGCATCGGTTACATAAAGGATTTTGTCCTTTGTAACCAAAGCCTGAACCACTACCCGCACCTTGCGTGGTTTCTTGTTTCTTAAAAGATTGTTGTTGATTACCTCGATCATAACTTCCATTCCACTTTCTTTTGTTACCTGATACCTTCACATCAGTATTGGATGCTTTCTTATCCAAGATGACCTGATCCATTAGCTCGTTTGCCATGGTTATAGCTTCATGAATTGTCTTAGGTTTCGATGCTGTAATGTTTGCCTTGACCTTTGTGGGCAAGCCATCTTTGTACATTTCAATCTTCCGTTCTTCGGTTGGAACCAATTCAGGACATAGCAAAACTAATTCCATGAATCGCTGATTGTAGTTGGTGATTTCAGTACCAACAACCTTCAGGCTTCGTAATTCATCTTCCAACTTCCTAACCTCGTTCCTTGGACAATACTCGTTGATTAACATTGTTTTGAATTCTTCCCATGGAGTATCATAAGCTACATCTCCTCCTACAGCCTTCACAAAATTTTTCCACCACGTGAGTGCACTATCTTGTAAAGTGCACGATGCATACTTGGTCATGTCCTTTTCAACACAACCACTGATTTTAAACACAGTCTCCATCTTTTCTATCCACTGGGTTAAACCGATCGGTCCTTCTGTTCCACTGAATGATGAGGGCTTGCAAGCTTGAAAAGTTTTGTAGGTGCATCCTACACGAGGATTTGGGTTAACTGCAGCAGCTCTTGCAGCCTCGACCCATAACATTCTGTCGTTCACTCGTTGGTTGATGAATTCCTTGACTTCTTGTTCCGTCATTCGATTCAATCGCGCCATTTCCTAATGAAAGAAAATAATTATTCACATGGATTATTATAGATGTAGTATGTATTTATAGTACATTATAGCTTGTTAATAATATGAACCAGGTATTATTATAAAAGCCTTTTCTTCTTATTAGCATTTTATAATTATATCTAGGGTAGTACCTACCCGTTAATGTCCATACTTAATAGCTTAGTACAGAACCAATTACTACCATCTAAATAATACTTAACCATGGAAAATTATTGCATTTCATACTTCACTATTTTACATATGCTTATCTTACATCGAATATTAAGCAAACCACACTAGTAATATTATACAAAACATTATATGATCCCATGGTTTAATACGGCAGTGCATCGTTTGGTCTATTTTCTAGGACGTTTAGGTTCAAGGAATGGCCTAACGCTTATCCTAGCTGTCTGCCTATATTTTGGCAGTGGGGCTGAAGAACTAGATGCCGGGATAGAACGAATAGGGATAGCGGGAATAGGGGTAGTAGTGTCTAGTGGAGTTGGTGCCACATCATCCTCACTAAACTCGGGATTTGAATTTTCTAATTCATTAGCCTTTCGTTTCTTTCCTAGTTCGAACTTGTCTTTTGTAATTTCCTGTAATTCTTCCTCGGGTTCACTTTCCTCCTCGGGTTCACTTTCCTCCTCGGGTTCACTTTCCGAGTTCTTTATAGTTGGTTCATCCGGAATTTGTGAGTCTTCCCCAAAGATATCATTTTCGTCATCGGATAGGTTAATGACTGGAACACCATCTGAAGATTCTGATTCGGAGTCGCTGAATGTGATAACAAGTTTTGAGCCCGACATCTATCACACAACAACTAACCCATTAGTACTACATAATATTTACATATAAATTTTAACCAACAATGATAAGCAATGGTTTTTAAATCAGACCCGGTCAAAGTCCAGACTTACTAATGTATCCTAACGACTTATCAGTTAGACACACTAATGCAAACCTGGTTCGCTAAGACCACCGCTCTGATACCACATGTCATAACCCGTCCTTAACCATAAGAACGAGTTAGATAACGTATGATTTCATTGCGAGGTATTGACCTCTATATGCGACATTTTTAAAAGAACAACTGCATTTATTTTACATTACAAACCATAACTCTTATTTTAATACAAGCTTTAGACAATAAAAAGATGATTATCGTTTAGCGATAATTTTAGACTTACAAACTTTACATGTGATGATAACAATACGATTTCTAGCATATTTTACATTACAAATCCTCCGATATGCAGTTTTATTTTTGACACAAATATGCATACTCAAGATCTTGTTTAAATTCAACATGTTGCAGCGGAAGCTTTTAGTTATCACCTGAGAATAGACATGTTTAAAACGTCAACATAAAGTTGGTGAGATATAGGTTTAATGCCGGCAGCGATATAAATATATAGACCACAAGATTTCATATATAAACATTTTAATAAAAATATTCTAAGTGGTTGAGCACTTGATAACCATACTTAACATTTAATCACGTCGCATATTCCCTTTATTATGAAATCTTACTACACCGTACCAAGTGTAGTCACGAAACGAAGTACTGTGCAACCGTTGAATACTGGTCGTCCAGTCCGGTTGGGGTTGTCAGGCCCGATAGATCTATCAACAGGATTCGCGTTTACAATACCGCTGTAAATAATAGTTACCAAGCTACAGGGAAGTATGCCAGTGGTACAACTCAACGTAGAATATATTTTTCAGTTACTTATGTCCATATCGTAAAACATAAAATACATGTATTCTCATCCCGAAATATTTAGAGTTTAAAAGTGGGACTATATACTCACTTTTGCCTTGAAGATATATATATTTTGACTTGGTCTCCGGTTGATATCACGAACCTATCCATATATAGTTTATCAATATATTTCTATTTTAAACAATCGTCACATATATATACTTATTATACTTTTAATAGTTTTAATAATTTCTTAGTCCGTAGTTAGCAGTCCGATGTTAGTAATTCAATTTTAATGGTTCATATTTAGGTGTTTAATAAATAAAACCCCCATCGAAATAAATAAAACCCCATCGTATTTGTATTGGTCGGGATTAATCTTGACCCACGGTACCGGTGTTGTCAAATGACGTGTTGCGTACATAAAGTACCGGTGTTGTCAAATGACGTGTTGCGTACAATCATGGGATCTTATGATTAATCTTCTCGTATTGTTTACGGGTGGTCCTGAAATATATAAAATTAAATTATGAGTACATATATATAAAATATCATGTTATTTTAGAAAGATGTGATTCATTTAATTTTTCTCCAATTATTTTCGTGGCTAAACTAGTTTTGGATATCCGATCTTGT
This sequence comes from Rutidosis leptorrhynchoides, assembly GCF_046630445.1. Classification (NCBI taxonomy): domain Eukaryota; kingdom Viridiplantae; phylum Streptophyta; class Magnoliopsida; order Asterales; family Asteraceae; genus Rutidosis; species Rutidosis leptorrhynchoides. Next base: position 123,423,894 of record NC_092338.1, on the reverse strand, counting down.
TTTGGTCATAGTTTCTTCGTTACAACTCCGTTTTCGTTGGTTCAACTTGCCACTTCCTTGGATCGAGTTCTTCTTTAAGACTATGAACTGTAAATGCCTTAGTTTGTATTCGAAATCACAGGTCATAGGTCAAACTTTGGTGAAACTTATGAAGTTAATCATTTTCCCTTATGTAAACAACATTAAATGATTATTTTTCTAAAAATACTTATACTTTGAGTTAAATCATGAAATTTTTATGTGTTATCATATTCATAGTAAATATCATTTTTCAAGAAAATAAACCTCCAATTCAAGGTTCAAAATAGTTTTTAATTATCCAACCCAAAACCGCCCCCGGTTGCACTTCGACGTCGTAAAAACAGTTTTTAAGGTGTTCTTTGAAAAACCAAGTTATACCTTGTTAAATTAGCATATATTTATGATATATTACATGTATTGAAGTATTTTAAAAGTTAAGTTAGAAGGATCTATTTAGTTTGCAAACAAGTTTGAAAACATTCAAACTATGTTCTTGTTGTTAAAATTTTATACCATAAAATAAGATAGCTATATATATATGAATCGAATAAGGTTATGAACAAAGTTACTACCTCAAGTTACTTGGACAAGATTGCTGTAAAAGAGAAGTAAAACCCTAGAACCAAAAGAGTAATGGAGTTGGATCAAAAGGTTGGAAATAAACTTGTATTCTTGAAAGGATTATTGAAGTGTTCTTGGAAGGTTTTTCTTATGATGATTAAGGGTTGTTTTTGAGCTAGATCTTCATGGTAACTTGCTGAATTGTTGAAGGTGTTTAAGGGTTATGGAAGAGTGTGTGTTTAACTAAGAAATGATGTAGAAATTTGAATCAAAATGAAGTGCCCATGAAGCTTATAAAAAAACGTGGAACTAAGGTGTTCATGACAAGATTTTAGTTTGTTATCTTATGTAATTAGTCAATAAGCTTCCAAATTCCAATTACCTTATACCTAGGGTATGAACAAGGGCTGGTTGGTGGTGATTTGATGTGTATATACTAATAGTAAATACGTATAGAAGCTAGGTATGATACGGGTACATATACTCCAGATATACGTATAGAAATCTTGTGAAAACGGAATGAGGATTCAAATATAGCTATCTTTTGTGAATATACTTATATGGTTTTATGTATTTAAGTCCTTAAAAAGTGATTAAATACATTATATATACGATATATGTATAAACATTATAGGTCATAAGTATTTATGTCAAATGACGTTACGTATGGTTATCGTTTTGAAAACTTAAGTTAGTAGTTTCAAAATATACTTATAACTTATTGTTATTAATACAAAATGAGGTATTAAAACATTCTTAGATCATGTTAAATATGTATATATACATATATATACACAAACGTATAATTATCATATGTTATATAGTTCGTGATATCATCGGTCAAACTAGACGGTCAAACGTTGTGTAAAACTCTTTTCAAAAACATAAATCTCAACAATTTGGATTGCTTATCATGTTGGTAAGGTTTAATTTATGTAAATATTAATCTTATAAGTATAGAACGATCGAAAAAGTGCGGGTCATTACACTTTGGGTCACGGCGCGACAAATTTGCTCCGCGGCGCTACAATAGGCACGTTCTGGTACTTTTCAGCCTTTTAATGAGTTAAATGAGGGGAAAAGTTGGTATTTCACATATGGACGGGTCTTTGGCCATAAAACTGATCCCAATCTTATCCAAACCTCATTTACTTCTCATTTCTTCCCTCCCACTCACACCCCAAACCCTAGAGAGAGAGTAAAGGGTTTAGAGAGAGAAAGCTCGAATCGGGGATGAAGAAGAGTGATTCGGGTCGGGTCTTAAGAGTTAAAGTTGTTCTCCTCGTTCACGGCTACGTTGTGATAGTGATGGTAAGTTCTAACTCCGAAATTCATCTTTATGATTTGATATTCAAGTTAGGGTTTTTAGCTTTTTAGTTGTAAAACCCATTTAGATGATGAAGTGGGTTTATGAAAACTAGTTGTGATGACCCAAAAATTTCTGACCAAATTTAAACTTAATCTTTGTATCATTAACATTTCCAACACGATAAGCAAAGTCTGTAAAACTGAATCTCAAAATTTTTGAACTACTTTTATATATTTAAATACCCTTCGGTTATTTTCAACGATTCGCGAACAATTATATGTAAATAGATACATATATACTATAACTTGAAAAGGTAACAATGTATTAATTATTTGATACCGTACATTAAACTTATTGGTTTAAATATCTATTTGAATATATATGATAAGTTGAAATATTTATTATTAAAATTTATTTATAAATAACTTCCAATGTGTATTTAAAAACTAATTTATGTATATTAAAAAGATATATACATATATATAATTTCAAGTTATTTAGTAAACGATAGTAACATTTTCAAATTGCTACAGTACCCAAAATGCTACAGTGTTTTCGAAAATCACTATTTGCTACAGTGAAATTGACTTTGCTACAGTAACTTTGCTACAGTTGTATAGTTTATGGATGATTTAAGACTATATTTTGACAAATGTACGATTCACGAAATGTAAAGTACAAGTTTTCTCAGTATACGATAGGACGTTCGAAAAATCGAAACCGGGACATAAGTCGAGTGACGACGTACGACTTATCGGAACGAAAATTACAAGTCAACTATGCACGTGAATTTAATATAATATATAATTAATTATTTAAATTATATATATTATATATAATATATATAAATATGTCAACAGAATGAAAACAAAACAGATTGGGTGCCAAACAGCTGGCCATGCGATCGCATGGCACTAACCCACATTACCCATGCGATCGCATGGGATCAAGATTCAGGAAACATTATAAAATGCGATCGAGTTCTGGCATTTGACACACACACATACCTCCCTCTGTATTTATTTTATTAATATTTATATTATTATTATTATTATTATTATTATTATTATTATTAAAATTAATCTTATTATTAAGATTAACATTATTATTAATCTTATTATTATTAGTATTATACATAAAATACTATGACGGAGTACTGTTCGAGTAATTTAAAAACGGGTTTTACGAGCGGGGCAGAGTTAAGGAAATTATGGGTTATTGCCAAGGAGGTTATGGGTAATATTCATGGGTATTATTTGCAAGTCAAACCTAGTGTTATCATCTCCGTTACATCTACGTACTTTTCTACAATATTGAATCTCAATATTGATATGTAAGTACTTATATTTTATCTTTTATATAATAATTGTGTATCCATGTCTAGTGCTCGAGTATATATATTTATACATGCTTGTATGCTAAATTTCCTTGTTAAACAGTTTATGATGTACCACGAATTAAATACATATATTACTGGTAAAAGGTATATGATATACATGTTTTTGAAAAGCTGACGAAAAATCAATAACTTTTCATTTAGATATCGAATAATTTCGATGAATGGATTAAAAGATGTGAGCAACTGAATTATGATTGAAGTTAATTGAAATTGCTTTTGAATCTACAATTAAGATTTAAACAACTTGTTTACGAGATTGATAAATTGGATTTTTGAATATTACCAACCGAGTAAATGAATCCTTATATAAGGTACGTCTCGTTTTGTTAAACTATTGTCAAAATTGACTTTTTGAAACAACATTGGATAACTTTTGTATGTCAATATCGAGCATTAGGATTGTGATACACTATGACCTGACCTAGCTTGATAGACATTTATTGACCAACATATGTTCTCTAGGTTGAGATCTACGGTTATTTGGTAATCCGTGTTTCGATCACATTTTGGTGAACGACTTTATATGCTGCTAAGGTGAGTTTCATATGATCCCTTTTACTCAATATATTTTTGGGCTGAGAATACATGCGACTGTTTATAAATACTGAAAATACTAGATTTATATGCGTGAGTTTATAGTATCCCTTTTTAAATACTTTAAATATTTTTGGACTGAGAATACATGCAAATGCTTTATTAACCGATATACAATATTTATATGCGTGAGTTTCATTGCTCCCTTTTTAATTGCTTTTGCAATATATATTTTTGGGCTGAGAATACATGCAATTTATTTTAAACGTAATGGATACAAGTACATACTTAATTCTACACTGAGTTTGAACCGAAAATCCCTTAGCTTTGGTAACTAGTAACTGCCAGTTATAAGAACTGGTGGGCGCGAGTAGTAGTATATGGATCCATAGGGCTTGATATCCCCGTCCGAGCTAGAGCACTAGCCTTTTAACGGATGTATGCTATTTGAGAAGTGTATACGTTGGTTTGCGTGTATTATTAAGATGATTATACAAAGGGTACAAATTATATATACGTTAAGTTTAGTTACCAGGGTGCTCAATCTTGTAGAATATTTTGATAAACGTTTCTGGATGAAACAACTGAAATCTTGTGATCCACCTTTATATACAGATTATACGAAACATTAAAACTATGAACTCACCAACCTTTGTGTTGACACTTGTTAGCATGTTTATTCTCAGGTTCCCTAGAAGTCTTCCGCTGTTTGCTTATATGTTAGACAAGCTATGTGCATGGAGTTATACATGGCATATTTTTCAAGGAAACGTTGCATTCACCAAATCATCACCATGTATCTTATTTTGACTGCATTGTCAATGGAAGTACTATTGTAAACTATTATTTACAGTGATTGTCTATATGTAGAAATCATCAGATGTTGAAAACCTTTGATTTAAATATTCATTTATGGTGTGCCTTTTCAAAAGAATGCAATGTTTACAAAACGTATCATATAGAGGTCAAATACCTCGCAATGAAATCAATGAATGACGTATTGTCCATATGGATTTGGAGCGATCGTCACAGTTGGTATCAGAGCGTTGGTCCTAGCAAACCAGGTCTTGCATGAATGTGTCTAACTGATAGTTGTTAAGATGCATTAGTAAGTCTGGACTTCGACCGTGTCTGCATGTTAAAAGTTTTGCTTATCATTTTTTTTGTCAGAAATTACCTGCTTATCATTGCTAGTCTAGACATGTTTTACTGCATTGATTGCATGAATAGTGTATAGACAAAATTCATATTTTAGCGTATCTGTTACTGTAAACTTTTCCTGACATCTTCCGAAAATTTCTCCTTGATTTATGGAATTTGGTATTATAAATACATATGTAAATTATGTATTGAAGAATACCAAACTAAATTCTATAATCTAATTCATATAAAAAAAAATCATCTCCCTAATTATACAAGATGGATCCCGTATCTAGTTCAAATTCCTTAAACTCTGACAGCTATTCCGATATGGATATTCACCTGAATTCCGAAGACAGTGTAACCGGAATGGATCAACCAATTAGCCATCATATATTCTGGATGAATTGAAGATGGGTTCGTAGCCTACTTAACTATTGGAGACAAGAAGAAGGCGATCCCTTCCATCCACCACATTGCCCTCTTGGCGAAGAACCTGAAGCACTTACCGGCGAACCTGTTCGTAATACCATTTTCTCTCTCATCTCCAGAATATCTCGTCATGATCATATACTCTCTCAAATTCTGGATCTTATTCATCCACTCGTCCGAACCGCCAATCATCTCGGTGTAATAGAAGAAGTCAACGAGCTTCGCGCTCGGGTAGTGGCTTTGGAGAATACGGTGCAAAGGTTACAAGCACCAGCAGAATCTCCAGCATCATTAGTACCACCGACAATAACACCAACAATACCATTACCACCACCAACAACATCCGCATCGCAAACCTCAACTTCACAATCTGTTCCACGAGCATCAACGTCATACGCACCGTAGTTACCAAGAAATACCAGCAACAATAACCGATGAAGTATTAACTTATTTCCCCTGAAGAAATTTTATGTATATTTAATATATATGAATTTTGAAATCAAAATAAATCTTTTCGTACTAAGCTATTACGTGTGAATCTTAACTGGTAGGTACTACTCGGTTAGTTCATATTACTAATATGCAATGATGTACATCCTTCCTTAACAACTTAACCATTGTTAACTACAATCTCTGTTTCAACTTAATGAATTCCATTTCATAATAAACCAAGTGTATTATTCAATTACATAATTGATTTTACATTTTCATTTTCGATGTACTCGAAACTTTCCAGAAAACATCATATGTGCCTTGTAAGGTTCACAAAGATTCCACAAGCACCAACATCCTTCACCGAGGAATAAGAATAAATAATGAAGTATCGATTACATTAGCGAAATACTCCGCAAAGATTATGTAATCTTTAATGTTTTAGAGATTAATCATTTATAAGTCAAGCCGAAAATTAAATGAGCTTAATATGATATTAACTCATTAAATCTGTGTTACATCTGAAGAAAATATACATACATATATTTTCATAAGGACGGTAATAAAAAAAAAATCTTTTGTACAAAGTATTACTTGTGAAATCTTTAACGGGTAGGTAATTCCCGGGAAATATATAAGTTCACAATTAATATGTTATACTGTACATTCTTCAACTTTGATTCAAAAATTATTAACTATGCTCACAGCGATATACAATCGTTTCCATACAAATTCAATTACATATTCTAATATTGACGGATCAGAATCCAAGTCAAGATTTAACGGGTGACATCATTCTTAGATCTCTACATCTTTTAAAACTATACTTTGACTTCAAAAATGTGAAAGATCCTTTAGCATTGTTATTACTGAAAATAACCTTGCAATTTCTTTTCAAAGTATCCAGTATTATCAACCGTTCAACCAGTCAACGATGACCTTTCAGACTTGTAACTTTGGCATATACGTTTTTGTGATCAGGGAATCTTTCATGTTCTACCACATTAGCAGTAAATTTACCAACAACTTCATTGATCTTTGACCTTCCGAAAAATCCTTATACTCATTGAAACCGTAGCATGTACTCATCCACATCTTATAACTGCAATTGCCATACCAACTATCGGGAATTAGCAATCACTATTTTGAATCTCGCAGCATTTTCTACGACAACGGTTATATATAGATAACATCGATCTTCTAGACTTACAGATTTCGAATGTGAAGTTTCCGAAAAACACCCCAAACTACGAAACTAGTTCTCCGAATTTTAGAAAAATGTTGATGAAGTAGCAAAAACTGTAAACAACCTTAACAGTCAAAAGTTTGATGATAAAGAATAGTATGGTGGTAAAGCTGAGAAAAAGAGAAAGTTTGGAACTGGAAAACGGATTGAGCAAAGTATGAAAGAGGCTGTGGATAAATCACAAGGACGAAACCTGTCTTCAAAGAATCCAAATGATTCAGTATCTGCTGAAGCCATTAACGAATACCTTGCTTCCGAATCTAAACCCTTGCGGACAATATTCTTCACCATCCTCTGATATTAGAAATTCTAAGATATCATCGTATCTTTCATTATAAATATCCTCCATATTTTTGGAGAGAATTTCATAATCATTCTTATCGAAAATCAATTTTTTCTTTACGATATCTGTGTTACACCATAAAAGAAACTATTTTAGTTTCTAAATTCTGAAACTTTCAAGTTTAAAATATAAATGTTTTGAAGTAATGTTGGGAATTGAAGCATGAGTTAATATAATATAATGACACTTGATCAATGTGATTATATTACAGTAAGTCATGCTGAGTTTCTAATGGAATGTGATAAAGGTTCACATATCATACCCTCATCATGAACCATGTTACATAACTCTTTCATTCTATATAATCTCTAAAAATATCAAGAAAATATTTTCTTAATGATTCGGTCTTTTTCGAGGTATTCTGATAATTTGACAAGTCAGATTGTGCTATTACCATTTCTTTCTTAGAACATTAGTTATGTTCATCTGAAACTTCATACCTACGAATTCTGGACCATTATCCGCTTGACTTAAGGCCGGGAAGAGAAAACAAAAGCATGAAGCTCCGAAATATAATGGAGAACATAAAGCCCGATAACAACCCCGAAATTACAAACCGTGTATATCAATGCGTATAGCAATATAAAGACACGGGAGAATGAAAAACACTATAACCCCAAGGTAGTAGAAGAAAATAACTTCCTCTGGTGGCAGATGAAAAAGAAGAATGAAGGATACGATAGCCAGAAAAATATCAAGAATCAGAACTGGATTAAGCATTTTCACAATCTATTGGGATGTATGAAATAAGAAAGAAGATTATAGGAGTGGTGAAAACAAATGAAACAGAAGAGGTCAATTTATAGCGAAATATCAGACATAACAATCAAGGCGGATTACGCATTTAATCAAAGAAAATCCTAATTTCCGCAAATTCTGAAGAATCAAATCTTATTTATATTATGAAGATTTTCTATTCCTTAAATTCCGGAAATCAATCGTAACTACGTCAAAAGCTAAGACGAATCTCTATTCTTTCATTTCACTTTATTACGATAACTTCCCTCATACGCTTCGAGTAATTGAATTATTTTATCCATATTATTTAACGGTGATAAAACTCTATTTATCAACACATATACGGCATGAAAACATTTTTATTGTTAGTCATGACGACCTCACTCAAATTTCGGGACGAAATTTCTTTAACGGGTAGGTACTGTGATGACCCGAAAATTTCTGACCAAATTTAAACTTAATCTTTGTATCATTAACATTTCTGACACGATAAGCAAAGTCTGTAAAACTGAATCTCAAAATTTTTGAACTACTTTTATATATTTAAATACCCTTCGGTTATTTTCGACGATTCGCGAACAATTATATGTAAATAGATACATATATACTATAACTTGAAAAGGTAACAATGTATTAATTATTTGATACCGTACATTAAACTTATTGGTTTAAATATCTATTTGAATATATATGATAAGTTGAAATATTTATTATTAAAATTTATTTATAAATAACTTCCAATGTTTATTTAAAAACTGATTTATGTATATTAAAAAGATATATACATATATATAATTTCAAGTTATTTAGTAAACGATAGTAACATTTTCAAATTGCTACAGTACCCAAAATGCTACAGTGTTTTCGAAAATCACTATTTGCTACAGTGAAATTGACTTTGCTACAGTAACTTTGCTACAGTTGTATAGTTTATGGATGATTTAAGACTATATTTTGACAAATGTACGATTCACGAAACATAAAGTACAAGTTTTCTCAGTATACGATAGGACGTTCGAAAAATCGAAACCGGGACATAAGTCGAGTGACGACGTACGACTTATCGGAACGAAAATTACAAGTCAACTATGCACGTGAATTTAATATAATATATAATTAATTATTTAAATTATATATATTATATATAATATATATAAATATGTCGACAGAATGAAAACAAAACAGATTGGGTGCCAAACAGCTGGCCATGCGATCGCATGGCACTAACCCACATTACCCATGCGATCGCATGGGATCAAGATTCAGGAAACATTATAAAATGCGATCGAGTTCTGGCATTTGACACACACACATACCTCCCTCTGTATTTATTTTATTAATATTTATATTATTATTATTATTATTATTATTATTATTAAAATTAATATTAAGATTAACATTATTATTAATCTTATTATTATTAGTATTATACATAAAATACTATGACGGAGTACTGTTCGAGTAATTTAAAAACGGGTTTTACGAGCGGGGCAGAGTTAAGGAAATTATGGGTTATTGCCAAGGAGGTTATGGGTAATATTCATGGGTATTATTTGCAAGTCAAACCTAGTGTTATCATCTCCGTTACATCTACGTACTTTTCTACAATATTGAATCTCAATATTGATATGTAAGTACTTATATTTTATCTTTTATATAATAATTGTGTATCCATGTCTAGTGCTCGAGTATATATATTTATACATGCTTGTATGCTAAATTTCCTTGTTAAACAGTTTATGATGTACCACGAATTAAATACATATATTACTGGTAAAAGGTATATGATATACATGTTTTTGAAAAGCTGACGAAAAATCAATAACTTTTCATTTAGATATCGAATAATTTCGATGAATGGATTAAAAGATGTGAGCAACTGAATTATGATTGAAGTTAATTGAAATTGCTTTTGAATCTACAATTAAGATTTAAACAACTTGTTTACGAGATTGATAAATTGGATTTTTGAATATTACCAACCGAGTAAATGAATCCTTATATAAGGTACGTCTCGTTTTGTTAAACTATTGTCAAAATTGACTTTTTGAAACAACATTGGATAACTTTTGTATGTCAATATCGAGCATTAGGATTGTGATACACTATGACCTGACCTAGCTTGATAGACATTTATTGACCAACATATGTTCTCTAGGTTGAGATCTACGGTTATTTGGTAATCCGTGTTTCGATCACATTTTGGTGAACGACTTTATATGCTGCTAAGGTGAGTTTCATATGATCCCTTTTACTCAATATATTTTTGGGCTGAGAATACATGCGACTGTTTATAAATACTGAAAATACTAGATTTATATGCGTGAGTTTATAGTATCCCTTTTTAAATACTTTAAATATTTTTGGACTGAGAATACATGCAAATGCTTTATTAACCGATATACAATATTTATATGCGTGAGTTTCATTGCTCCCTTTTTAATTGCTTTTGCAATATATATTTTTGGGCTGAGAATACATGCAATTTATTTTAAACGTAATGGATACAAGTACATACTTAATTCTACACCGAGTTTGAACCGAAAATCCCTTAGCTTTGGTAACTAGTAACTGCCAGTTATAAGAACTGGTGGGCGCGAGTAGTAGTATATGGATCCATAGGGCTTGATATCCCCGTCCGAGCTAGAGCACTAGCCTTTTAACGGATGTATGCTATTTGAGAAGTGTATACGTTGGTTTGCGTGTATTATTAAGATGATTATACAAAGGTTACAAATTATATATACGTTAAGTTTAGTTACCAGGGTGCTCAATCTTGTAGAATATTTTGATAAACGTTTCTGGATGAAACAACTGAAATCTTGTGATCCACCTTTATATACAGATTATACGAAACATTAAAACTATGAACTCACCAACCTTTGTGTTGACACTTGTTAGCATGTTTATTCTCAGGTTCCCTAGAAGTCTTCCGCTGTTTGCTTATATGTTAGACAAGCTATGTGCATGGAGTTATACATGGCATATTTTTCAAGGAAACGTTGCATTCACCAAATCATCACCATGTATCTTATTTTGACTGCATTGTCAATGGAAGTACTATTGTAAACTATTATTTACAGTGATTGTCTATATGTAGAAATCATCAGATGTCGAAAACCTTTGATTTAAATATTCATTTATGGTGTGCCTTTTCAAAAGAATGCAATGTTTACAAAACGTATCATATAGAGGTCAAATACCTCGCAATGAAATCAATGAATGACGTATTGTCCATATGGATTTGGAGCGATCGTCTCAGTTGGTATCAGAGCGTTGGTCCTAGCAAACCAGGTCTTGCATGAATGTGTCTAACTGATAGTTGTTAAGATGCATTAGTAAGTCTGGACTTCGACCGTGTCTGCATGTTAAAAGTTTTGCTTATCATTTTTTTGTCGGAAATTACCTGCTTATCATTGCTAGTCTAGACATGTTTTACTGCATTGATTGCATGAATAGTGTATAGACAAAATTCATATTTTAGTGTATCTGTTACTGTAAACTTTTCCTGACATCTTCCGAAAATTTCTCCGTGATTTATGGAATTTGGTATTATAAATACATATGTAAATTATGTATTGAAGAATACCAAACTAAATTCTATAATCTAATTCATATAAAAAAAAAAAAATCATCTCCCTAATTATACAAGATGGATCCCGTATCTAGTTCAAATTCCTTAAACTCTGACAGCTATTCCGATATGGATATTCACCTGAATTCCGAAGACAGTGTAACCGGAATGGATCAACCAATTAGCCATCATATATTCTGGATGAATTGAAGATGGGTTCGTAGCCTACTTAACTATTGGAGACAAGAAGAAGGCGATCCCTTCCATCCACCACATTGCCCTCTTGGCGAAGAACCTGAAGCACTTACCGGCGAACCTGTTCGTAATACCATTTTCTCTCTCATCTCCAGAATATCTCGTCATGATCATATACTCTCTCAAATTCTGGATCTTATTCATCCGCTCGTCCGAACCGCCAATCATCTCGGTGTAATAGAAGAAGTCAACGAGCTTCGCGCTCGGGTAGTGGCTTTGGAGAATACGGTGCAAAGGTTACAAGCACCAGCAGAATCTCCAGCATCATTAGTACCACAGACAATAACACCAACAATACCATTACCACCACCAACAACATCCGCATCGCAAACCTCAACTTCACAATCTGTTCCACGAGCATCAACGTCATACGCACCGTAGTTACCAAGAAATACCAGCAACAATAACCGATGAAGTATTAACTTATTTCCCCTGAAGAAATTTTATGTATATTTAATATATATGAATTTTGAAATCAAAATAAATCTTTTCGTACTAAGCTATTACGTGTGAATCTTAACTGGTAGGTACTACTCGGTTAGTTCATATTACTAATATGCAATGATGTACATCCTTCCTTAACAACTTAACCATTGTTAACTACAATCTCTGTTTCAACTTAATGAATTCCATTTCATAATAAACCAAGTGTATTATTCAATTACATAATTGATTTTACATTTTCATTTTCGATGTACTCGAAACTTTCCAGAAAACATCATATGTGCCTTGTAAGGTTCACAAAGATTCCACAAGCACCAACATCCTTCACCGAGGAATAAGAATAAATAATGAAGTATCGATTACATTAGCAAAATACTCCGCAAAGATTATGTAATCTTTAATGTTTTAGAGATTAATCATTTATAAGTCAAGCCGAAAATTAAATGAGCTTAATATGATATTAACTCATTAAATCTGTGTTACATCTGAAGAAAATATACATACATATATTTTCATAAGGACGGTAATAAAAAAAAAATCTTTTGTACAAAGTATTACTTGTGAAATCTTTAACGGGTAGGTAATTCCCGGGAAATATATAAGTTCACAATTAATATGTTATACTGTACATTCTTCAACTTTGATTCAAAAATTATTAACTATGCTCACAGCGATATACAATCGTTTCCATACAAATTCAATTACATATTCTAATATTGACGGATCAGAATCCAAGTCAAGATTTAACGGGTGACATCATTCTTAGATCTCTACATCTTTTAAAACTATACTTTGACTTCAAAAATGTGAAAGATCCTTTAGCATTGTTATTACTGAAAATAACCTTGCAATTTCTTTTCAAAGTATCCAGTATTATCAACCGTTCAACCAGTCAACGATGACCTTTCAGACTTGTAACTTTGGCATATACGTTTTTGTTATCAGGGAATCTTTCATGTTCTACCACATTAGCAGTAAATTTACCAACAACTTCATTGATCTTTGACCTTCCGAAAAATCCTTATACTCATTGAAACCGTAGCATGTACTCATCCACATCTTATAACTGCAATTGCCATACCAACTATCGGGAATTAGCAATCACTATTTTGAATCTCGCAGCATTTTCTACGACAACGGTTATATATAGATAACATCGATCTTCTAGACTTACAGATTTCGAATGTGAAGTTTCCGAAAAACACCCCAAACTACGAAACTAGTTCTCCGAATTTTAGAAAAATGTTGATGAAGTAGCAAAAACTGTAAACAACCTTAACAGTCAAAAGTTTGATGATAAAGAATAGTATGGTGGTAAAGCTGAGAAAAAGAGAAAGTTTGGAACTGGAAAACGGATTGAGCAAAGTATGAAAGAGGCTGTGGATAAATCACAAGGACGAAACCTGTCTTCAAAGAATCCAAATGATTCAGTATCTGCTGAAGCCATTAACGAATACCTTGCTTCCGAATCTAAACCCTTGCGGACAATATTCTTCACCATCCTCTGATATTAGAAATTCTAAGATATCATCGTATCTTTCATTATAAATATCCTCCATATTTTTGGAGAGAATTTCATAATCATTCTTATCGAAAATCAATTTTTTCTTTACGATATCTGTGTTACACCATAAAAGAAACTATTTTAGTTTCTAAATTCTGAAACTTTCAAGTTTAAAATATAAATGTTTTGAAGTAATGTTGGGAATTGAAGCATGAGTTAATATAATATAATGACACTTGATCAATGTGATTATATTACAGTAAGTCATGCTGAGTTTCTAATGGAATGTGATAAAGGTTCACATATCATACCCTCATCATGAACCATGTTACATAACTCTTTCATTCTATATAATCTCTAAAAATATCAAGAAAATATTTTCTTAATGATTCGGTCTTTTTCGAGGTATTCTGGTAATTTGACAAGTCAGATTGTGCTATTACCATTTCTTTCTTAGAACATTAGTTATGTTCATCTGAAACTTCATACCTACGAATTCTGGACCATTATCCGCTTGACTTAAGGCCGGGAAGAGAAAACAAAAGCATGAAGCTCCGAAATATAATGGAGAACATAAAGCCCGATAACAACCCCGAAATTACAAACCGTGTATATCAATGCGTATAGCAATATAAAGACACGGGAGAATGAAAAACACTATAACCCCAAGGTAGTAGAAGAAAATAACTTCCTCTGGTGGCAGATGAAAAAGAAGAATGAAGGATACGATAGCCAGAAAAATATCAAGAATCAGAACTGGATTAAGCATTTTCACAATCTATTGGGATGTATGAAATAAGAAAGAAGATTATAGGAGTGGTGAAAATAAATGAAACAGAAGAGGTCAATTTATAGCGAAATATCAGACATAACAATCAAGGCGGATTACGCATTTAATCAAAGAAAATCCTAATTTCCGCAAATTCTGAAGAATCAAATCTTATTTATATTATGAAGATTTTCTATTCCTTAAATTCCGAAAATCAATCGTAACTACGTCAAAAGCTAAGACGAATCTCTATTCTTTCATTTCACTTTATTACGATAACTTCCCTCATATGCTTCGAGTAATTGAATTATTTTATCCATATTATTTAACGGTGATAAAACTCTATTTATCAACACATATACGGCATGAAAACATTTTTATTGTTAGTCATGACGACCTCACTCAAATTTCGGGACGAAATTTCTTTAACGGGTAGGTACTGTGATGACCCGAAAATTTCTGACCAAATTTAAACTTAATCTTTGTATCATTAACATTTCTGACACGATAAGCAAAGTCTGTAAAACTGAATCTCAAAATTTTTGAACTACTTTTATATATTTAAATACCCTTCGGTTATTTTCGACGATTCGCGAACAATTATATGTAAATAGATACATATATACTATAACTTGAAAAGGTAACAATGTATTAATTATTTGATACCGTACATTAAACTTATTGGTTTAAATATCTATTTGAATATATATGATAAGTTGAAATATTTATTATTAAAATTTATTTATAAATAACTTCCAATGTTT
Organism: Rutidosis leptorrhynchoides; assembly: GCF_046630445.1. Lineage (NCBI taxonomy): Eukaryota > Viridiplantae > Streptophyta > Magnoliopsida > Asterales > Asteraceae > Rutidosis > Rutidosis leptorrhynchoides. Next base: position 123,408,429 of record NC_092338.1, on the reverse strand, counting down.
ATTTAAAAACTGATTTATGTATATTAAAAAGATATATACATATATATAATTTCAAGTTATTTAGTAAACGATAGTAACATTTTCAAATTGCTACAGTACCCAAAGTGCTACAGTGTTTTCGAAAATCACTATTTGCTACAGTGAAATTGACTTTGCTACAGTAACTTTGCTACAGTTGTATAGTTTATGGATGATTTAAGACTATATTTTGACAAATGTACGATTCACGAAACATAAAGTACAAGTTTTCTCAGTATACGATAGGACGTTCGAAAAATCGAAACCGGGACATAAGTCGAGTGACGACGTACGACTTATCGGAACGAAAATTACAAGTCAACTATGCACGTGAATTTAATATAATATATAATTAATTATTTAAATTATATATATTATATATAATATATATAAATATATCGACAGAATGAAAACAAAACAGATTGGGTGCCAAACAGCTGGCCATGCGATCGCATGGCACTAACCCACATTACCCATGCGATCGCATGGGATCAAGATTCAGGAAACATTATAAAATGCGATCGAGTTCTGGCATTTGACACACACACATACCTCCCTCTGTATTTATTTTATTAATATTTATATTATTATTATTATTATTATTATTATTATTATTATTATTAAAATTAATATTAAGATTAACATTATTATTAATCTTATTATTATTAGTATTATACATAAAATACTATGACGGAGTACTGTTCGAGTAATTTAAAAACGGGTTTTACGAGCGGGGCAGAGTTAAGGAAATTATGGGTTATTGCCAAGGAGGTTATGGGTAATATTCATGGGTATTATTTGCAAGTCAAACCTAGTGTTATCATCTCCGTTACATCTACGTACTTTTCTACAATATTGAATCTCAATATTGATATGTAAGTACTTATATTTTATCTTTTATATAATAATTGTGTATCCATGTCTAGTGCTCGAGTATATATATTTATACATGCTTGTATGCTAAATTTCCTTGTTAAACAGTTTATGATGTACCACGAATTAAATACATATATTACTGGTAAAAGGTATATGATATACATGTTTTTGAAAAGCTGACGAAAAATCAATAACTTTTCATTTAGATATCGAATAATTTCGATGAATGGATTAAAAGATGTGAGCAACTGAATTATGATTGAAGTTAATTGAAATTGCTTTTGAATCTACAATTAAGATTTAAACAACTTGTTTACGAGATTGATAAACTGGATTTTTGAATATTACCAACCGAGTAAATGAATCCTTATATAAGGTACGTCTCGTTTTGTTAAACTATTGTCAAAATTGACTTTTTGAAACAACATTGGATAACTTTTGTATGTCAATATCGAGCATTAGGATTGTGATACACTATGACCTGACCTAGCTTGATAGACATTTATTGACCAACATATGTTCTCTAGGTTGAGATCTACGGTTATTTGGTAATCCGTGTTTCGATCACTTTTTGGTGAACGACTTTATATGCTGCTAAGGTGAGTTTCATATGATCCCTTTTACTCAATACATTTTTGGGCTGAGAATACATGCGACTGTTTATAAATACTGAAAATACTAGATTTATATGCGTGAGTTTATAGTATCCCTTTTTAAATACTTTAAATATTTTTGGACTGAGAATACATGCAAATGCTTTATTAACCGATATACAATATTTATATGCGTGAGTTTCATTGCTCCCTTTTTAATTGCTTTTGCAATATATATTTTTGGGCTGAGAATACATGCAATTTATTTTAAACGTAATGGATACAAGTACATACTTAATTCTACACCGAGTTTGAACCGAAAATCCCTTAGCTTTGGTAACTAGTAACTGCCAGTTATAAGAACTGGTGGGCGCGAGTAGTAGTATATGGATCCATAGGGCTTGATATCCCCGTCCGAGCTAGAGCACTAGCCTTTTAACGGATGTATGCTATTTGAGAAGTGTATACGTTGGTTTGCGTGTATTATTAAGATGATTATACAAAGGGTACAAATTATATATACGTTAAGTTTAGTTACCAGGGTGCTCAATCTTGTAGAATATTTTGATAAACGTTTCTGGATGAAACAACTGAAATCTTGTGATCCACCTTTATATACAGATTATACGAAACATTAAAACTATGAACTCACCAACCTTTGTGTTGACACTTGTTAGCATGTTTATTCTCAGGTTCCCTAGAAGTCTTCCGCTGTTTGCTTATATGTTAGACAAGCTATGTGCATGGAGTTATACATGGCATATTTTTCAAGGAAACGTTGCATTCACCAAATCATCACCATGTATCTTATTTTGACTGCATTGTCAATGGAAGTACTATTGTAAACTATTATTTACAGTGATTGTCTATATGTAGAAATCATCAGATGTCGAAAACCTTTGATTTAAATATTCATTTATGGTGTGCCTTTTCAAAAGAATGCAATATTTACAAAATGTATCATATAGAGGTCAAATACCTCGCAATGAAATCAATGAATGACGTATTGTCCATATGGATTTGGAGCGATCGTCACACTAGTTATTTTTGATACATGGCGAGTTTTGGGTTGATTGACGTTTTGGCCTTGATTAGGCTTTGGTTTTGGGTGTAATCACTTAGTTTAGTGATTTTGGAAGCGTTGGAACCCTTTTGGGTGTATTTGAGTTGGCTAATTTTGAAATGGGTCAAGATTAGGGTTTATGTGTCAAAATGGGTTTTAAGTCAAGTTTTGGTAAATCAAGTAGGTAAATACTTGATTTAAGTGTTAGTGGTTGTCTTGGAAATATAATCACTAGTCGTTAGTGATTTTGGGGCGTTTTATGACTTTGGTCAAAATGAGCAATTAGAATTGGGTAAAAATTGAGGATGACACTAATTTGGATTAATTGGATGTTAAACGCTTTTGTTAAGTGTTAAATGATGCTTTTGATGTAATTACTCGCGAGAAGTGATTTTAGGTTAAAATTTGGTGTTTTAGCAATAAAGTCAAACTTGGTCAACCATGGAATGGGTTTTGTGTAAAATACGAGCTAGTATGCGTTTAGAGGTTAAAGTTGACATATTTGAGTATTTCGGGAACGCGGGAAATAGTCTCGTTAGTTTTGGACCTTCGGGTAGCGTTAAAAGTGCAAAAGGGTGTATTTTGCACTTGTTGTTCATTTGGGCGGGTCGAGAGTCCAAATGGGGTTGTATGTTGATTATGTGTATACCTATATGCATATTATAGGTAAAATCTTGCTCGGTTGCGTGTGGTGAAGATTTCGCGCATGGTTTGTAATGCTCGAGTTCACGAGGTGAGTGGAATGATTATGCATATGTGTATATAATGTATTTACTTGTACGAGATTCGATGTGGGTTTTAAGTTCGGGCGATCGATACCACATCGAGTCATTATATGATATGGGTTTAAAGTTCGGGCGTTCGATACCATGTCATATATGTGTGTGGGCGTGAAGTGTGGGTTTAAAGTTCGGGCGTTCGATACCACATTACACGTGACGGGTGGGTTTAAAGTTTGGGCGTTCGATACCACTCAGGGGTTAGTGATATATTTCGTTGAACACTAACAGTTGTTGGGAACACCGATGGGAAATTCGAAGTACCATTCCCTTGTACTATTGGTTAACCATGGTTATGTGTTGTAGTGTAGCATATTATATTGTTCGAGTTATATATGCTATTGTTTGTGCTAGCTTGTGGTCTTGGAGATTTAGCGATATACTTTGCGATGGTATGCCATGTAAATTGCTAGCGTGTATGAGGTATTTGTGTAAGTGTTTGCAAGTAGGTATATTATATATGTATATGTATAATTATTGCATTCACTAAGCTTTATGCTTACCCCTCTCGTTGTTTACCTTTTTACAGGTATTGTGATTATGAAGCTAGCTAGTTGTAGACTAGATGCTTAGGAGTGCTTGGGCTCGACGGGGTAGCTTTTGGATATTTGGACGCGGATGGGGGATTTGGTAGTCCCCGGGATTATGCTCTTGGTATTGGGTTGGGTTATTGAGTCTTAACCCGTATTTCTTGTGATCGGGTCATTATTACAAATGATTTTGTAAAGTGTAATTTGTGTGCCAAGGGTCATGATAGATTGTTAAACGTATCATTATGATGTTATGTTTCGATTAAAACAGAGTTGAAAATGTATTATATTAATGGGACCTAACTAATAAAAAAAAAATGTGCTCCGTTTTTGGTTAAACGGATTTGGGTTGTTACAGAGGATTTATTACTGCTCAGGGTGTTATTGCTAATGAGAACGTCAGCTTTGATAAAGTTAATTATGTAGAGCAGATGTCGAACAATCTGCTTTCAGTTTCACAAGTTGCTGACAAAAAGTATACCATTGCTTTTGATGATAAGTTTTGTTATATTTTGATAAAAGAGTTTGTAATTCCAGAAGACATGATTCTGATGACGGCTCCAAGGCGCAAGGATCTCTATATCCTTGATATGCGTAAGTGAAAGGACCCGTTCATATACATTATAAACGATTCACAATAGTTGATTACATCGCGAGGTATTTTGACCTCTATATGATACATTTTACAAACATTGCATTCGTTTTTAAAAGACAAACTTTCTTTACAACGAAAGTTGACGGAATGCACACCATTTCATAATACATCCAACTATAATTGACATAATAATCTTGATGAACTCAATGACTCGAATGCAACGTCTTTCAAAATATGCCATGAATGACTCCAAGTAATATCCTTAAAATGAGCTAATGCACAGCAGAAGATTTCTTTAATACCTGAGAATAAACATGCTTTAAAGTGTCAACCAAAAGGTTGGTTAGTTCATAGGTTTATCATAATAATCATTTCAATATATTAATAGACCACAAGATTTCCGTTTATAAATATATGTACACTCGCAAGTGTATAAAAGTATTCTATAAGTTGTAGGCACCCGGTAACAAGCCTTAACGTTCATGTTTTACCCTCTGAAGTACACCAGATCAGGTGTGTTTAAAATAACCTCGAAGTACTAAAGCATCCCATAGTCAGGATGGGGATTGTCAGGCCCAATAGATCTATCTTTAGGATTCGTGCCTACCGTACATAGACAAGTAGTTTAATGTTACCAAGCTAAGGGTATATTTCTGGTTTAAACCCACGTAGAATTAGTTTTAGTACTTGTGCCTATTTCGTAAAACATTTATAAAAACAGCGCATGTATTCTCAGTCCCAAAAATATATATAAAAGGGAGCAAATGAAACTCACCATACTGTATTTCATAGTAAAAATACATATAACGTCATTTAACAAGTGCAAGGTTGGCCTCGGATTCACGAACGTATCAATATTGAGATTCAATATTGCAGGAAAGTACGTAGACGCAACGGAGATGATAAACACTAGATTGACCTCACGAGCATACCCATAAACCATACCCATCACCTCCATAGCTATAACCCATAATTTCCTTAGCTTCGACTCATTCAAAAAACTATTTTGAAATCACTCGGACATCACTCCGTCGTAATATTTTATGTATACTAATAATATCTTGAAATAATACAAAGCAAATATATATATATATATATGTAAATCGATTGAGAGAGTTTAGAGAAATATATTTTCAAGTTTCTATGAAATAATGAAACCTATTGAATTCTATTTATAATAGATTTTTGAATTATTAAAGTGAATTATTAAAGTATGAATTATTAAAGTGAATTATTAAAGTATGAATTATTAAAGTGAATTATTAAAGTATGAATTATTAAAGTTAAAGTAAAGTAAAAGTAAAGTAAAGGTAAAGTTAAAGTATAGTAAAAGTATAAAAACTATGTATGTATAATACGCGTATAAATATATATAATATTAATTTAAATTGTTATATATATTTAATGAAATAAAATATAAATATCGTTATATTTATTATACTGGTTAAGTAATGAGTTGTCAAAAGTGATTCTAGATATTTATAAAAGTTATATACGTTTTAATAATAAAGTTCTTTTTAAACTGAAAACGTTTTTGTACGTTTGAAAATAGATTAATAGAATATTATGGAAACCAATTCTCCACTAGCTTTTGTCTAACTTTCGTAAATGACACTTTTTATTTTTATTTATAAATAGCTTTACAAATTATTCCGAATATCGTTAAGAGGAATAGATTTCTCAAATCATAGTGGACCTCTCAACAGAGACTTTGTTGACATTTTGAATTTATAACATATACACATATACATACATATTCATATATGTTCATTTAATGGTTCGTGAATCATTGAAATTTGGTCGAGGTTTAAATGAATGTATAAACATAGTTTAAAATCCTTGAGATTTAACTTAACAAACATTGCTTATCGTGTCAGAATAATATAAAGATAAAGTTTAAATTTAGTCGAAAATTTCCGGGTCGTCACAGTACCTACCCGTTAAAGAAATTTCGTCCCCGAAATTTGATAGAGGTCGTTATGGCTAACAATGAGAATGTTATTATGACGATTATGAAGTTTTATCATGTCTAAGAAGTATGGATAAAATAATTCGATTACTCAAAGCGTGTGAGGGAAGTTATCGTAAATGAAGGAAATAAGATTATAGTGATTCGTCATATCTTTTGACGTCATCACAATTGATCTCCGAATTTAAAGAAGATCTTTGTAATCTATGTTGGATTTGATGCTTCGGTGATTAAGGAGATTATGATTCTCTTCGAATTAATACGATAATCCATCTTGATTTCTCTGTCGGGTATTTCACTATAAATCCACCTCCTTCGTTTCCTTACAACTCACACCTTCTATTCTTTCTCCCTCAACTCATATTTTAAAGTATTTGTCAATATGCTTCATCCAGTACTGATTCTCGATATACTCCTCACTTTCATATATGTCGTTCTTCTTTTTCATCTGTCTCCGGAAGAATCTATTTACTTCTACTATACTCTCGGTTTTATAGTGTTTTTAGTTCTTTCGTGTCTTTATATTGCTATATGCATCGATATATACGGTTTATAATTTTTGGGTGGTTGTTGGGTTTTATATCTTCCCTTATATTTCAAAGCCCCTGCTTTTGTCTTCTATAATCATTGACATCCACAGTTAATGCTCCCTTATATTTGCTGCGATTTATACTCCAATTTCTATTTTGGAGTTTTGTCCTTTCGTTTCTTCTTCTTGCGATTAAGCAACATTTGTAATGGTCCAGTATTCGCAGATATGAATTTCAGAATGAACATAGTTAATGTTCTAAGAAGGAAATGGTAATGGCATGATCTTGATTTGTTAATTTACCAGAATACCCTGAAAAGACCGAATCATCAAGAAAATATATTCTTGATATTTTTAGAGATTAAATAGAATTCAAGAGTCGTGTAACATGGAACATGATGACGGCATGGTCTGTGAATCGTCATGTCCCATTAGAAACTCAGCATGAGTTACTGTAATATAATAACGTTGATCAAGTGTCATTATATTATACTAACTCATGCTTCAGTTCCCAACACTACTTCAAAACATTCATAATTTAAACTCGAAAGTTTATAGAATATAGAAACTAATAGTTTCTTATATGATGTAACACTGATAGCGCAAAGAGATAAATGACTTCAGATAAGATTAGTTGTGAAAATATCTTCAGAAATATCGCGGATATTTATAATGAAAGATATGATAATATCTTAGAATTTCTAATATTGATGGATGATGATGAAGATTTGTCTGTAAAGTTTTAGAATAACGAGTAAGGTATTCGTTAATGACTTTAGCAGGCACTGAATCATTTGGATTCTTTGAAGGCAGATTTAGTCTTTGTGATTTGTCCACAGCCTCCTTCATAGTCTGTTCAATCCGTTTTCCAGTTCCAAACCTTCTCTTTTTCTCAGCTTTACCACCTTACTATTCTTTGTCATCAAACTTTTTACTATTAAGATCGTTTACAGTTTTTGATGCTTCGTCAGCATTTCAAGAACTAGTTTGCAGTTCAAAATATTTTTCAGAACTTCACATTCAAAGTATGTAAGTCTAGGAGATAGACGTTTTACGTACACATATAACTGTTGGCGTAGACATGCTGCGAGATTTCAAAATACTGGTTACTGTTTTTCGATGATTCATATGACAATTCTCGTTACAAGATGCGAATGAGTAAATGATGTGATTTCAATAAATATAATGATTTTTTGAAAAGTCAAAGATAATTGAAGTTGTTGGTAAGTTTATTGCTAAGGTGGCGAGATATGAAAGGTCCCCAGTAACGATGACGAAAGGGCAACTTATCTATCGAGGTTATAATAAGACTAGTCCGACTGAAAAGTTGAAGTTGACTTGCTGGAGCTGTGACAAAACTGTCTACTTTGAAAAGGAATTGAAAAGTCATTTTAGCTAATAAATGCCAAAGGGTCTGACACGGATACGAGTCGAACTATGACTTTGGCTTCGAGAGCTTTTTAGGTACATAAATGTGGGTAATATGTGATTGGATCATCATCTCGATTGTTCATTGTTTGAAGTGTCTTCGAAAACTTCGGAGAGTTTGAACACAGTTTGTAATCATTAATATACATATGATGTTCTAACACGGTTTTGAAGTCAAAGTATAGCTTTGAAAGATGTAGGAATCTAAGAGTGATCTCTTCTGTTAAATCATGACTTGGATTTTGATTTGTCAAAATCAGAATGCGTAATCAAATTTGGGTGAGAATGGTTGCTTTGATTTCTATACAAGAATGTATATTGTTGTGAGATTTTGGGAGTATAGTTGATGATTTGCTTAATCAGATTCGAAAAATGTAATATATTAATTGTGAATTTATATATCTCTCGGGTATTACCTACCCGTTAAATTTTTTTTTTTTTTCACAATTAATATTTTGTACAACAGAATTTTATTACAGTCTTTATGAAAATATATATGTGCATATTTTCTTCAGATGTAACATAGATTTAATGAGTTAATATTAAATTAAACTCATTTGATTTACGGGTGAAACTAGAACTGAATAATCCCTAAATACTTTAGAAATTACATAACTTTTACGGAGTATTTATTCAATAAAATTGAAATTATGAATTAATACTTCGTTATTTGTTGGTGTTTGTAACCCTTGCACCATATTCTCTAAAGCCACTACTCGAGCGCGAAGCTCGTTGACTTCTTCTATTACATCGGGGTGATTGTCGGTTCGGACGAGCGGATAAATAAAATCTAGAATTTGATGTAGTATATAATCGTGACGAGATACTCTGAAAATGAGAGAGAAAATGGTGTTTCAGACCGGTTCGCTGGTAAGTGCTTCAGTTTCATCGCCAAGAGGGCAATGTGGTGGATGGAAGGGATCACCTTCTTCTTGTCTCCAATTATTGAGGAGGCTACGAACCTATCCCCAATTCATTCATAATAGATGATGGCTAATTGGTTGATCCATTCCGGTCACACTGCTTTCAAAGCTTGAGTGGGATTCCATATCGAAATTCGAGGGACTTGAACTAATGACGAATTCCATTTTTTTCGATTGAATAAAGAATTTTTCGATATGAAATGATTTTTCGGCTATCGGGTGGTATTCTAATTACATAGAATATCTATATATATAGCGCAAAAGATTTCGTAGATTACGGAGGAAATTACGGGATATGTCAGGCAAAGTTTACAGTAATAGATACGCTAAGATATAGATTAGCAGATACGCTAAGATATGAATTTTGTCTATACACTATTCATGCAATCAATGCAGTAAGACGTGTCTAGACTAAGAATGATAAGCAGGCAATTTCCGACAAAAATGATAAGCAAAACTTTTGACATGCAGACACGGTCGAAGTCCAGGCTCATTAATGCATCCTAACGACTATCAGTCAGACACACTAATGCAGACCTGGTTCGCTAAGACCACCGCTCTGATACCAACTGAAAGGACCCGTTCATATACATTATAAACGATTCACAATAGTTGATTACATCGCGAGGTATTTTGACCTCTATATGATACATTTTACAAACATTGCATTCATTTTTAAAAGACAAACTTTCTTTACAACAAAAGTTGACGGAATGCACACCATTTCATAATACATCCAACTATAATTGACATAATAATCTTGATGAACTCAATGACTCGAATGCAACGTCTTTCAAAATATGCCATGAATGACTCCAAGTAATATCCTTAAAATGAGCTAATGCACAGCGGAAGATTTCTTTAATACCTGAGAATAAACATGCTTTAAAGTGTCAACCAAAAGGTTGGTGAGTTCATAGGTTTATCATAATAATCATTTCAATATATTAATAGACCACAAGATTTCCGTTTATAAATATATGTACACTCGCAAGTGTATAAAAGTATTCTATAAGTTGTAGGCACCCGGTAACAAGCCTTAACGTTCATGTTTTACCCTCTGAAGTACACCAGATCAGGTGTGTTTAAAATAACCTCGAAGTACTAAAGCATCCCATAGTCAGGATGGGGATTGTCAGGCCCAATAGATCTATCTTTAGGATTCGCGCCTACCGTACATAGATAAGTAGTTTAATGTTACCAAGCTAAGGGTATATTTCTGGTTTAAACCCACGTAGAATTAGTTTTAGTACCTGTGCCTATTTCGTAAAAAATTTATAAAAACAGTGCATGTATTCTCAGTCCCAAAAATATATATAAAAGGGAGCAAATGAAACTCACCATACTGTATTTCATATTAAAAATACATATAACGTCATTTAACAAGTGCAAGGTTGGTCTCGGATTCACGAACGTATCAATATTGAGATTCAATATTGCAGGAAAGTACGTAGACGCAACGGAGATGATAAACACTAGATTGACCTCACGAGCATACCCATAAACCATACCCATCACCTCCATAGCTATAACCCATAATTTCCTTAGCTTCGACTCATTCAAAAAACTATTTTGAAATCACTCGGACATCACTCCGTCGTAATATTTTATGTATACTAATAATATCTTGAAATAATACAGAGCAAATATATATATATATATATATGTAAATCGATTGAGAGAGTTTAGAGAAATATATTTTCAAGTTTCTATGAAATAATGAAACCTATTGAATTCTATTTATAATAGATTTTTGAATTATTAAAGTGAATTATTAAAGTATGAATTATTAAAGTGAATTATTAAAGTATGAATTATTAAAGTGAATTATTAAAGTATGAATTATTAAAGTTAAAGTAAAGTAAAAGTAAAGTAAAGGTAAAGTTAAAGTATAGTAAAAGTATAAAAACTATGTATGTATAATACGCGTATAAATATATATAATATTAATTTAAATTGTTATATATATTTAATGAAATAAAATATAAATATCGTTATATTTATTATACTGGTTAAGTAATGAGTTGTCAAAAGTGATTCTAGATATTTATAAAAGTTATATACGTTTTAATAATAAAGTTCTTTTTAAACTGAAAACGTTTTTGTACGTTTGAAAATAGATTAATAGAATATTATGGAAACCAATTCTCCACTAGCTTTTGTCTAACTTTGGTAAATGACACTTTTTATTTTTATTTATAAATAGCTTTACAAATTATTCCGAATATCGTTAAGAGGAATAGATTTCTCAAATCATAGTGGACCTCTCAACAGAGACTTTTAATCATAATTCAATATTTCTGATAATTCAATCATTTAATATATATATTTTTTAATTTCATCGATAATCATATTGAAACAAATACGTTCATATAAAGCATTATACTTTTAAATACTTTGTTGACATTTTCAATTTATAACATATACACATATACATACATATTCATATATGTTCATTTAATGGTTCGTGAATCATTGAAATTTGGTCGAGGTTTAAATGAATGTATAAACATAGTTTAAAATCCTTGAGATTTAACTTAACAAACATTGCTTATCGTGTCAGAATAATATAAAGATAAAGTTTAAATTTAGTCGAAAATTTCTGGGTCGTCACAGTAAGGCTCATGTTAAAGCAGCTACAGGCCATCAGGCATTTGTTTCTAAGGCTACTGAACAGGAGTCAATTATCTGGCATAAGCGTATAGATCATCTGAGTCTAAGGAAGATGAATAATCTAGTCCACAATGAATTGGTTGAAGGTGTGAATGTTAAGAGTTTTCATATTCCTGAAGGTTGTCTTCCGTGTAAGCAAGGGAAACAGACTAAGAAGTCACATACTGCCAAGAAGCATCATTCAGTTAATATTCCTTTGGAATTACTGCACATGGACCTCTTTGGTCCAGTTAACTGTAAAACTCTCACCAGAGAGTCTTACTGCTTGGTGGTTACAGATGAATATTCCCGTTTCTCGTGGGTTGTGATGTTGAAACACAAGTCAGATACTTTCGATCATATTAAAGTTTTGATTCTGAAGCTCGAAAGTTTGTATAAGTTGAAGGTTAGAAAGATTCATACTGATAATGGTAAAGAATTTAAGAACAATCAGATGCTGCTGTTCTGTAATGAGAAGGGGATACAACAACAGTTCAGTCCTGCTTATACACCTCAATCAAATGGTGTTGCTGAAAGAAAGAACAGGACTCTAATTGAAGCCGCAAGAACAATGCTAGCAGATTCATATCTTCCAATTGTTTTCTAGGGTGAAGCCGTGAGTACTGCATGCTACGTGATGAACAGAGTTCTAGTGGTGAAGAGACATGGTAAAACATGTTATGAACTGTTACACAAGAGAAAGCCAAACATTAAACATTTTGAACCCTTTGGTGCACCTTGTACTATTCTGGTACGAGACGCTGGAGGAAAATTTAATTCAAAGGTGATCTCTGATATCTTCTTGGGATATGGGAATCCGAACAAACGGGTGTATAATACTGAGTCCAAGTGTGTGGAAGAACATTATGAGGTTGGTATTCAACGCAATGCTCTACCTCGTGTCAGTAAAGGATTCGCATGGCAGTTTGAATATGATAAGTTATTTGATTCCTTTAATCTTCCGTCATATGCTACAGATGAAGAAGTTCTGACTCAGATATTGTTTGATTCTCAAAACACTTCTGAAAATGTTATCACTACTCCAGTGCAGGTTCAGAATCCGGTTTCTAGCTTGAAACCAAGTCCACAGAGTGTTAGAGGTGATTTTGATTAAAATGAGGACGGGGTAGTATATACAGATGAAGATAGTGAGCTTGAAGATGACGAGGAAGTTAGTCGAACGCAACTGACTGAGGAACATCTTAATCCTCTATATAATCAACCACCAACTGTAACAGTGACTGAACCGCCAACTGAAGCAGGAGGTGTACGTAGATCCAATCGTGTGATTCTGCCACCTAAACGACTTGATGATTATTATGTGGATTCAAGAGGCATTCCTCACATTAGTATTCCTCTAGGTAAGTCTAATGAAGTCTCTACATCTGAAGTTCCAACTATATCAGAGGTTCCCGTAACTAGTGTAAGTTCAACAGTAGCGGAAGATATTCAGACAGAGAGTGCGAATGAGGTAACAGCTTTTTATTCAACGTTGAATAAGACAGGAAGAATATTTGTGCATGCTCACTCATGTTATGTATGTCAAATTGAATCTAAAGATGCTTATGAGGCATTGAAGTTTGATGAGTGGGTTAGTGCAATGCAAGAGGAGCTGTTACAATTCAAACATTTAAAGGTTTGGAAGCTAGTCAATCCACCAAATGGTTGTGTACCCTATGGTCTTCGATGGGTTTTGAAAAATAAGAAGGATGAACAGGGTATTGTTATCAGAAACAAAGCTAGACTGGTGATAAAAGGGATATCAACAGATCCCTGAAATTGACTATGATGAGGTTTTTGCTCTGGTTGCACGACTGAAAGCAATTAGGATTTTCTTGGCCTTTGCATCCTTCATGGGTTTTAAAGTTTTTCAGATGGATGTCAAAAACGCATTTTTGTACGGCGAGATCAATGAAAGAGTGTTTGTTGAAAAACCACCTGGTTTCGAAGACCCGCATTTCCCAGAAAAGGTTTATCGACTTGAAAAGGCACTTTATGGTCTTCACCAAGCTCCTAGAGCATGGTATGCAACATTGTCAAACTACATGATTGAAAACGGTTTCAGGAGAGGTGTCATTGATCAGACACTTTTCATCAAGAATAAGGGACAACATCTTATGTTAGTGCAGGTTTATGTTGATGATATTATCTTCGGGTCAACAGATCAGGGAATGGTTGATGAGTTTGAGAAAGTCATGCAGCAGAAGTTCAAGATGAGTTCGATGGGAACGATAAAGTTTTTCCTAGGTCTACAAGTAGCTCAGACGGATAAAGGTATCTTTTTGCATCAAACCAAGTATGTTGCTGATATTCTGAAGAGGTTTCAAATGGAAGCAGAAAGACCCGCTAAGACTCCGTTGTCAGTAAATCATGGGATATCTCCTGATTGTGAGGGTGCTTCAGTGGACCAAACGTTATACAGGGCAATCATCAGTTCTCTAATGTATCTTACCACTTCTCGACCAGATATCATGTTTGCGGTTTGTCTGTGTGCTCATTATCAGGCAAATCCTAATGTTCATCATATGCTAGTGGTTAAGAAGATTCTGAGGTATTTGAAAGATACACCGAGCTTAGGGTTATGGTATCCGTGTGAGGATGGTTTTGATCTCACAGCGTATAGTGATTCGGACTATGAAGGATGTAAGAAAGATTTTAAGTCAACATCAGGAGGTTGTCAGTTTCTGGGAAGCAAACTTGTTACCTGGCAGTGTAAGAAGCAGACAGCTGTGGCTCAGTCCACTTGTGAAGCAGAATACATTGCCGTAGCTAGCTGTACATCTCAAGTCATCTGGATTTAACAGCAACTACGTGACTACGGTTTGCAAATTTCTAACACTCCTATTTATGTTGATAATACTGCTGCCATAGCTGTCACTAAAAATCCCGTAAATCATTCTAAAACGAAACACATAGGGATTAAATACCATTTCATTAGAGATTGCTATGAGAAAAAGCTGATAGATGTAGTGCAGATAGACACAACAGCCCAAAGGGCTAATCTCTTCATAAAAGCTTTTGATAAACCACGCTTTGATTTTCTGTTAAAGGAAATAGGTATTAAATTGCTTACTGATGTGGTTCCTGAAACTGAGGTTCCTGACACAGAGGAATCTAACCAAGAGACTGAGTTGTGAAGGATTTGCAACTGCCTGTATTATATGTGTAGCCTTGCATGGTAGTTTGTAGATCATCTGCATGTTTTCTTTTCATTTGCATGATAGATTAGTTTTTGATGATGTTTATGCATGTTTGCTTATGTTTTTAGATAGTTTTATGTTTTTGTACAGAGAAAATCAAAAAGACATAAAAATCAGAAAAACCAGAAAACCAAATAAAAAAATTGAAAAATAGAAAACTCATAAAAATTGAAAAACCTGAAAATGAGTTGCTTTGTCTTTGTTGTGGGAAGTGATTGCAATACTGAACTGACATGTAAGTTGTGAAAAACAAGTAATACAGGATGATTGTTAGTGTGTTAGTGGGCTTTATTAGCCTAACTCTAGATAGAGATGATCACATTAACAAAGTGTAAATATCATGATGAGGAAATCATGGAAAGATTTACAGCGGTTGAGGGTAGTCACCTACTTATCACAGAATATGTACTGAGAAATGGTTGTTCAGAAACTCACCAGACGGTTGAGGTCTCCCCTACTACGATTTATACTCGGTAGCAAAAGGATAATTTTATGAGTCCCCAAGGTGAGCATACTTTGTCTAGGATGCATACTTGTTTCTATTTACCTTTATTACTTGGATCGATATTCAACAACATACATATCGGGTACCCGAAGGGAGGTGCTTTCTCTAAAAAGGTTGAGAAGTGCAGTCTTGTATCACAGACACAGAATGATTTGTATTTTGCAACATCATCAGTTCTAGATTTCAACATCAGAAGATTGGCTTTACGTGCAGTCTCTACTAAAGTCAAAGACAGTAGTGCATCATCATCTTGTATAGTTGTATTTATTTATTTTGTTTGTTTTATGGAGAAAAAGTAACATAAAAAAAAATGTATGTTTTGTTTTTGTTTATTTATTTGAAGTTGTAAATAACATGATGCACCGCATAATTGCAAGAGGTTCATGGATCAAGAATTGAACCAGAGTTTCAACGATTCCTATGTTTTTAAAGTCTGAGACAACAGATATTTCAATCGGAGGATTATTTGAACGATTTAGTTACCTATATCCGAGGGGGAGAAATTTTTCAGATCATCAGATATAGAGAACTTAAATCATTCAGTTCACATCACATTTGGTGGACTTTACATCTTTTGTCTGTGGTATGGGATTGTACCTATTGACCTGGATAGAGGGAATATCTTCTGGAGGATATCTTAGCGTTCCATCACTCAAATATATTTATCACTTCCATCCATCAAACATCATACATCATACGATTTCTGTTTAACTATGGGGTTTATAGCGGCCGGTATGTGTCTTTAACAAAGTATGCAATAAATTTGAGATTCACAAGGTTATCTGAAACGAAAGGTGTAAGTTTAAGGTAGAAGCTCATGGCTGACAGGGTTGGTAGAAACATCGTGAGATGGTTCTGTTCAATCAAATTGAAAGTACATTGATGTGATAAGAGGACATCGTCAACATGTTGTGCTCAATTGTTCTACCTGAAACATCGTGCGATCTCAAATGTGGACTGACTTTGTGATCAAAGTCTAACATTGAAAAGTGTTAAGGTAATTAATATAACGTGATCATCGAAGTCTGGGGTGAAAGTTGATAAATGTTTACTGATATATTTGAAAGTTGTTCTGTATATGCTTTATCAAATAAGTTAATGAATGAACTGTGAAAAACATGTCAATGTAGTTCAGTTCTGATCCCCGAATCAAAAGATTTAATCAATTTAATATGTCAACTCACAAAAAGATGTGTGTTACTTTTTGAAGTGTGATTCATGATAAGCAGTTTTATCTGTTCCTATGCTGATAACATCATATATTCTTCTTATGCTATTGTTTAATGAAACTGATGTTATAAGTTGTTTTATTTTAGATCTAAAAGGTTAATTGTTACTGATTATGTCTGTTATAATGTGGATAATCATGACACACTGGACCTTGTACAGTTATTTGTTTTGTGCTTTTGCATGTGCATGCATATCTGAGTTTGTTTGCATTCATAAGATTAGTTGCATGTGCATTTCTGTTTATGTATTTAGCCAAACAACTCAGTTCTCGGAAAGGTTTACTGTGAAAGGAATCTTATGTTCTCCTTGTTGACGTATACTGTGGAGATCAGTCCCAGGGGGAGTGAATGTGAAAAAGAAGGTAAAGTTTGAATGCGAAAAGTGTTAAGTTTTTAAGTTTTTCAAAGCATACACCACCGGCCGAATGAAATTACCCTCGGCCGAAGGACTAAGACACTCGACCGAGTGTCTGGACCATCGGGCTGAAGGATTAGTCCATCGACCGATGGTCACTGACAGAGTATAAAAGGACCCAAAGTCAATCGGGTCAGTCACTTTGTGTATTTTTGAGCGATTTTACCCTAGATTTTCAAGTGAAAGAGAAAGGTGATTTCGTCCGTGTGTTTTGC
Organism: Rutidosis leptorrhynchoides; assembly: GCF_046630445.1. NCBI lineage: Eukaryota > Viridiplantae > Streptophyta > Magnoliopsida > Asterales > Asteraceae > Rutidosis > Rutidosis leptorrhynchoides. Next base: position 123,390,910 of record NC_092338.1, on the reverse strand, counting down.
ACATCTTTTCGTTGTGATTCCAGCGCCATTAACGAGGTAATCTAACTCGTTTTCATTCGTTTTAAATTGTTAATTTTAGTTTCGAAGTATATGTTGCTAGTCGAGTGATTTTTGACCATTAGATGTTAAAATTGATGATGTATTTCTGTTAATCGGCCTCCTTAGACACTACTGTGACCAGGAATTGAACCTAAAACAACAGATTAATCGATTTGAAAAGTTTGGGAAAACAGATCTGATGAACTACCCTCGGCCGAAGGTCTTTGACCCTCGACCGATGGTGTCTTACACTCGGCCGTATGACTCGTCACTTGATTGTAGGTCTCCTGTTGATCAGTTTGTTAATGTGGTTTAGACCAATTGCTGTAGGTCTAGACCATCGGACCGATGGTCCAGTCCATTGACCGATGGTCTCTTAATTGGACTGATGGTGAATTTTTATGTTTAAATTTGAATGAATTTTAAGTTTCTGATAATATTTGTTATACCTATCTAATGCTAGTGCTTGTAGTATGTAATTTGATGATGCTAGTCTGTTAGCATTGATACACTATTCAATGTCTATAATAATCGTACTTCGAATAGGGTATTGTGACTTTGGTATCATAGATTGAATGATGTAATATATTCTGTTATGACCACCATGTGATGTCTAAATATGTCATTAATACTCTGTGTTGATTTGAATTGTGTTTGCAGTTATTTTCATAATGTCAGGTGTTCAAGCTGATCCAGAAAACATTGCACATGAATCCGATACTGAGTCTTCAGGGGGTCTGTTTTCTATTAATCTTCCAGGATTAAAAGCTAACAGTGGTTCCAATCTCACTGCATGTCTAAATGAGAAAGGTCCTAATGCTGGTAAGTACAAGGGTGTAATCGAGTTTCTGAAACGTTCAAGAGTATTTGCTGCTATCTCTATGCCCTGTACTGCTTATTACTCACATCAAAGAGAGTTCTGGGAACATGCAAGGGTTGAGACCGAAGATGACAGGAAGGTTATTGTCAGTACTGATTGTGGTCAGGAGATTAAGATATCTGAAGATACGATTCGAAACACTTTCTCATTCGAGGATGATGAGAACATGCCGAAGAAGCTGTCAAAGACAAAGATTACTGGATGTGTGCTAAGATGCAAATATGCTGGTGATATCACGAGGGCAATGATTAAAAGAAGTGGATTCACTCCACCGTATAGATATCTGTCACTTGTTGTGCTGAGGTGCTTAAGCCCATTGCAAGGAGGATTTGATGAACTGAGCGAGATCTATCAAGGAATGTTTGCTGCTTTGGTTTTGAAGGCTGATTTCAATTTCTCAGGAGTTATCTTTGATCTACTGGTGGAGAATGTGACGAGCAAGTCATATCTAATTTATCCGAGGTTCTTACAAATTATGATCAATCGTCAAACTGTTGATTTGCCTAGATTGAGAAAAGACATCATTGAGTTGAAGCATATGATAGATCTTACGTTCAATTTACTGAATCAGATGAAGAGTGCTAATGATGGCAAGCTTGTGTGTCATCTTGCGAAAGAATCTTATCAGTGTCCTCCAGGGAAGAAGTAGAGAAATGAAAATAGCTTATCTGATCAAGAGCCTGATTTTGAGGTAGCGAATAGTGATGAAGAAGTAGAACAACCAGTGAATACTCAAGCGGCTGGTGGGTCAGGTGCTGGTGGATTAGTTGATGAGATTGGCAATGTTAATCCAAATGTTGGTATTGAAGAAGCTTCAAGGGGATCAAAAAGAAGAATGGTTGAAGATGAGAGTTCTCAGGTTTCAACAAAGATAAAGTTGAAAAGAAGGTTCAAGTTGGTTTACAAAGATGCTGGTGGATCTTCGGCTGGAACTCAACAGTGACACCGATACTGCAGACTCAAGGATAACAAACTTCATAACAACAATAATAACAACATCCTTCAACGCAACAGTCACCACCTGTGGTTCAACAAGTCTCCCAAGAGACTATTTCTACACCTACTCCGGAAGCTCCGATTCATGCTGGAACAGAAGGAGGTGTTAGTTCCTCAACTCTCCACAATTTGAATGATTTGTATGTTCAATCTATGGCTGATAATTTAAGAATGAGGAAGGAAATGGATGAGAAGATTGAGCAGTTGAAGGAGGAGAATCGTGTTAAGTCTGAAGATGTTACAAGGCTATCGTTGCAAGTTGACCTGTTGCAAAGAAAAGTTGGTGATCAATCGTTGTTATTAACTGATGCGAAATGAGAAGCTTCTCAAGCTAAGGAGTTGGCTGCATCAGCTCTGGCTAAGATGACTGCGTGGGAAGAGAAGTTTGATCTGGTTGAGATGCCTGAGGATGAGACTGATAATCGAATGGTGGAGGCTCCTGGTTCCTCCAAAGCTACAGCACTGTCAGTAATTCCTCTTAAAATTTATTATAGTTTTAGTGATTTCTTTTCTAAACAGGATGAGCTCAAGCATTCTGTTGTTTATGATGAACTAGAATAGGGAGAGATCCCTCACAACCTCTCTAGAGAAGAGCTGGACGAACTGGTGCGTCTAGAGCAAGAGGAAGCTAAAGCTGCTGACGCACAGTCCAACGATTCTCCATCTGAGGATGATTCTTTTGGCCCTGAGATTACAGAGGATTTTAGTGATAGAGATTTAGATGATTTAGTTGAGGATGTTACTCATGAAGATTTTCCTACATATCAAAATGATAAGAATGAGGATCTTCCTGGTTTTGAGGAGTTGTTTAGAACAAATGATGAACTTTTGGATAGAAAGTGTAAAGAGAAAGAACGAACTGAAGTCCTGCCTGAAGGATTTTTGCCGGTCAAATATCACAAGGAAAGAACTGAAAAGTTGGAAGTTGATTGGAGAGATATCTTGAGGATTAGAAAGTATTGTGAGAAACCGAAGCTTGAGCCGAAATATTTGAAGATGATTAATCTGAGAAAGAGTGCGAAAGGGAAAATTCTAGCCTGGGCTTACATTGAAGAATTCAACATGTTTGCAGTTAAGCGAGAGTTTGGCGTTGATTATTTCAAACATGGTCACGAATTCAAGTCACTACCGTACTTTGAGTTAATGCAGATTGCGAGGTTGAGAATACTGTATTGTGGAATGAACGATAGATCTTTGTTGCTGGTGAAGAAGATTCGAATAGCTTTTAATTCAAAGAATTGGGAAGGTTTTAGGCCACAGTTTCCTAGGATCAGTTTCAAAGTTAATCCTAGAACTGGTGAATCTCGAAGAATTGTGAAGTACAAGCGGGCAAAGACTATGAAGAAGGTACCATTGAGGAAATTGCCGCAAAATTGGAATCAGAGATTCAGATGGCGGTTTTATGATGATCGTTCTGAAGAAGCTGTGATTGTTTTGGATAAGGTGAATGAGAATGATATTGAATGCATTCGTGTATTGGATCCGATTTAGCTGCAAAACTGTACCGAGGCTGATATTTTTACATTGTATTATAATCGTATGCTCTATCAACGCGAGAATAAGGTGCAAGTAGAATAGTATGTGAAAGTAGCTAAGCTGTGTTACTTGAACAATATGGTGATCGATCCGTATGAATGAATTGAATGATGACTGAAGATTTTTGATATAGAACTAGGTCTTAGGGGGAGTTCGTTGGTGCATAATCCCAAGTTCTATTTTGTAATGAGTTCTATTCGTTTTGTATTTTCTATTTCAGTCGTGTAAGGATTACGTCATTAATACATTGTGTTTGTATTGTTTAATATGATGATGTGAAATGGTTCGAGCAGTTTTATTGGTTACTCAGACCATCGACCGATAGTAGAGACCATCGGTCGAGGGACTATCACCATCGGCCGTAGGTCCCAGACCACCGGCCGATGGTCACTGTGATTATATATAAATACGGGTTTTGGGTTTCATTGTTAGGTTACACACCCAATATCTTTTAGCCGTCATAATTCTCAGTGATTACAGTCCCAGACCAAACCCCAACCGAATACAAACCTCTAGGCGTCGATTATATCAACGTAGTGTTGGTTAGATTGATCCCAAAAGTGAAACACGTATTCGATTCACCCTAGTTATTGTTTTCCACCTTTCATCTAGGTTTCACGTTTGATCTAAGATCCAAATAACGTCTTCACTCCTCTCTAACAAATTCACTAAAATTCATGAGATACTTTCTCATCATCACATGAACCTACTATGTTTATTAAATAAATTAATTTACAAATAATAAAGCTATATGTAGAATCCATTTATTTTAAAAGCTCTCAGCTATGTTATTTGAAGAAAAATGTGAATGCGGGAGTTTGAGGACATGGTGAGAGCGGGACAATGCCATTGGCGCCCACACGAGGATTTGGTGAGGGCGGATCCATGACATAACTGATGATGAGAGTGGTCTTAAAGGTTACCTTTATTTTCTATGATAAGGTAATTGATAAAATTCAAAAAGTTTTTAACTCTAAGGAGATAAGAGTAATCATGTAATGTAATAGAAAGTTTACCAACCATCGAAGATTGGCTTGAGTGGTATGTGGGTGAGATTCAACTTGGGGTACCGCCAACCCAGGTTCGATTCTCACTCCAAGCATAGAGTTTCCAACATTTGATGGTACTGTCAATATCAATGTGATTTGGAAAAGTCTCTGGGGGGTTCCAAAACTTCGATGGTATTGTCAACATCGTTGCGATTTGGGTTTCCTCCTAACGCGTGTGTGGGTGACAAATGAGAGCATTCGATGTCGATATCGGCGTTTAAAAAAATAGAAAGTTTACCAGGTAATAGGATACCAAAAAAAATCAAAGGCGACTCGCTTATCGCTATCGAGATAATCCTTCAATCAATTGATTTGTAAGTTTAAGTAAAGGAGTAGACATTTGTATATAATTTTTTAAAAAATTCATACAGGGTATGTAAATCACTAAAAAAAAACTTTTAGCGGTGTGGACGATGTCACATAAAACCAGTCACCTCGCCGTAAAAAGCATTTGAAGGAGTTTTGTTATCTCGATGGAAAAAATTAAAGCTTGACCAAAAATATCATGGAAGTGAAATATTTGTCGTTTATTGCGCTTTTAGTGGCGACAAATCAATCGATGTAAAAAAGATTATCCTCCGTTCTCATATTTTTAGTAGTATCTTAAAAAAAAGAGAGAAAAAAATAAAAGTAGGATACTAAACAATGTGAAAACTGTTTTTTTTTTTAACGGCAATATCGACATCGAATGCTCTCATTTTTCACTCACACGCGAGTTAGGATGAAACTCAATTCGCGATGATGTTAGCAGTACCATCGAAGGTTGGGAAAACCCCTCCACAGACTTTCCCAAATCGCATTGATGTTAGAAGTACTATCAAAGGTTGGAAACTCCGTGCTTGAAGTGAGAATCGAACATGAATTGGCAGTACCCCAAGTTGGATCTCATCCCCATACCACTCAAGTCAAGCTCATGCTTAAGATATGAACAATGTGTCATAAATCTTATTTTAAATATATAAAAACCTTTAAGCAAATGTTATCAAAAACTAGAACACATACAGGAAAAATCTTATCATATTATAGTAAATCGAGTTTAAGGGGTGGGGGTTACTGCTGGATGCTATGGCGGCTGGTCGGTGGCAACAGTGGCTGTCGTCGGCAGCCGGTGATCCGGTTGCTGTTGGCGGCCGCTTGTGGCTGCCCGTAGCCTATGGCAGTGTGGTGGTATTCAAAATCTATTGAAGGCTGCCGGTTGTCGTTGGTGGTCGTCGGCGGAAACTACATGTTGGTTGTTGGTCGCTTGGGTCTGCAAGTTTGTATGTCCTCAAAAAATTTAGCAATGTTGGCCTGGTTTCTTATTGGTTTGACTCTGCGTTTCGCGTTGTTTGGCTGTTGCTTGTCTGATTAGTTCATACCTTTCTCGTAATCGTCATTGCCGACGTGTGTTGACTCTGTGACGACCCGGAAATTTCCGATCAAATTTAAACTTTAATCTTAATATAAATTCAACATGATAAGCAAAGTCTATTAGATTGAATTTTAGAATTTTTGAACTATTTCATGAAATCATTTAACCCTTGACTACTCCCGACGATTCACGAATAATTGTTTGTAAATAAATATGTATATAGAGATGTAAGTATATGTATATGTATATATATATATATATATATATATATATATATATATATATATATATATATATATATATATATATATATATATATGTGTGTGTGTGTGTGTGTGTGTGTATAAATAAAAATTTCTATCCAATATAAGTTATTACATAATATAAATTATAAACGATAACATGTAATATTAATATATTAAAAATTTATACAACAATAATATTACTCTCATTACTATAATAAGTATTAGTGGTAATATATATAGATATGAAGTGTGATAAATTTAAATTATTATAATATTATGATTATTATTAATAATATTATTGTTATAAAACTTATAGATATTATTATTATCAATAATAAGATTATTATTACCATTACATTATTATAAAATGTTATTATTATTATTTATAATATTAAGAAGTATTATTATTGTAGTTATATTTAATAACTAATGAGATTAAATATAATACATATATGTATACAGTTATATATATAAACAGATATATTTATATATATAAACAGATATATTTAAATACAGTGTATATATATAAATATATATACAAATATATATATATAGAATTACAAGTTATAATATAGTTGACATGTTATTATTATTACATTCATTATTATTAATATATATATATATATATATATATATTAATATTAGCATTAAAATCAATATTATTATTATTTTTTGTTATTAAATATTATTATTAAGAATTATTATTATTATAAATTATTATCATTATCAATATTTTAGTTATTAGAAAATAATACAATTATTATAATCAATAATATTATTTAAAATCATTTTTTTATTTGACAAAGATAATATTAATATTATTATTATTGATTTTTATTATTAATATTATTAGAAATTTGATTATTATTAATATAATTATAATTATTAATTAATAAAATCTTTTATATAAACTCGTAAAGATGGATTGGAGACAGGATCAGTTTCAAGTTCCATTCCACCTTTATAAATTTTGGATTATTGTCTGAAATTGATAGCAATCAATAATAGTAAACATACGAAATCTATTAGATGTTCCTTTCTCTCTTTTTATTTTTTATTTATTTATTTCTGTTTCTGATAATGAAGTCAGTCGATCATATTTAGCTATTAGTTAAACGAATTAGTCCACGATATTGAGAAAGCCATTCAATCTTTTCAACCCCATTATCAAATACACGTTATACCTAATTAATTTTGTAGAATCTATCAGAAAACATCAAGAACATATACCTCTGTTCTTGACCATTCTCAACACTAGCTCGAATTCGAATTTCATTTTAAAAACCTTAAATGCAGATATGTTAGAAATTAAATGCTTAGACTATCTAAAAAATCTCAAACTCCAATTTTTCCTATCGTGTTCCAATTTTGAAGTCAAAGTAAATTTATAAAAAGTCAAAAGATTTGTTTATCGAGAAATTCGAGCTCAATTTGGTGTTTCCAATTAAATTGAAGCTTTAGAAAGTTTCTAATGATGATTTCAAACCTTTTTCATGAAGGGATCGAAGTCTAAAAACGTTCGGAAATTCGAATTTGATTTATAAGTTCATACGTTGTTTTTATATTTTTATTTATTTTTTTTACAGTAGCAGCTTTAAATTGTTTTTTATTTTATGATTTAGTAATTCAATTCAATCTCAAATCGTCTATAGTAATTTATAAATCCCAAAAATAATAAAGAAAAATTGTTATTACATAGTTTGGTACCCTGGTCGATCTGAAATTTTTTTTGAAGAAGATGAATATAAACACAGAATATAATACGGGTTTAATACAAATGGAATTCAGTATAAATCAGAAAACATGCATCAGCGTAATGTTTAAGGATTACTTCGAGTGTGCAAGAGGTCGCGGGTTCGAGCCTGGGCATGGGCTGCTATTTCTTCTTTAGAACACTCTTCTTTAAGGTAGTATTTTATTTTTTATTATTATTATTATTATTATTATTATTATTATTATTATTATTATTATTATTATTATTATTATTATTATTATTATTATTATTATTATTATTATTGAGGAATATTCATTTGAGTCCATAAATTAAGTTGAGATTCAAGGGACCAATGAGAGCGCGACATGTGTCGCGAAAATCACATGTGATTGAAAAAAAAAATTCAAAAATTTTTTTTGAAAAAAAAAATTTTTATTTTTTTTTCGAAATTTAAAAAAAAAAAAAATTTTTAAATTTTTTTTTTTTTACAATCACATGTGATTGAATTGTACAATCACATGTGATTGGATTTGCCATGCATAATCACATGTGATTGAGTTTACAATCACATGTGATTGACATGCATAATCACATATGATTTTTTTTTTAAAAAAAATTCGAAAAAAAAAATTTTGGAAAAATTCGAAAAAAAAATTTTCAAAAAAAAAAATTTTTCGAAAAAAAAAATTTGAAAAAAAAAATTTTCGAATTTTTTTTTCAATCACATGTGATTTTCGCGCCACATGTCGCGTTCTCATTGGTCCCTTTGTTTTCAAATAAATTTTTGGATGCAAGTGATTACAACTCTATTATTATTATTATTATTATTATTATTATTATTATTATTATTATTATTATTATTATTATTATTATTATTATTATTATTATTATCATTTTTATTATTATTGTTATTGTTATTATTATTGTTATTGTTATTATTATTATAACTATTATACAATTAGTAAGTATCATTTATTATTATTATTATTATTATTATTATTATTATTATTATTATTATTATTATTATTATTATTATTATTATTATTATTATTATTATTATTATTATTATTATTATCATGTCAATATTAATAATATGATTTCTAATATTATCATTTTAGTTAGTATTATGTAATATCACTAAATATTAATAGTAGTATTATTATTATTACTAACATTATTATAAGTATGATTATTATTATTATTATGAATATGATTATTATTATTATTATTGTTATTATTACTATTATTATGAGTATTATTATTTTCATTATTATTATCACCCTTATTGTTAATCTTATTTTCATAAAAATTGTTACTAGTATTATCATTATTATTATTATTAAAAATGAGTATTACAATTGTAAGTATTGTTATTATTATCATTATAAAGACATTACAACTTTTTACTTATTATTATTATTATTATTATTATTATTATTATTATTATTATTATTATTATTATTATTATTATTATTATTATTATTATTATTTTTATCATTATTTCAAAATGAGTATTATTATTATAACCACTGATATTATTATTATAAAGATATTACGACTTTTGGTTATTTATTAGTATTATTTTAACCAAATAGATATTAGTTACACAAAAATATATCTAAAACATATAACCTAACTTTATTATTATTTTTATAATAAGTAAGATATATAAAATAAATATATGTAAGTTATTAATGAAAAGCATAAATCATTTAGATAACAAGTATAGCACTAATAATATAAAAATTCGTTCGATTACGAGTATATGTGTTAATATAGATATATATGATATAGGTTCGTGAATCTGAGGCCAACCTTACACTTGTTCAGTATCGTCAATTGCATTATTACTACGAAATACAGTATTGTGAGTTCATTTGATTCCCTTTTACTCTTTACATTTTTGGGACTGAGAATACATGCGCTGTTTTTATAACTGTTTCCTAAATGCTTTTGAGATATATTTTGAAACTGAGAATACATGAACTGCTTTTATAAATGATTGGCGAAATAGACACAAATATTCAAAACTACATTCTATGATAGAATTATTTGAATTCAGAGGTTCGATTTAGTAGTTAACGGAGAGATGATTTTGCATTGCGTACGCATTATCTCCCGTTTTAACTACCATCGGTGGGATGATTTTGCATTGCACGCACGTACTAGCCCCCGATGTATTGTATTGTATTATAGTCGACTTTGTAGTTGGTAACGGAGGGTTGATTTTGCATTGCGTACGCATTAGCCCCCGTTTCAGCTACCCTCGTGAGATGATTTTGCATTGCGTATGCATTAGCTCCCGTTGTATAAATTATATTGTATTAACTACCACGGTGAGATGATTTTGTCATTGCACTACGCATTAGCTACCGTTGGTGAGTTGTTTGAAAGGTTCCGGTGTTCTTCATACGAATGATTTTACAGCAGGAGTAGACCTGCACAGATTGTTTTCTAATTATTAGTATCTTGTGGTCTATTAAACTATTGAAAATGATTATTTATGATAAACTAATGAACTCACCAGCCTTTTGATTGACTGAAATGCCCTGTTCATATTAATTATAAACGTTTCATATTAATTGGTTTCTTTGCGAGGTTTTGACCTCTATATGAGACGTTTTTCAAATCTTGCATTCGTTTTTAAAAACAACCATAACCTTTATTATTGAATAAAGGTCTTAATGACATAATTTAGATTGTCTATCAAAGACAATCTCCTCAAATAAATAAGTTTTTACACAACTCATTACAATATGATCAAATATAATACAACAAATACTCCGAATGCAAGTGATAACGCCAAAATTATACATGTTTGTTGCCGTTATTTCGATCCAAAGTTGTTCCATTTTTATGTAATTGTTGTACGTATGTATTGTAATTCATGTATATTTGTAAAAATCCATTGTGAATGAATAAATGAAGACCAACAGCAAAAACAGAGTTAAAACGAAGATTAAACGCGCAAAACAGCCCGAAACCACTGAAACAGGTCTAAATGCGGCGCATCTGTCTTAGATGCGGTGCATCTATGCACCAAATAATTCCCGACAGTTTCAGATGCGGAGCATGCAGACTTCTGGACCAAAACAGCCCCAGATGCGGCGCATCTGAGATGGATGCGGCGCATCCAAGCCAGATGCGGCGCATCTGTCCCAGATGCGGCGCATCTGACCCCCTGCCGACAGTTCTGAGTGCAGAATCGAGCTGGAATCTACTGAAAGAAAAGAGATGCGGCGCATCCCAAAGAGATGCGGCGCATCTGGTCACTTTCTGGCCAAAATACCTAACTTTTGAGGCTATTTAATGGAGTCTTTGGTTACTTACTTGAGACACCTTCACTACTACGTTCTCCCCCAGTTTTAAGACGATTTTCAAGGTCCAAGGAAGGCTGCAAGTTAATCTCCACTCTTTCAACATCAATATTAAGCTAGGATCGTTTATCGCAATTGGTACTATTGTTCTATATCTTTTTAACATGAATTCAACTTGTATTTACTGTTTCATTAGTTCTACTATGATTATGTTAGGCTAAAAGCCTTGTGTGTTTGCTTCAATGTAAGATTTATGGCTTGGGATTGTTCTATACTTTGATGTTATGCTAGTTATACATATGTTTGATTGATTTAATTATCTAGTTCAACCGTAAGAACCATTGTTATGCATGTTTAGATCATTACTTCAATTATATAGATTGCAACCTATTAATGTGAGTTAACTAGGAAAACAATCTATACTTCAATACATCTAGTAATCTTAACTATTAGATACATACACTAAGTGATTTTGTTATGTGTTTAATATGGTAATTGAATAAGTTCCAAAGCAACATAGTTATGAAATTACCTCAAGTGATTGTTGTAATTAAGGTTTCACGTGAGTTTAACCGGGTTGAATCTAGTTAGTTAATCAATTTAAATCACCATGTTCTTTCAAGAAATCCATTGTTGTAACTATCTTTATATTCTAGTTCAATTATACGAGTTATGACTTGATTTATGTGAATTTATCAAAGGCTATAATTTGTACTTCAACACCTAGTGATCTAGACACCTATATGTGAATATAGGATGGTAATTGGATGATATTTAGGTTTTACAATCATGTAGTTTACTTAGAGTGATCTTAGTAAACTAGGTTTTATGTGAATTTAACCAAGAAAGAATCTTGTTGATTAAACATAGTTCTTAAGTTTATAGATATTGTGAAATTGATATAAACTACTCTATTGTAACTATCGCATAACGGTTTTAATTATAAAAGAACAATCCCTGTCATTTATCAAGCAAAGAAGTAAACACCGCATTCTCATTCTTGTTAATTATTATTTTTATTTACTGTTTCGTTAAACAAAAACACAACTTCAAATACAAAACCCCTTTTTAGAATAATTAATCGTGGTAAAATCATTTAAACAAACTTCTCCCTGTGGATCGAACTGGTCAATTTACTTGCTAGTTACTACATGATCGGGTTTTAGTTGCCTGTATTATGTGTTAATTATTAAGCATATTGTCTACATTTTAAAGGTTACGTCTTGACACATCAACTTTTTGGCGCCGCTGCCGGGGAGCGGTTTTGTTAAAAGATTTTAATAAACTTTGAATTATTTGATCCTTTTGTAGGAATTCAATTCCTAGAAAAGTTACTTTTTATTGTATGCTTGTGTTTTTGCAATTGGTTTGTTTGTGGTGTTGTGATTGCAGGATAGGTATTAGTGCATGAATCTACGTTCTTCCAACTCTAATTTAATTTCTTCATATCCTGAACCTGAAAGAGAACTTCACGAACGCTTAAGAGCTCAAGAAGTAGAATCTCTTGCTCAAGGTTTAGAATCACTTTCGTTAGATTCTAACTCTGAACCAATTGTTCAACCAATCATCGAGCCAGTCATTAAAGAAGAGGAAGAGATGACTGCTACAAATCAAACGATAGATGCTTTGATGAAGGCAACAAGGACAGGACAAGGCCACGAAATTTTTCAACCTACGATGACTGATGGTTTTGAAATAAAGGGGCAATTTCTCCACATGGTGACTAATACATGCCAATTTGGTGGGGCCCCAAATGAAGATGCTAATGAGCATCTTCGTAAGTTTGTAAGCATTTGCAAGCTTTTCAAAATCAAAGATGTCTCCGATGAAGTTGCATGTCTAAAAATCTTTCCATGGTCCCTAAAGGATGATGCAAGAGATTGGCTAGACTCATTACCGGAAGGTTATATTGAAAACTGGAATGATATGATGGACAAATTTTTGTCAGAATTCTTCCCTGCTTCGAAAGCAGCAAAATTGCAAAGTGACATAAATCACTTCAAGCAAAAGTCTAACGAGACTCTTTATGAAGCTTGGACCCGATTTAATAAAATGCTTAGGTTATGTCCTCAACACGGGTTGAATACATTCCAAAAAGTCTAAATTTTCTATAAAGGAGTCAATGTGGCTACCCGGAAGGATATAGATGTTGCAGCAGGAGGATCAATCATGAAAAAAATGCCCGAAGATGCTCACACGATAATTGCCGATATAGCAGCCCATTCTCATAATTGGCATCAGGAGATGGAATTCTCTAGATCGTCAACAGTTGCTAATGTCGAAAGCAACGATGAAATCGCTGCATTAAAAGTTCAATTGGCAAATCAAGCAAGGCAAATCGAGAAGGTAACCAAATAAATGCACGCTATCAGGGTAGGGTGCGAGTTGTGCCAAGGTCCCCATCTCACGCGAGATTGCGACCAAACGACGATGGAAGAGCAAGCAAATTTCCTAGGTTACATGCGAAAAGGTGAGATGAATTTTGACGACTTTTCGGCGGTTGAAGCAAATAACCGGAAATATCCTCCTGTCAACAGTTATCAAATAGGAGGACCTTCAAGTTCAAACAACAACTACCACGGAGGAAATGCAGGTTACCAAAATAACCGGAATTTCTAGAATCAAAATCAAAGAAATGCACCACCGGGTTACAATCATCTAAACAATCGTAATCAACCCCCACGAAATTACCAAAATAATTTCCAACACAATCAACCACAAGCACTTATACAACCACAACCTGAGAAGAAATCCGGTTTAGAAGATCTGTTGAGAGATTTTATGGTTAAACACGAACAAAATGCAGAAATTCAAACTCAGCAAATTCGCAATCAACAAGCTACGATTCAAAACTTAGAAAGGGATGTTGGAAGGATCTCACAGTTACTAGCAGAGAGACCACCTGGTGCTCTCCCCTCAAATATTCAAGTGAATCCTAGTAACAATCAAATAAGGAATGAGCATGTAAATGCTATAACCACTAGAAGCGGTTTAACTACTAACCAGGAGACCCTTAAGTCCCCAGAAGTTCCCTTGTCTCCTTCTGTTTTGTAGGTGCCTGTTGATGTAGATGAGCATGTTGAAAAAGAGCAAGAGAAAGGTGATCCACCGGAGGTCATATCGAAGAAAAGTGAAGAACCACCAGTGAAGGTGTACAAGGCACCTATTCCATACCCAAAAGCGTTGAAGAAAGATAGACTCGTGAGCCAATATCAGAAATTTATGGATATGATCAAGCAAATCAGCATTAACATGCCACTCGCGGAGGTTCTTAAGGGTATGCCCCATTACGGGAAGTTTTTGAAAGATCTCATATCCTCGAAAGGAAAATACCAAGAAGTATCTGCCACATTCCTCCATGAGGAGTGTTCGGCCATCTTGAAAAAGAAAAATGTACCTCCAAAATTGGGAGATCCGGGTAGTTTTATCATACCATGTATGATGGGTGATTCGGTAGTGTATGATGCGCTAGCCGACCTAGGTGCAAGTGTTAACCTAATGCCTTACTCGTTATATTTGAAACTTGACTTAGGAGATTTGAAACCAACCCGGATGGGTATTCGATTAGCAAACCAATCATTTGATACTCCCATAGGTATAGCCGAGGATATTCTTGTAAAAGTTGGCTCACTTGTCTTTCCTGTCGACTTTGTTATTCTAGAAATGCAAGAGGACACAAAAGTTCCTATCATTTTAGGACGTCCTTTCCTTAACACTGCAGATGCTATCATTAATGCCCAAAAAGAAAAATTAAGTCTAGGTGTGGGAGACGAGAGAATAGTTTGTAATATTGACAAAGCCATGAAAAGACCCACTTCCACCGATGACTCTTGTTTTCAAATTGATGTTATAAACTTTTGTGTTGAGAATGAATACAGGAGCTACTTGAAATTGATACCTCGGGGTTTTCCCCGGTGAGTGAAAGTGAATATTTCAATATTGATGAGGATTTTGATGAGTTGATGAAAGTGGTCACGGATGATGAGACCATGAAAGAAGAATTTCCTAAGGAAGAAGAATCATTTGAAGATATCGGAAATAAAGATAGATTCCAAATAAAGAATTCCTTGGAAGAACCACCCGTACTAGAGCTTAAGGAGCTACCTAAACACTTAGAGTATGCTTACCTCGAAGGTACATCTCAATTACAGGTAATTATTGCTTCACATCTTTCCGGTAACGAGAAGAAAAGGTTAATCTCTGTTTTGAAAACCCATAAAAAGGCTATAGCTTGGAAAACGACCGAAATTCCAGGGATAAACCTGTCTTATTGTACAAATAAAATTCTCCTTGAGAATGACTTCAAACCAGTAGTACAAAGATAACGCAGACTAAATCCCAACATGAAAGAGGTTGTTAAAAAGGAGGTAGTCAAGCTTCTTGACGCCGGGTTAATCTACCCCATCTCCGATAGTCCTTGGGTTAGTCCAGTACAAGTAGTACCCAAAAATGGGGTTACAACCATTATTGTAAAAGAAAAAGACGAACTCGTTCCAACTAGAACGGTTACCGGCTGGAGAGTCTGTATTGATTACAGGCGTCTCAATGATGCCACTAGAAAAGATCATTTCTCGTTGCCTTTTATTGATCAAATGATTGAACGATTAGCGGGGAAAGAATACTATTGATTTCTAGATGGTTTCTCCGGTTACTTCCAAATTCCAATTGATCCCAACAACCAAGAAAAGACCACATTCACTTGTCCTTTTGGGACCTTTGCCTATCGCCGCATGCCATTTGGTTTATGCAATGCACCCGGAACCTTTCAAAGGTGCATGATGGCAATTTTTGATGATATGGTAGAGGATTGTATGGAAGTCTTCATGGATAACTTTTTCGTGTTTGGAGACTCCTTTGAATCGTGTCTTTTTAACCTTGAACGTATGCTTATCCGATGTGAGAAAGCAAATTTGGTCCTGAATTGGGAAAAATGCCACTTCATGGTGAAGGAGGGCATTGTACTTAGTCACAAAATATCTCGTGCTGGAATAGAGGTAGATAAAGCTAAAATTGAAGTTATCTCTAAGCTACCTATACCGACGAATGTCAAGGCAATTAGAAGCTTTCTTGGTCACGCGGGATTTTATAGGCGATTTATCAAAGATTTCTTTAAAATTGCCCGTCCAATGACCAAACTTCTTGAAAAGGATGCTCCATTTGACTTCGATTCAAATTGTGAGAATGCATTCTCCATTCTAAAGTCAAAACTCACACAAGCTCCCATTATCGTGTCTCCGAATTGGAGTATGCCTTTTGAGTTAATGTGTGACGCGAGCGACTATGCCTTAGGAGCTGTCTTAGGATAACGACCCGATAATCATTTTCGTCCAATTTATTATGCGAGCAAAATTCTAACGGGAGCTCAAATTAATTACACCACCACGAAAAAAGAGCTCCTAGCGGTTGTTTATGCGTTTGATAAATTTCGGTCATATTTGGTGTTGTCCAAGACCATTGTTTACACGGATCATTCGGCTCTTAGGTACTTATTCTCGAAACTAGATGCAAAACATTGTCTCATACGTTGGGTTCTTCTACTTCAAGAGTTTGACATTGAGATACGTGATAAGAAAGGAGCCGAGAATCTAGTCGCCGATCATTTATCCCGACTTGAAAACCCCGAATTAGAACAACTTGATGATACAATCATCAAGGACACATTTCCTGATGAATCTCTAATGAGGGTTGACAAGGAATCTGAAATCCCATGGTTTGCCCATTTTGCAAACTATCTTGCTTCAAGCATTCTTCAAAAAGGACTTGCTTATCAACAAAAGAAGAAATTCTTTGCGGATTTGAAGTCCTATTTCTGGGAACATCCCGACCTATTTCGTGTTGGTGCGGATCAAATGATTCACCGTTGTGTGTACGGAAAAGAGGCTCAACAAATTCTCGAGTATTGCCATCAAGGGCCCACTGGCGGTCATTTCGGACCAAACCACACCGCAATAAAAATCCTTGACTCGGGCTTTTATTGGCCCACGATCTTTAAAGATGCCCATAATTTTGTTCGGACTTGCAATGCATGCCAACGAACGGGTAACATGACGAAAAAGGATGAGATGCCTCAAACCGGCATCCAAGTTTGTGAAATCTTTGATATTTGGGGAATCGATTTCATGGGACCATTTCCAAGTTCCCATAAGTGCAAATACATCCTAGTAGCCGTTGACTATGTATCTAAGTGGCCTGAAGCAAAAGATTTACCTACGAATGATGTTAGGGTGGTGGTGAACTTCTTGAAAAATCTCTTCTCGCGCTTTGGAATCCCAAAAGCGCTCATATCCGATCGAGGAACTCATTTTGCCAACAACCTTCTTGAAAAGGTGTTGAAGAATTATGGCGTAACTCATCGTTTCTCTACTCCGTACCACCCGCAAATGAGTGGTCAAGTGGAGAACACAAATCGTGCCTTGAAACGCATACTTGAGAAGACGGTTGATAACAACCCTAAGATTTGGCAATGCAAGTTAGATGATGCATTGTGGGCCTTTAGGACTGCTTTTAAAACACTAATCGGTACCACACCATTTAGACTTGTATACGGTAACGCATGCCATCTTTCGGTTGAAGTGGAACATAGAGCGTACTGGGCATTAAAACTTTGTAATTTAGACATGGAAAAGGCTGGTGAAAACCGATTCATGCAAATGCATGATTTGGAAGAGTTGAGGTTAGAAGCGTACGAGAATTCGAGCTCGTATAAGGAGAAAACGAAAAGGTGGCATGATGCCCGATTGAAAGAAGTGAAAGAGTTTAAAACCGGTGATAAGGTTTTGGTTTTTAACTCACGGTTTAAATTTTCTCCCGGAAAGTTGAAGTCCCGATGGATGGGACCTTATTTGGTGAAACATGCATTCCCATCGGGATATGTTGAGTTGTTTGGAAACAGAAATACCTTCAAGGTGAATGTTCATCGCTTGAAACTCTATTTCGATGGAGTGGACACCACAGTTCGAGATGACATCACCCTATTCCCCAACGCTAATTAGCTTGGGACGGAGTCGCGTGAACGACTCGTTAAACTTCACAACATGTATATAGTCCCACTCGTGTACGTATTTTAATAAATTTGAGTGTTTTGAGTGATTTCTAAGTTATTATACGAACCAAGTTGTTTAGGGACCTTCCGAAATGTTTAAAACGCGAAAAAACATCAAAAGCTGGTGCAACAGGGGCAGATGCGCAGCATCTATGATGGGTGCGCCGCATCTGCAGACAAGAAAAATCCCGAGAGTTTTGAATGCGCCGAGAATGGGTCATGCGCCGCATCTGTAACTCATTTTGGGGATTTTTCTGAAGATGACGTAATTTTTCCTGATGTGTGACAGGTTTGGTTGATGTTGGTTTGTTTCAAAAACAATTTCTTTTCAAGTTTGGTGTGTAATAACTAGATAATATTTTGGATAATTGTAATTTGAATAATTTAGATAATTGTAAGTGGGGTTTTTAGTACATGGAGTACACCCCCATTTATTTGTGTGAATCGTATGGTACCTTTGTTTGAATTGCTACAGGTGAGCATTGTGCTATATGCTGCATTTTTACAGAAGACTGGCAGTAAATTCAGCACATACTTGATTGGTGATTGTTTTGTGGTTGCAAGAAGCGGATGATGTTCTTATGCTGGCATTCAGTTCAGCGCCATCATCCCGTGAACTTCGGTTTTAAACCTTGAAAGTAATAAACTCTCTTACACTCTTTGACCCTCTTGAATTTAAATTTTTCTGATTTCATGTAACGAGGGCGATACATGAACTCAAGTGTGGGGAGGAAGTTATAAATTCTTTCGGGTTTTTGATTTTGGTTAAAAAGGCTTAAAATGGTGAAAATTTTTAAACTTTTATCTTCATAAATTCAAATTTTGTTTAAAATTTGTAGATTTTAAAACTAGGTGTATACACCGAAATTATTATCACAAAACAAATTAAGAAACAACCAAATGATTGAGTTTGTCATATAAAAGATATAATCATCATGCTATACCACATTCTGGATGAAATAAAAATCATCAAGTAATTTGTTGTTCTAACAATCTAATCCAATGCTCATCCATGTAATGATTGTGATGGAAGTCAAGTCTTCCAATATGACACACTTGCTAACTTATGTTAGAAGTCGTAGTCCAGAAAAGCTGTAGGTTGACGAAAAATCTTGAAAAGTCATCTCTATCATCGGCTAGAAATCCACCTCACCTCAGCATCAAACAGGGTTTTTGGTGGTCAGACTTATCCTAACCATGAGATGAATCTGTCTCGTACAATGGGGGGCACAGTGCAAATTAGCTTTTAAGACTAATGAATCTAATCCCCAGATGGATGATCTCCGTAAAGATCAACCGCATCTATGTTGACCGCGGTCAACATACATATGCCATAACAAATTGAGGTGTGCAAACTCATGGTTCACCGATGATATTTGGACATGATATAGTTTCTTCTAAAACTTATGCTATTTTATGAACTATATTGTGTAAAACCATTTTTAGGACATCCGGTTTCAAGTTCCATGATACTTCAATCATGGGGGCGAGTAGCTTGCTAAGCGCCGACTGAGGCTTCGGTTTTCAGTTACCCTCAACCGGACTTTGAGGTTAAAATCGGAAAACTTGATTAGTGTAAAAACTAACATGAATAATTTTCAAAACATAAAAGGTTTTTCGCAAAGGTCCTAATTTCCCTAAGGATCCAAATTTTCAAGAAATGTGGACTTTAAAACCCACCTTTCGACTTTGGCGTGATTTCATTTCGCGTGTGTACTCCAAAGGTGTGTGTATACTCAAAACGCGTGAGTTTGATTCGTGTGTGAAATAAAAGTGTGAGTGTGTATATATTGTGACCCGAGTGTGATTTCCATATAGCGTGAGTTATTGTGTTACTAAATAACTTGTGTGTCTTGTGTATTATATCGAGTGAGTGTGAGTCCCATTTTTTGTGTTCTCACTTAAATAAGTGTGTGTACTATAGTAAATTTCAAATTCTTGTAAGTCTTGCTTGAGGACAAGCAAGGTTTAAGTATGGGGATTTTGATAACGCCAAAATTATACATGTTTATTGCCGTTATTTCGATCCAAAGTTGTTCCATTTGTATGTAATTGTTGTACGTATGTATTGTAATTCATGTATATTTGTAAAAGTCCATTGTGAATGAATAAATGAAGACCAACAGCAAAAACAGAGTTAAAACGAAGATTAAACGCGCAAAACAGCCCGAAATCACTGAAACAGGTCTAAATGCAGCGCATCTCTCCTAGATGCGGCGCATCTATGCACCAAATAATTCCCGACAGTTTCAGATGCGGAGCATGCAGACTTCTGGACCAAAACAGCCCCAGATGCGGCGCATCTGAGATGGATGCGGCGCATCCAAGCCAGATGCGGCGCATCTGACCCCCTGCCGACAGTTCTGAGTGCAGAATCGAGCTGGAATCTACTGAACGAAAAGAGATGCGGCGCATCCCAAAGAGATGCGGCGCATCTGGTCATTTTCTGGCCAAAATACCTAACTTTTGAGGCTATTTAATGGAGCCTTTGGTTACTTACTTGAGACACCTTCACTACTACGTTCTCCCCCAGTTTTAAGACGATTTTCAAGGTCCAAGGAAGGCTGCAAGTTAATCTCCACTCTTTCAACATCAATATTAAGTTAGGATCGTTTATCGCAATTGGTACTATTGTTCTATATCTTTTAAACATGAATTCAACTTGTATTTACTGTTTCATTAGTTCTACTATGATTATGTTAGGCTAAAAGCCTTGTGTGTTTGCTTCAATGTAAGATTTATGGCTTGGGATTGTTCTATACTTTGATGTTATGCTAGTTATACATATGTTTGATTGATTTAATTATCTAGTTCAACCGTAAGAACCATTGTTATGCATGTTTAAATCATTACTTCAATTATATAGATTGCAACCTATTAATGTGAGTTAACTAGGAAAACAATCTATACTTCAATACATCTAGTAATCTTGACTATTAGATACATACACTAAGTGATTTTGTTATGTGTTTAATATGGTAATTGAATAAGTTCCAAAGCAACATAGTTATGAAATTACCTCAAGTGATTGTTGTAATTAAGGTTTCACGTGAGTTTAACCGGGTTGAATCTAGTTAGTTAATCAATCTAAATCACCATGTTCTTTCAAGAAATCCATTGTTGTAACTATCTTTATATTCTAGTTCAATTATACGAGTTATGACTTGATTTATGTGAATTTATCAAAGGCTATAATTTGTACTTCAACACCTAGTGATCTAGACACCTATATGTGAATATAGGATGGTAATTGGATGATATTTAGGTTTTACAATCATGTAGTTTACTTAGAGTGATCTTAGTAAACTAGGTTTTATGTGAATTTAACCAAGAAAGAATCTTGTTGATTAAACATAGTTCTTAAGTTTATAGATATTGTGAAATTGATATAAACTACTCTATTGTAACTATCGCATAACGGTTTTAATTATAAAAGAACAATCCCTGTCATTTATCAAGCAAAGAAGTAAACACCGCATTCTCATTCTTGTTAATTATTATTTTTATTTACTGTTTCGTTAAACAAAAACACAACTTCAAATACAAAACCCCTTTTTAGAATAATTAATCGTGGTAAAATCATTTAAACAAACTTCTCCCTGTGGATCGAACTGGTCAATTTACTTGCTAGTTACTACATGATCGGGTTTTAGTTGCCTGTATTATGTGTTAATTATTAAGCATATTGTCTACATTTTAAAGGTTACGTCTTGACACATCAGCAAGTTTAAACAATATAAAAAATTATGCCGACTCCAAATCTTGACCTTGGGTTGGCATACGATAGCGGAAGCGTTTTTAATATTCACCTGAGAATAAACATGCTTAAAACGTCAACAAAAATGTTGGTGAGTCATAGGTTTAATTTCTATATAATAATCATAACATTTAATAAGCCACAAGATTTCATTTAATTAAATGCGCATGATCATTACAACTGCAAAAATCATTCATACGATGAGTCGCCTGGTAACCGACCTTAACATAGAGTGCTTAAGATATCTGGCATCATACATTCCACTATTCAAATGTATGACAAGAACCTTTCAAAGTACTAAAGCATTTCCACTATTCGAAAATGGGGGTGGTTGGTGCCCGTAGATCTACCTTTAGGATTCGCGTCAATTAGTGTTTTTCACTAATTCTTAGGTTACCAAGCATAATAATAATAAGTACAGATATCCGGTATAACAAAACAATCGTAGAATGTAGTTTCATGAACTTGTGCTTATTTTGTAAAACATTTATAAATTTGCATGTATTCTCATCTCAAAATAATTTAGATAGTAAAAATGGGACTATAACTCACTTGTGATGATTTCAGAATAGATGGTGATAAGAATTGGCCTTTTGACAAATTCACGAACCTAATAATAATATTCTTGTGTCAAGATATATATATATATATAATTAATATTCCATACTTATGATACTTGTGATAATTTTAATTGTCCATTGTTAGTAATCCAACGTTCGTAGTCCAATAGTCCAATAGTCCAACAGTATAAATATATATATATATAAATATAAATGCGTATATTGTGTTAGAATTCACTAACACTATAATATATTGTCTTAATATAATAAGACACATAATATGTATATTGTCTGAAGCAGTCCGCGACCCATTGTATACATATCTCAGGCTCGATCACAACTCAAAGTATATAATATTTTGGAATCCACTTTGACCCACAGCTAACTCGAGATTATTGCCAATGGTGTCTAATAGTTCGTTCCAATAATATATATAGAAGAAGTCAAAATGATATGTCAAAACTTTGTATACGAATCCACGGTGATCAAGTCATATATATATATATATATATATATATATATATATATATATATATATATATATATATATATATATATATATATATATATATATAGTGCCTTACGATCTTTATTAAGACTATAATATATTGTCGTAGAACTTAATCACGACTATTATAAATTATATTTCCATAAGTTCAGGAACAAGACATGTATAAATACATGTAGGATACAAGGTAAATGTGATGACCCGGAAATTTCCGATCAAATTTAAACTTAATCTTTATATGGTTTCGACACGATAAGCAAAGTCTGTAATGTTGAGTCTCAAAATTTTTGAACTGTTTCATTTATTCAAATACCCTTCGACTGTTCTCGATGATTCACGAACAACTAATTGTAAATAGATACATATATATTGAAAAATATAAATATATATTAATTTGAAATATAATTTGACATAATATATGATTTAATTGTAAGAACTAAATTGTAAAATAATAATCTATATAATATAATTGTTATTTAAGATGAATATATATATATATATATATCAGTGTACCCATCGAACAACTCACACACGTAAATCTCTATCTTTATATTATTACTCGGATATTATTATTATTATTAACAAAGTAATATATTTATTAAATATTAAAAATAAAATATATAAAAACAAATAATTAACAGTAAACGGTTTTAGGTCGCCATTTGATTCCATTTTCTGTCTACTTTTTCATTTCTATCCGTGAGTTATAATTATTGCATTATTATTATTATTATTATTATTATCATTATAATATATATATTATTACATATTATTAAGCTGGAAACACGTTTTAGCAATTGTGATTGACATGAATGGACTGTGTTTGTTTTCAACTTTTAAACATAATAATATTATATATAAACATCTATACATATCCATACATGCATATCGACATATTACACTAAACAAAATATAAATGAATATCTTCTGATGGGCCACTTAAAAATTTGAATGGACAGCAATTTGGATTCTTTTGTTTGGCCATAATATCTCCTTCTAAGATTACTCTAACATGGAAGAACAATAACACCACATATACATAAATCAATAAACAAAGAGTTAGAGATATCAACTGAAACCAAACACCCATATCTCATTCTATTTATAACCGACACCTTACCACTTCAATTCATCAACCCATCTATCTATTTTCTACTTCTGTTCTTATTTGTTTGATCGAACAAACCCACTCTCCATCAACCACCATTAAATCAAACCGCACACCTCATGTATATCGATCACTGTAGTAGCCATTTTCGTTATTGTTTTTGCTTGTTGTTGTAAGAAAGTGTACACCATCAAACACACCTTTGGCTTGGTTCCGGTTGACAATTGTAAATCACCATCACAAATCCACTTTGGTCTTCATCTTATTCATAAACTCAAACAACTACCGGTACTATATTTTTTTTTTTGAAACAGACCCAACGACCCCTTTACTTGTTCCAAACCGAGTAATGCTTGGTTAAATAATTCGTTTCTTAGTAAGTTACCTAACAACAAACGATGATAACCTGTTATCCCTATTTTGTACCCAAGTCGAGGTAAAACACAAGGGTATTATTCCTCCTGTTATCCAGCTAAACCAACACCATTACAACACCAACTCACCATCATTCAACCCGTTGCTGTCTTACTTCTTTTTCTTCATTTTCTGTTTCGTTTGAAGTATTGTTACTATCCTTCTTTTCTATTTCATTTAAAAATCATCACAACCGCCACCACTAGTTATTCTTCTTCCTTATTCTTTATTCGCTATTATGCAAACACACTCAGCTGCTATTGCTCCTGTTCTTGTAGGCTTCACCACTATAGCCACGCTATGAACACCTTAGAATAAACCATTGCTGCTACTGTTTAACTAGTTCCATTCTATCAGGTTTTTGTAACAAAATGAGATAAGTGGAACATGTTCACCTTCTAAAAATGGTCGTCCACTTGGGTACATTTATTAATATTGTACAGCATTTTCCAAATTACAAATGGAAGTAGTTACAAAAGGTATGGCCGATAACTTTAAATAGACAACACCCATTTGAAGATTCTTTTGAGCTGTACCACTTTTCTTTATTGAATTTTTTTTTTAGTCAAGTAACAAAACAGAACTCGGATAGGTTAGACTGATTTGATATTGGGCCGTAATTTTTTTTCTCTATTAGTCCATGTTTCTTTTCGGTTGGGCTACCATTTGATATTGGGCCAAATTATACATGGTCCTTTGGGTTTCAATTAGATAATAATGATATTGAATAATCTGAGTTTTTTTGGCGAGACTATATTTATGATGGTGATACCGATATTGATGATGAACGTACGTAATCATGATTATGATTCATGATTATTATCTATGATTAAGACTAGGAGTTATGGTTATGAATTATGATGAAGTAGAAGATGATGGACGTACGAGGATGATGATAGGGATTATGTAGAATGATAATGAGAATACGCACGATGGTACGAATATGATTGATAATTATGATCATGATTAAAATGCTATGTAAATTATGATGATGATAGATGATACATGATTTAAAAGAATGATGAAATTAATGAGAGGATAATGTTTGGGTTATGAAAATGGAAACAGATCAGGGTTAAAAGAATTTAGGGAGGTGATTAAAACAGAAAATGGTAAATGGAGTAGTGGTTAGGGGAGTTTTCGAGTTAGCGGGATGTCGCGGGTTCAAACCCGGACTTGGGCATTTTTTAAGGACTACTCCTTTGAGGTAGTATTACTATTACCATTATTATTATTGTTGTTATTATTACTATTATTATTATTATTATTATTATTATTATTATTTTTATATATCATAAGTACTAGTATTAGTATTATTATTAGTAGTATTATCATTATAATCAAAAACAACTTTTATTACTATTATTGATATTATGTTACCAAATAAACATTTCGTATATAAAAATATACTTTTAGTAATATTACATATAAGTAAGTATTAATCACATTAACATTTTATATAGATATTCATATATAACAAGTTAAGTATTTTTAATATAATATTAACCAAATATATATATTAATATAACTATATAAATATTAGTCATTATAAGTGTATATATACATAAATTAAATATATATATATAATATAAGTATAATATATGAAATTGTTCAATTATGATTATAGGTATTAATATATATATATATATATATATATATATAAATGATATAGGATCGTGAATCCGAGGCCAACCATATACTTGTTCATTGACGTCATATGTATTTTTACTACAAAATACAGTATGGTGAGTTTCATTTGCTCCCTTTTACTCTTTACGTTTTTGGGCTGAGAATACATGCAAATGCTTTATTAACTGTTTTAAAATATTTATATGCGTGAGTTTCATTTGCTCCCTTTTACTCTTTACATTTTTGGGCTGAGAATACATGCAAATGCTTTATTAACTGTTTTAAAATATTTATATGCGTGAGTTTCATTTGCTCCCTTTTACTCTTTACGTTTTTGGGCTGAGAATACATGCAAATGCTTTATTAACTGTTTTAAAATATTTATATGCGTGAGTTTCATTTGCCTTTTTACCCTTTATATTTTTGGGCTGAGAATACATGCGCAATTTTTATAAATGTTTTACGAAATAGACACAAGTAATCGAAACTACATTATATGGTTGAATTATCGAAATCGAATATGCCCCTTTTTATTAAGTCTGGTAATTTAAGAATTAGGGAACAGACACCCTAATTGACGCGAATCCTAAAGATAGATCTATCGGGCCCAACAAGCCCCATCCAAAGTACCGGATGCTTTAGTACTTCGAAATTTATATCATGTCCGAAGGAGGATCCCGGAATGATGGGGATATTCTTATATGTATATTGTGAATGTCGGTTACCAGGTGTTCAATCCATATGAATGATATTTTTGTCTCTATGCATGGGACGTATGTTTATGAGAAATGGAAATATGAAATCTTGTGGTCTATTAAAATTATGAAATGATTTTTTATGTTAAACTAATTAACTCACCAACCTTTTGGTTGACACTTGAAAGCATGTTTATTCTCAGGTACGAAAGAAATCTTCCGCTGTGCATTTGATCATTTAAAGATATTACTTGGAGTCATTCATGACATATTTCAAAAGACGTTGCATTCGAGTCGTTGAGTTTATCAAGATCATTATTAAGTCAATTATAGTTGGATATATTATGAAATGGTATGCATGTCTGTCAATTTCAGATGTAATGAAAGATTGTCTTTTCAAAACGAATGCAATGTTTGTAAAATGTATCATATAGAGGTCAAGTACCTCGCGATGTAATCAACTGTTGGGAATCATTTATAATCGATATGGACTTCGTCCGGGTGGATTAGGACGGGTCCTTTCAGTTGGTATCAGAGCAGAGGTCTTAGCGAACCAAGTCTGCATTAGTGTGTCTAACTGATAAGTCGTTAGGATGCATCAGTGAGTCTGGACTTCGACCGTGTCTGCATGTCAAAAGTTTTGCTTATCATTTCTAGTCGGAAATCATCTGCTTATCATCCTTAGGAAATTACATGCTCATTATTCTTAGTCTAGACACGTTTTACTGCATTGACTGCATGAATAGTGTAAAGACAAAAATTCATATCTTAGCGTATCTGCTACTTCATATCTTAGCGTATCTGTTACTGTAACTTTGTCTGACATATTCCGTAAATTCCTCCGTAACTTATGGAATTTTAGTATTATATATGCATATGTAAATTATGTATTGCAGAGTACTAATCTACATCATATAATCTGTTTCTTATCAAAAATCCTTCATCTGATCGTACGAGATGAATCCCTCAACCAATTCGAATTCTTAGGGTTCCGACAGCTATTCCGATATGGAGTTTCAACTAAGCTCCGAAAGCAGAGTCACCAGAATGAATCAACCAAATCATTTGATGGGTTCGTAGTCTACTTAATCATTGGAGACAAGAAGAAGGTGATCCCTTCCGTCAACCGAATCCACCTCTTGACGAAGAACCTGAAACACTTACCGGCGAACCTATTCGAAACACCATTTTCAGCCTCATTTCCAGAGTATCTTGAAAAGATTATATTCTATCTATAATTCTAAACCTTATTCATCCACTCGTTCTGACCGACAATCATCCCAGAACCATAGATGAAGGCAACGAGCTTCGCGCTCAAGTAATCAATTTAGAAAATGTAGTACAAAATGTACCAGCTTCAGCAACATCATCAGCACCAGTACCATCAACAATCTATGCCTCAACATGTCATTTTGTACCTCGAGTATAATCATCATTCTACGTATCGTTCTACATCGATTATCTTCGTTCTTCATGACGATTAAGTAATCTCTAAATATTTTAGAGATTATGTAATCTAGTTCTAACGGTAAACCAAATGAGTTGAATATCATATTAACTCAATGAATCCATGATTATATCTGAAGAAAATATATGTGTATATATGTTTTCATAAAGATTGTAATTAAAAATTCCTTCGTACAAACTGTTAATGGTGAAAATATTTTAACGGGTAGGTAATACCCGAGGAATATTTAAATCTCACGTTAATAAGTTACACTGTACATTCTTCAATTCAAATTCAGCAGTCATTAACAACACTGCTCAAATTCACACATATACGTATCCGTTCACCAAAGAACAACTATTTTCATCCAAGTTCAATTTCATATTTGGATTTTGACCTATCAGAATCCAACAAGTGGCATAATGAAGAAAACATTTGACAAAAATAAAATTTGTTAGAAACAGACTAATTAACTATGAGAAATTTTGTTAAGAATCCACGCTAACTATTTCCAGCTAACTGTTCCTAGCTAACTGATTACATTTTATTTATCGCAATTTAATTATCGCAATTTACATTCTCGCAATTTTATTTATTGTCATTTAATTTCTGTTATTTACTTTACGCACTTTATTTATCGTTATTTAATTCCTGTTATTTATTTTACACACTTTAAATGTCGGGACACGTATACAAGGTTTTGACATATCATATCGACGCATCTATATATACTATTTGGAATCACCATAGACACTCTATATGCAGTAATGATCGAGTTCTCTATACAGGGTTGAGGTTGATTCTACAATAATATATATACTTTGAGTTGTGATCGAGTCTGAGACAAATACGGGTCACGATACGTATTAATTAATTCGAATATTATATATTAAACTAGATATGAATTATTGAATTGCTAACTGTGGACTATCAACTGTGGACTACCAACATTGGACAATTAAAATGAATTACAATATTGACTATAACATATGAAACTAAACAATTCTTCAAGTTTGCCACTTGAATTCATCTTAAACCTCATTTGTATCTTCACGATTACATTCTGCGTTCAAATCTTTCATGATTCTTGAAAACACCTCAACCGAGAGGATGAATCAACCGCACTTCATCTACGGAAGGAAAGATTTGTGCATATAGTTATGCACCTGAGAAACTCTCGGCAACTGAGTAAAAGTTTAACACATAGCCGCGTCAGATCCTTTGGCATTTATTAGCAAAAATAACTTTGCGATCCCTTTTCAAAGTAGCAAATTTTGTCACAGCTTCAGCAAATCAACTTCGACTTTTCGTTCGAAACAACCTCATTATCACCTTGACTAATATGTACGTTCATTTATTGTTACCGGGAACCTTTTATATTCCACCATATTACCGTCAGCGTTTAATCATCTAAAAACACAATTTTCTTGAAATCATCTCGGATCGATAACAAATGATTCAGATAGGGTAGCAGTAAATGTAGAGGAATCGGCAATCAGTACTTTGAAAACTCACAGCATATCTACATCAACAGTATATGTGTGACATTTATCTCTTAGAATTATGATCTCTCATTCTGAAATTCCGAAAAACACTCAGTCACAAATCAATACTCTGAATGTTGAAAAATCTGAATGAAGCAGCAGAAACTGTAGATAACCGTAAACGACCATAATCATCGAAAGTTTGATGATAAAGATTAGTATGTTGGAAAAGCTCAGAAAAGTTGGAACTGGAAAACGGATTGAACTAACCACGAAGGAGATCAAGGACAAATACAAGGACCATACCATATATTCAAAGAATCCAGGTAATTCTGGATCCGATGAAACCTTCAACGAATATCTTGCTCTGTACTCATGTTAAAATCTTGCGGAAAATCTTCCTCATCAACCATCGAACTTAGAAATTCCAAAATATCATCATCAATATCTTCGATATTTCTGAGGATATTTTCATAAATATTCTCGTCCGAAATTATATACCTCTTCGTGCTTCCTGTGTATCATTATGTTGGAAACATTCAATAGAAAATTTAGTACCGAAAAGTGGATTATGCGAAGCTATGAAGGAAGCCGTGGACAAATCACAAAGAATAAGTTTGACTTCAAAGAATCCAAATGATTCTGTTCCTGATGAAATCTTTAGTGAATACCTTGCTTCCGAATCTAAACCCCTACGGATAAATCTTCTTCAACACCCATCGATATTAGAAATTCCAAGATATCATCGTATCTTTCATTATAAATATCCTCCATGTTTCTGGAGATATTTTTATAACTATTCTTATCTGAAATCATTAATCTCTTCGTGCTATCAGTATTACATTATATAGAAACTGTTAGTTTCTATATTCTGTAAACCTTCGACCTTAAAATGTGAATGTTATTGAAGTAATGTTGGGAACTGATGCATGAGTTAGTATAATATAATGACACTTGATCAACGTGATTATATTACAGTAAGTCATGCTGAGTTTCTAATGAGACGTGATGATTCACAGATCATAACGTCATCACGTGCCATATTACATAACTCTTTCATTCTGCGTAACTTCTGAACATATCAAAAATATATATTCTTGATAGTTCTATACTCAGTGATTCTGATAATTTGACAAATCAAATCGTGCTAATACCTTCTTTCTTATTTAGAACATGATGTTTTTCCGAAATTCCATACTTACTAATTCTGGACCATTACTTGCTTTACTAGAGGTCGGGAGAATAATAAAAAGGCAAAGAGATCTAAAATATAAGAGAAAATATAAAGCCCAATGACAACACCGAAATTACAAACCGTGGATATCAGTACGTATAGCAATATAAAGACACGGGAGGATTATAAATACAATAATCCCTAGAGCATAATAGAAATAAACAGATTCTTCAGGTGGGAGTTGGAAAAGAAGAACGATCATTGCGATAGTTAGAATAAGAACAAGGATCAGAACAGGGTTAAGCATTTTCATAAATCTTTTGAATTTAGGAATTGAGTATAGAAGTGGTGAAAATAAATGGAACGGAAAAGTTAAATTTATAAAGGAAATATCAGACGTAACAATCTTGGCAGATCACCGTATTTAATTATAGAGATCTTAATTTCCTTATTCGCCAAAGAATCAAATCTTTTAGATTTCGAGGATTTTCTTTAAAACCCTTGAATTCCGAAATTCAACCAAGACAACGTCAAAAGTTAAAGCAAAACTTTATTTCTCATTTCATTTCTTTTATGATAGCTTCACTCGTACTCTTCAAGTAATCGAATCGTTTTATCTATATTACTCAATAGTGATTAAACTCTATATACCAACTCATATTCATCATAAAAATATTATTATTGTTAGCCATGACCACCTCACTCAAATTTCGGGACGAAATTTCTTTAACGGGTAGGTACTGTGATGACCCGGAAATTTCCTATCAAATTTAAACTTAATCTTTATATGGTTTCGACACGATAAGCAAAGTCTGTAATGTTGAGTCTCAAAATTTTTGAACTGTTTCGTTTATTCAAATACCCTTCGACTGTTCTCGATGATTCACGAACAACTAATTGTAAATAGATACATATATATTGAAAAATATAAATATATATTAATTTAAAAAATAATTTGACATAATATATGATTTAATTGTAAGAACTAAATTGTAAAATAATAATCTATATAATATAATTGTTATTTAAGATGAATATATATATATATCAGTGTACCCATCGAACAACTCACACACGTAAATCTCTATCTTTATATTATTACTCGGATATTATTATTATTATTAACAAAGTAATATATTTATTAAATATTAAATATAAAATATATAAAAACAAATAATTAACAGTAAACGGTTTTATGTCGCCATTTGATTCCATTTTCTGTCTACTTTTTCATTTCTATCCGTGAGTTATAATTATTGCATTATTATTATTATTATCATTATAATATATATATTATTACATATTATTAAGCTGGAAACACGTTTTAGCAATTGTGATTGACATGAATGGACTGTGTTTGTTTTCAACTTTTAAACATAATAATATTATATATAAACATCTATAAATATCCATACATGCATATCGACATATTACACTAAACAAAATATAAATGAATATCTTCTGATGGGCCACTTAAAAATTTGAATGGACAGCAATTTGGATTCTTTTGTTTGGCCATAATATCTCCTTCTAAGATTACTCTAACATGGAAGAACAATAACACCACATATACATAAATCAATAAACAAAGAGTTAGAGATATCAACTGAAACCAAACACCCATATCTCATTCTGTTTATAACCGACACCTTACCACTTCAATTCATCAACCCATCTATCTATTTTCTACTTCTGTTCTTATTTGTTTGATCGAACAAACCCACTCTCCATCAACCACCATTAAATTAAACCGCACACCTCATGTATATCGATCACTGTAGTAGCCATTTTCGTTATTGTTTTTGCTTGTTGTTGTAAGAAAGTGTACACCATCAAACACCACCTTTGGCTTGGTTCCGGTTGACAATTGTAAATCACCATCACAAATCCACTTTGGTCTTCATCTTATTCATAAACTCAAACAACTATCGGTACTATATTTTTTTTTTTGAAACAGACCCAACGACCCCTTTACTTGTTCCAAACCGAGTAATGCTT
Organism: Rutidosis leptorrhynchoides; assembly: GCF_046630445.1. NCBI lineage: Eukaryota > Viridiplantae > Streptophyta > Magnoliopsida > Asterales > Asteraceae > Rutidosis > Rutidosis leptorrhynchoides. The sequence continues at coordinate 123,357,967 of NC_092338.1, read as the reverse complement.
GGTTAAATAATTCGTTTCTTAGTAAGTTACCTAACAACAAACGATGATAACCTGTTATCCCTATTTTGTACCCAAGTCGAGGTAAAACACAAGGGTATTATTCCTCCTGTTATCCAGCTAAACCAACACCATTACAACACCAACTCACCATCATTCAACCCGTTGCTGTCTTACTTCTTTTTCTTCATTTTCTGTTTCGTTTGAAGTATTGTTACTATCCTTCTTTTCTATTTCATTTAAAAATCATCACAACCGCCACCACTAGTTATTCTTCTTCCTTATTCTTTATTCGCTATTATGCAAACACACTCAGCTGCTATTGCTCCTGTTCTTGTAGGCTTCACCACTATAGCCACGCTATGAACACCTTAGAATAAACCATCGCTGCTACTGTTTAACTAGTTCCATTTTATCAGGTTTTTGTAACAAAATGAGATAAGTGGAACATGTTCACCTTCTAAAAATGGTCGTCCACTTGGGTACATTTATTAATATTGTACAGCATTTTCCAAATTACAAATGGAAGTAGTTACAAAAGGTATGGCCGACAACTTTAAATAGACAACACCCATTTGAAGATTCTTTTGAGCTGTACCACTTTTCTTTATTGAAATTTTTTTTTTAGTCAAGTAACAAAACAGAACTCGGATAGGTTAGACTGATTTGATATTGGGCCGTAATTTTTTTTTCTCTATTAGTCCATGTTTCTTTTCGGTTGGGCTACCATTTGATATTGGGCCGAATTATACATGGTCCTTTGGGTTTCAATTAGATGATAATGATATTGAATAATCTGAGTTTTTTTGGCGAGACTATATTTATGATGGTGATACCGATATTGATGATGAACGTACGTAATCATGATTATGATTCATGATTATTATCTATGATTAAGACTAGGAGTTATGTTTATGAATTATGATGAAGTAGAAGATGATGGACGTACGAGGATGATGATAGGGATTATGTAGAATGATAATGAGAATACGCACGATGGTACGAATATGATTGATAATTATGATCATGATTAAAATGCTATGTAAATTATGATGATGATAGATGATACATAATTTAAAAGAATGATGAAATTAATGAGAGGATAATGTTTGGGTTATGAAAATGGAAACAGATCAGGGTTAAAAGAATTTAGGGAGGTGATTAAAACAGAAAATGGTAAATGGAGTAGTGGTTAGGGGAGTTTTCGAGTTAGCGGGATGTCGCGGGTTCAAACCCGGACTTGGGCATTTTTAAAGGACTACTCCTTTGAGGTAGTATTACTATTACCATTATTACTATTGTTGTTATTATTACTATTATTATTATTATTATTATTATTATTATTATTATTTTTATATATCATAAGTACTAGTATTAGTATTATTATTAGTAGTATTATCATTATAATCAAAAACAACTTTTATTACTATTATTGATATTATGTTACCAAATAAACATTTCGTATATAAAAATATACTTTTAGTAATATTACATATAAGTAAGTATTAATCACATTAACATTTTATATAGATATTCATATATAACAAGTTAAGTATTTTTATTATAATATTAACCAAATATATATATTAATATAACTATATAAATATTAGTCATTATAAGTGTATATATACATAAATTAAATATATATATATAATATAAGTATAATATATGAAATTGTTCAATTATGATTATAGGTATTAATATATATATATATATATATATATATATATATATATATATATATATATAAATGATATAGGATCGTGAATCCGAGGCCAACCATATACTTGTTCATTGACGTCATATGTATTTTTACTACAAAATATAGTATGGTGAGTTTCATTTGCTCCCTTTTACTCTTTACGTTTTTGGGCTGAGAATACATGCAAATGCTTTATTAACTGTTTTAAAATATTTATATGCGTGAGTTTCATTTGCTCCCTTTTACTCTTTACATTTTTGGGCTGAGAATACATGCAAATGCTTTATTAAATGTTTTAAAATATTTATATGCGTGAGTTTCATTTGCTCCCTTTTACTCTTTACGTTTTTGGGCTGAGAATACATGCAAATGCTTTATTAACTGTTTTAAAATATTTATATGCGTGAGTTTCATTTGCCTTTTTACCCTTTATATTTTTGGGCTGAGAATACATGCGCAATTTTTATAAATGTTTTACGAAATAGACACAAGTAATCGAAACTACATTATATGGTTGAATTATCGAAATCGAATATGCCCCTTTTTATTAAGTCTGGTAATCTAAGAATTAGGGAACAGACACCCTAATTGACGCGAATCCTAAAGATAGATCTATCGGGCCCAACAAGCCCCATCCAAAGTACCGGATGCTTTAGTACTTCGAAATTTATATCATGTCCGAAGGAGGATCCCGGAATGATGGGGATATTCTTATATGTATATTGTGAATGTCGGTTACCAGGTGTTCAATCCATATGAATGATATTTTTGTCTCTATGCATGGGACGTATGTTTATGAGAAATGGAAATATGAAATCTTGTGGTCTATTAAAATTATGAAATGATTTTTTATGTTAAACTAATTAACTCACCAACCTTTTGGTTGACACTTGAAAGCATGTTTATTCTCAGGTACGAAAGAAATCTTCTGCTGTGCATTTGATCATTTAAAGATATTACTTGGAGTCATTCATGACATATTTCAAAAGACGTTGCATTCGAGTCGTTGAGTTTATCAAGATCATTATTAAGTCAATTATAGTTGGATATATTATGAAATGGTATGCATGTCTGTCAATTTCAGATGTAATGAAAGATTGTCTTTTCAAAACGAATGCAATGTTTGTAAAATGTATCATATAGAGGCCAAGTACCTCGCGATGTAATCAACTGTTGGGAATCGTTTATAATCGATATGGACTTCGTCCGGGTGGATTAGGATGGGTCCTTTCAGTAAGTTAGCTAGGATAAGGTTAGCATCCATTTTTATAAATCATGTCCGTAGCTAAAAATTAAGAAAAATATCCAATTTTGTTTTACCCATAATTTCTTCGTTACAAATCCGTTTTGAGTGATTCGAGTTGCCATGGTTTTGTATCGAACTCAAAATTATTAATCTTAACAGAAAAATATAGGTTTATAGTCGAAAATACAGCTTAGGGGTCAAATAAGAGAAGATAGTCATATCCGTCGTAAGAACGACATCTTGATGACCCTTTTCAAAAACATACTTCCACTTAGAGTTTAACCATGGATTTTGGATATATTTCATATCCATATAAAATAAGATTTTTCACCAAAGGAAATCTTTTAATTCAAAGTTTAAGATAGGTTTTTAAAATTAAACCCAAAACAGCCCCCGTTCGACTAAGACGGCGTATATTTGATTTTAAGGTGTTCTTCGTGTTTAAAAGTTTTATATCCTTATGTTAGCTTGACATACAGTCATGATACATGTATTGAAGTATTTTAAAAAGTCAAGTTAGAAGGATTAAGTTTATTTGCAAACAAGTTTAGAAATAATCTAAACTATGTTCTTGTTGTTATTAGTTATAAACTCAAAATAAGATAGCTATATGAATATGAATCGGATAAGATTATGAATAAGGTTACTACCTCAAATCAAATGAATAAAGTTGCTGGAGAAATAAGGAGAATATCTTGAGTTCAAAGATACCCTTGATGGCTTGGAATTTCTTGAAGCAGAATCATGACATGAAAACAAGTTCAAGTAAGATTGCTACTTGATTTAAGATAGTTATGTTTATAGGAATTGAACCAAAGTTTGAATATGATTATTACCTTGATAAAAAGGAGTAGAGTTGATGAGTTCACAAGGTATTCTTGAAGCTAGTTTATGATCAAATTGATGAAGACTTGCTAGTACTTGAAATATGTGTGTTTAAAAGAGTTTAAAGAGTAAGAAATGGAGAGATTGCTTATAGCTCTTATGTGTGTGAATTATGATAGTGAATTGTAAGTAAGATTGAATGAAAATGAGTAAAAATGATGCTAGTAGTCGTGGTCTTTTCTGGCTAAAGGATGATTAATAATTTTTTGTAATGTTATGTAATAATTCATGATAAAATGGATGATTAATAAGTTCTTTTGTAATCTTGCTAAATAATTGATACTAGATTACAAATAATGGTTCCCACATATTTCTTAATCATTTAGGGCTGCTAAGGAGCTGATTATTGAGGTGTATATTGTAACAACCCAACCCGTTAACCAACCAAAAACGCGGAAATAAAAAACAAAATTTAAAACTGATCTGGAGGGTGCGCGGCGCGCACCACTGCCTGTGCACGGCGCGCACAAGGCCTGGGACAGTTCTGATCAAAATGTCCATTTTTCGCGAAAAGATCTTCGACTTCCCGACACTTTTAGACCAAACGCTTTTCACAACAATTTATATTAGTTAAAACTAACACGTTCCAATAATAAAATGAGTTTTACGAGACCGGGCCCACATCGGCCGTTTTACGACTTTCGTACAAAATACAAGTTTTCGACCACATGATTTTTAACACAAAATAAAGACCGAGCATGGCGATTGGGGATACGCTACCCAATCCTAATCAATCCAAAAGCAAGATCTTCTAAAGCAACTATGCAAGTCCTCTAATCCTCGCGCTTACCCGAGCCACCATTCGCATGCAATCTATAAAAAGAGTCAACAACGAGAGGGTAAGCTAACGCTTAGTGAATGATAATATACTACATACATATATATGTATAAAATGAATACGCCACACAAATATCAAATACCGCATACCGAACAACCAAGCATAAAGGCAAGCTAGTCTAGGAGTACCGTACAAACACTAAGCACGAGCTAAGATACAACAACAAAAATATAAGTTCACCAACGATGATGTGAACCACGCCAAATAACTACACCCGGAGGGTTAGCTACAACACAACAATACATTAATATATAACAATATAAACGAACAAGGTTAACACCTTAACCCAATAACGAGAACCAAATACCACAATGAAGATTGGCCGAACTACACGAGCATTAGTAATCCGAAACCACACGAGATTACTATCTTCACAACATCGAGGTTGGCCGAACTACACGAGCCTTAGTAATCCGAAACCACACGAGATTACTACCTCAATAAGATGACCGAACTACACGAGTCATCGTGAATCCGAATACACACGCGATTCACTTCTCAACATTAAAACCTTCGCCAATGGGGTTATATCAACCACATCACAACCACATGTGATAATGTACACGTGAACGCGTACTTCGCCAAAGATGGTCAACCAAAATGCACAACCGTGCCAATTGGACTCATACAAAAGTCCATCAAATCCATCTATATGTGAAGTGAGCTCTATAGCCGAGAATCACTTCACCCGACCCGCACCCATCCTACACATACATATGCACATAGGATATTAACACTCACCTTGTCGCCTTGATGAATGCTTCCAAGTAAACCGCAACTCGCCAATGGAAAGTACCTATTCCATTATCACAAATTCAACAACACACTTAGATTGGATTTACAAACCAACCCAATTTGACACTTAGTGCAAATTCGACCCAAATGCACTTCCAAGTACAAACCGCGCCCAAAAGTAACCAATAATCACTAACACAAGTGAGAATGGTCCTAACACGCCAATTAAACCCGAACACAAGTGTTAAACACTTACAAATCTCCAAATTGCCCATAAACCCTAATTTTGACCCATAAGGTCAAAATCTCACCATTTACAAGTTTTGACACCAAAACACCTTTAACTCGGTTTTATACTTCAACTTAATCCATTTTAAGTTTATAAACCTCATTAAATCGCCAATTGGGTCATAATCATCACTAAACCCTAATTTTGATCCAAAGTCAAAACTAGTCAACCAAATAACCCTAAATGGGTTTCAATACTTCCATAATCACTAACTTAAGTGATTAAACCCAATTTCAAGTCCTAATCATGGCCAATTAGTTCACCAACCCAAAATCCACCAACAATAACAACAAACCCGATTACTAGCATCACTAAACTCACTCCAAGAGTTTAAATGGGTTTCTCATCAATTTAAGTTCAAACCCTAACTTGATTATCAAAATCAAACAATGAAATTCGGAGTTAGAACTTACCACAACCACCAAAACGTAGCTAGGAACGAGGTGAACAACTTTAAAACCCGAGACTTTGATCAATTCAAGCTCCTTCTTCTCCAAAATCCCAAATCTCTCTCTAGAAATCTCCCTCTCTCTCTAGATAGTTTAGTGTGTGTTTGTGGATGTGAAAATGATCCAAAATGGGATCCAAACCAACTGATAAACTCTCAAATCCGGCCTCAAGTGAAAAGACCAAAAAGCCCCTCATTAAACTCTAATTTGAAAAAGTCAGATTTCTGTCGCAGACCAGGTGCGCGGCGCGCTCACCTCAAGGTGCGCGGCGCGCACAACCCTCTGAACAGGTTCTGAGCTTCTATTCCATACCACGCTTCACCTACGATACGTACATCATTTAAAACTCTGTGTAAAATAAATATTGGGGTCTTACATATATACCAATAGTAAATACATCTAGAAGCTGTGTATTGTACGAGTACGAATACGGGTGCATACGAGTAGAATTGTTGATGAAACTGAACGAGGATGTAATTGTAAGCATTTTTGTCAAGTAGAAGTACTTTGATATATGTCTTGAAGTCTTTCAAAAGTGTACTAATACATCTTAAAACACTACATGTATATACATTTTAACGGAGTCGTTAAGTCATCGTTAGTCGTTACATGTAAGTGTTGTTTTGAGACCTTTAAGTTAACGATCTTGTTAAATATAATTGACCCATTGTTATTACACTTAAATGAGATGTTAAATTATTATGTTAACATGTTAACATGGTGTATTATCATATCTAATATCATATATATATATGTGTGAAATACTATTACAACGATAATCGTTACATATATGTATATTGTTTCGAAGTCTTTAAGTTAGTAGTCTCATCTTATATATATAACTCATTGTTATTATACTTAATGAGATACTTAAATATCATTTAATCAAATCATAAATATATATATCCAAATATATATTCCTTTAATTAATTATTACGGTATATGACGTTCGTGAATCGTCAGACAGACTGGGTGTCCAAACGTTTGTATAAAATTCATTCTAAATAACCAAGTCTTAATGAGTTTGATTTCTTAACATGTTAAAAACATTAATTATGTAAATATTAATCTTCAATATATTTGCGAAAAAATCCGGGTCGTTACATTACACACCCGTTAAATTAAATTTCGTCCCGAAATTTAGAATAGTACCTAGTTAACGTGCGATATCGGGAAACAAATGCGGGTACTTCAGCTTTATTGGGTCTTCTCATTCCCAAGTAAATTCAGGTCCTCTACGAGCATTCCATCGAACCTTAACGATTGGTATCTTACTTTGTTTGAGTCGTTTGACCTCACGATCCATAATTTCAACGGGTTCTTCAACAAAATTTAGTTTCTCGACAATTTTAATCTCGTCTAAAGGAATAATGAGATCTTCAGTAGCTAGACATTTCTTCAGGTTTGAAACATGAAAGGTGTTATGAATCTTTTCTAATTGTGGAGGTAGCTCAAGTCGATAGGCCACTGGCCCAATACGTTTTTCAATCTTGAATGGCCCAATGTATCTTGGGCTCAATTTCCCCCGCTTTCCAAAATGAATAACATCTTTCCAAGGTGATACCTTAAGCATAACCATATCACCTTCCTCAAACTCTAAAGGTTTTCTTCTAACATCCGCATAACTCTTTTGTCGACTACGGGCTGTTTTCAATCGTTGCTGAATCTGAATGATTTTATCAGTGGTTTCTTGGATAATTTCTGGACCTGTAATCTATTTATCCCCCACATCACTCCAACAAATCAGAGACCTGCACTTCCTCCTATAAAGTGCCTTGAATGGTGCCGCCTCAATACTAGAATGATAGCTGTTGTTGTAGGAAAACTCAGCTAACGGTAGATGTCGATCCCAACTGCTTCCAAAATCAATAACACATGCTCGTAACATGTCTTCGAGTATCTGAATCATCCTTTCACTCTGCCCATCAGTTTGTGGATGATAGGCAGTACTTAAATCTAGACGAGTTCCCAACGCTTCGTGTAATGCCTGCCAGAATCTAGAAGTAAATCTGCTATCACGATCAGAGATAATAGAGATTGGTATACCATGTCTAGAAACAACTTCTTTCAGGTATAATCGTACTAATTTCTCTATACCATACTCTTCTTTTATTGGCAGAAAGTATGCTGACTTAGTAAGACGATCGACTATTACCCAAATCATATCATAACCACCTGCGGTTCTTGGTAACTTAGCAATGAAATCCATGGTAATATTTTCCCATTTCCATTCTGGGATTTCAGGTTGTTGGAGTAGACCCGATTGTTTCTGATGCTCAGCTTTGACTTTAGAACAAGTCAAACATGCTCCTACATATGTGGCTATATCGGCCTTCATTCCTGGCCACCAAAAGTTTCTCTTGAGGTCTTGGTACATTTTTCCCGCTCCGGGATGTATTGAATATCTGGTTTTATGTGCTTCATCTAGTACCACTTTCCTCAAATCCCCATTCTTTGGTACCCAAATTCTTTCAGCTAAATACATGGTTCCGTCTTCTTGAATATTAAGCTGTTTTTCTAATCCTTTGGGTATTTCCCTTCTAAAAATTCCTTCCTTCAAAACCTCCTGTTGTGCCTCTTTTATTCGAGTAGTAAGATTAGTATGAATAATCATGTTCATAGCTTTTACTCGAATAGGTTCTGTTTCCTTTCGACTCAAGGCATCGGCTACTACATTTACTTTCCCCGGGTGGTAACGGATTTCACAATCATAATCATTTAGCAGCTCAACCCACCTACGCTGCCTCATATTTAGTTGCTTTTGATTTAAAATATGTTGGAGACTTTTGTGGTCGGTGTATATGATAAACTTGACCCCATATAGGTAATGTCTCCACATCTTTAATGCAAAAACAACGGCGCCCAATTCCAGATCGTGTGTGGTCTAGTTTTGTTCATGAATTTTGAGTTGTCGAGAAGCATATGCAATCACCTTCTTCCGTTGCATAAGAACACACCCAAAACCCATTCTTGATGCGTCGCAGTAGATAACAAAATCTTCCATTCCATCAAGTAACGATAAAATAGGTGTCGTAGTCAACTTCTTTTTCAACAATTGGAAGGCACCCTCTTGTTCGGAAGTCCATTCATACTTCTTCCCCTTGTGTGTCAATGCGGTTAAAGGTTTGGCTACTCGGGAGAAATCTTGAATAAACCTCCTATAGTAACCAGCTAAACCCAAAAATTGACGTATTTGCGTTGGAGTTTTCGGGGTCTCCCAATTTTTGATGGCTTCAATCTTGGCGGGATCAACTTTGATTCCATTACTACTGACTACGTGGCCAAGAAATTGTACTTCATTTAACCAAAAAGCACATTTAGAGAACTTAGCATAAAGTTGTTCTTTTCTTAACAACTGTAACACAAGTCTCAAGTGTTGTTCGTGTTCTTGGTTATTCTTCGAATAGATAAGGATGTCGTCAATAAAGACAATAACAAACTTATCTAAATATGGACTACATACTCGGTGCATGAGGTCCATGAAAACTGTAGGTGCATTGGTTAAATCGAATGGAATAACCATGAATTCGTAATGGCCATAACGAGTTCTGAAGGCTGTTTTTGGTATATCGGCTTCTATAACCCTCAGTTGATGATAACCCGACCTTAAGTCGATTCTGGAGTATACGCTCGAACCTTGGAGTTGATCAAATAGGTCATCGATTCGGGGTAAAGGGTATCGGTTTTTGATGGTTACTTTGTTCAGCTCACGGTAATCGATACACATGTGAAAAGACCCATCTTTCTTTTTAACGAATAAAATTGGAGCTCCCCATGGTGACGTACTCAGTCGGATAAAACCACGTTCTAATAATTCTTGTAGCTGACTTTGTAATTCTTTCATTTCGGTGGGCGCAAGTCTATATGGAGCACGATGTAGTGACCCGAACTTTTCCATGTTTTTATATATTAAATGAAATTGATATTTACATGATTAAATATTTCCAACATGTTAAGCAATCAAACTTGTTAAGACTTGATTAATTGAAATAGGTTTCATATAGACAATTGACCACCCAAGTTGACCGGCGATTCACGAACGTTAAAACTTGTAAAAACTATATGATGACATATATATGGATATATATATATATATATATATATATATAGTTAACATGATATTATGATAAGTAAACATATCATTAGGTATATTAATAATGAACTACATATATAAAAACAAGACTACTAACTTAATGATTTTGAAACGAGACATATATGTAACGATTATCGTTGTAACGACATTTGATGTATATATATCATATTAAGATATATTAATACATCATGATATCATGATAATGTAATAATTTAATATCTCATTTGATTTAATAAACAATGGGTTAACAACATTTAACAAGATCGTTAACCTAAAGGTTTCAAAACAACACTTACATGTAACGACTAACGATGACTTAACGACTCAGTTAAAATGTATATACATGTAGTGTTTTAATATGTATTCATACACTTTTGAAAGACTTCAAGACACTTATCAAAATACTTCTACTTAACAAAAATGCTTACAATTACATCCTCGTTCAGTTTCATCAACAATTCTACTCGTATGCACCCGTATTCGTACTCGTACAATACATAGCTTTTAGATATATGTACTATTGGTATATACACTCCAATGATCAGCTCTTAGCAGCCCATATGAGTCACCTAACACATGTGGGAACCATCATTTGGCAACTAGCATGAAATATCTCATAAAATTACAAAAATATGAGTAATCATTCATGACTTATTTACATGAAAACAAAATTACATATCCTTTATATCTAATCCATACACCAACGACCAAAAACACCTACAAACACTTTCATTCTTCAATTTTCTTCATTTAATTGATCTCTCTCAAGTTCTATCTTCAAGTTCTAAGTGTTCTTCATAAATTCTACAAGTTCTAGTTTCATAAAATCAAGAATACTTCCAAGTTTGCTAGCTTACTTCCAATCTTGTAGAGTGATCATCCAACCTCAAGAAATCTTTCTTATTTACAGTTAGATATCTTTCTAATACAAGGTAATACTCATATTCAAACTTTGATTCAATTTCTATAACTATAACAATCTTATTTCGAGTGGAAATCTTACTTGAACTTGTTTTCGTGTCATGATTCTGCTTCAAGAACTTTCAAGCCATCCAAGGATCCTTTAAAGCTAGATCCATTTTTCTCATTTCCAGTAGCTTTATCCAGAAAACTTGAGGTAGTAATGATGTTCATAACATCATTCGATTCATACATATAAAGCTATCTTATTCGAAGGTTTAAACTTGTAATCACTAGAACATAGTTTAGTTAATTCTAAACTTGTTCGCAAATAAAAGTTAATCCTTCTAACTTGACTTTTAAAATCAACTAAACACATGTTCTATATCTATATGATATTCTAACTTAATGATTTAAAACCTGGAAACACGAAAAACACCGTAAAATCGGATTTACGCCGTCGTAGTAACACCGCGGGCTGTTTTGGGTTAGTTAATTAAAAACTATGATAAACTTTGATTTAAAAGTTGTTATTCTGAGAAAATGATTTTTATTATGAACATGAAACTATATCCAAAAATTATGGTTAAAATCAAAGTGGAAGTATGTTTTCTAAAATGGTCATCTAGACGTCGTTCTTTCGACTGAAATGACTACCTTTACAAAAACGAGTTGTAACTTATATTTCTGACTATAAACCTACACTTTTTCTGTTTAGATTCATAAAATAGAGTTCAATATGAAACCATAGCAATTTGATTCACTCAAAACGGATTTAAAATGAAGAAGTTATGGGTAAAACAAGATTGGACAATTTTTCTTGTTGTAGAAACGTGAAAATTGGTAACAAATCTATATTAATCATATCCTAGCTAACTTATATTGTATTATACATGTATTCTAATATATTATGTAATCTTGGGATATCATAGACACGTATGCAAATGTTTTGACATATCATATCGACCCATGTGTATATATTATTTGGAACAATCATAGACACTCTATATGCAGTAATGTGGGAGTTAGCTATACAGGGTTGAGGTTGATTCCAAAAATATATATAATTTGAGTTGTGATCTAGCCTGAGACGTGTATACACTGGGTCGTGGATTGATTCAAGATAATATATATCAATTTTTTTCTGTACATCTAACGTTGGACAACTAGTTGTACGTTACTAACGAGGACAGCTGACTTAATAAACTTAAAACATCAAAATGTATTAAAAGTGTTGTAAATATATTTTGAATATACTTTGATATATATGTATATATTTGTTATAGGTTCGTGAATCGACCAGTGGCCAAGTCTTACTTCCCGACGAAGTAAAAAATCTGTGAAAGTGAGTTATAGTCCCACTTTTAAAATCTAATATTTTTGGGATGAGAATACATGCAGGTTTTATAAATGATTTACAAAATAGACATAAGTACGTGAAACTACATTCTATGGTTGAATTATCGAAATCGAATATGCCCCTTTTTATTAAGTCTGGTAATCTAAGAATTAGGGAACAGACACCCTAATTGACGCAAATCCTAAAGATAGATCTATTGGGCCTAACAAACCCCATCCAAAGTACCAGATGCTTTAGTACTTCGAAATTTATATCATATCCGAAGGGTGTCCCGGAATGATGGGGATATTCTTATATATGCATCTTGTTAATGTCGGTTACCAGGTGTTCACCATATGAATGAGTTTTATCTCTATGTATGGGATGTATATTGAAATATGAAATCTTGTGGTCTATTGTTACGATTTGATATATATAGGTTAAACCTATAACTCACCAACATTTTTGTTGACGTTTAAAGCATGTTTATTCTCAGGTGAATATTAAGAGCTTCCACTGTTGCATACTAAAATAAGGACAAGATTTGGAGTCCATGTTTGTATGATATTATGTAAAAACTGCATTCAAGAAACATATGTCGATGTAATATATTTCTATTGTAAATCATTATGTAATGGTCGTGTGTAAACAGTATATTTTAGATTATCATTATTTGATAATCTACGTAATGCTTTTGAAACCTTTATTGATAAAATAAAGGTTATGGTTGTTTTAAAAATGAATGCAGTCTTTGAAAAACGTCTCATATAGAGGTCAAAACCTCGCAACGAAATCAATTAATATGGAACGTTTATAATCAATATGAACGGGACATTTCAGAATGGTATCAGAGCCACTCATGTGCCGTTGGGGGTGGTGGGGCAAACTTCATCGAGGACAATGAGTCCCTAAGGGGGGGTGAATGTAACAACATAGGCAAATCCCACATCGCCCACGAACATGAGTGATCATGGGATTATAAGGTAATACTCACGCTTAAATGACACAACGCGTTTTGGGACCACAGGCAGAGCAGATATGTGAGTACACTGCAGTTAAGCGTGCTCGGGCGAGAGCACTACCAGGATGGGTGACCTCCTGAGAAAGTTCTTCTCGTGTGTGGTCGCCAAGAAAAAGCCGTGTGCCTGCGGCAAAGCGGACAATATTGTGGTCATGTTAAGCTGGGGTGTTACACACGAGCTATTGGTGCGGCTCCTGGTACAAGATCTATTTGAAATTCAACGGATCGGTGTGGAGGTAGTCCCGGTAATTCGTCCGGAAACACCTCAGGAAATTCTCTTGCAACAGGAACGTCATCGATTTTCTTTTCTTCTTTTTCAACCTTCTCGACGTGTGCTAGTATGGCATAGCAACCTTTTTTTATTAGTTTGCACGCCTTCAAACTACTAATAAGATTTAATTTGGCATTACCCTTTTCTCCGTACACCATTAAGGGTAACCCGTTTTTTCTCGGAATGCGAATCGCCTTCTCATGACAACCAACTTCAGCTTTCACCTTGGACATCCAGTCCATTCCAATAATTACGTCGAAGCTTCCCAATTCCACCGGTATTAAATCAATTGCAAACGTTTCGCTAACTAAACTAATTTTTCGATTTCGGAAAATTTTATCAACCTTAATTAGTTTACCGTTTGCTACTTCAACTATACACTTTTTATCCAAAGGCGTTAACGGGCAATTTAATTTGGCACAAAATTCTCTACTCATATAACTTCTATCGGCACCCGAATCAAATAAAACATAAGCAGGTGTATTGTTGATAAGAAACGTACCCGTAAAAAGCTCCGGGTCTTCCTGTGCTTTCTCTCCATTAATGTTGAAGGCTCTCCCACGGCCTTGCCTATTTCCATTCCTGCACTGGTTTATGGTATGGCCCGGTTTTCCACATCCATAGCAAACAACGCCGTTATTATTTGTTCTGGCATTATTTACTCCTTTGTTTCTATTTGGTCCGTAGACTTCACACTTTGCCGCAATATGGCCATTCCTAATACACTTGTTACATAATTCTCTACAAAGCCATTCCGGATGAAACGTATCACACCTGGAGCATATAGTTCTTTGCCTTTTGTTGTCGTTGTTGTTGTTGTTGTTGTTGTTAGGGTTATTGTTGTTGAGTCGTTTGTTGTTGTTATTGTTGTGATTGGGATTGTTGTTTTTGTTATTATTATTGGGATGGTTGTTGCGGTTATTGTTGCGGTTGTTGTTGCGATTATTGTTGTTGTTGGGGTGGTTGCGATTGTTGTTGTAGTTGTTGTTTTGATTGTTGTTGTTGTACTGGTGACCCTGATCACTGCTTTCCTCCCACTTTCTTTTTCCCTGTTTCATTATGGCCTCCTCGGCCGCTTCTTTCTTTATCCTTCCTGTAATTTGGCCTATCAATTTGTGGGCTATACGGCTCGCTTTCTGCATTGTTGCAGGATCGTTAGCACCTACATGCTCTTGGATTCGTTTCGGCAACCCTTTTATGAATGCTTCAATTTTTGCATCTTCGTCCTCAAATGCTCCTGGACAGATTAAAGCCAGTTCATTGAAACGTCGCTCGTAGGTAGTGACATCTAACCCTTGGGTTGTCAGTGCTTTAAGCTCTGTCTTGAGCTTGTTGATTTCGGTTCTGGGACGGTACTCTTCCGTCATCATGTGCTTGAAAGTGGACCATGGAAGTGCGTAGGCGGTATTCTGTCCTACGTAATCCATGTAGGTATTCCACCATGTCAAAGCAGTACCCCTGAAAGTATGTGTGGCATACTTAACTTTATCCTCTTCTGCGCAGTTGCTGATTGCGAACACGGCTTCAACCTTCTCTGTCCACCGCTTTAGTCCAACGGGTCCTTCAGTTCCTTCAAACTCATTGGGTTTGCAGGCCATAAAAGCTTTGTAGGAACATCCTACCCAGTTGCCATTGTTTCCTCCACTGCTGGAACCCGATTGGTTATTGTTGTTCATTGCATTCACCACTACAGCCATATTTGCAGCGAAAGCTTGAAGTTCTTCTGTGTTCAATTGTTGTTGTCTAGTAGCTGGAGGAGCCATTTCCTTCAAAAATAGCCGACTGAGTTAATCATATAGAATTTTAGAAGTAGCCAAAAAGTATTTTGTAGCTTAATATGAACTTATTATTATAAAAGCTTTTTCTTCATATTAGTGTTTTATAACTATAATAATGTTCATACTTAGCAGCTAACACACAAATTAACTACTAAAATTCTAATATGAAAAACTATGGTAAGTTATTACGTTACTACGTAATAATAAGTTGTAATAATAATAATAAACCTTCCATGCTTATTCTTATTATTATACAATCATAAGGAAAATTACATTGCAGATTTTCTTACAAACTTAAACACACAATATAATACATATTATACAATGCATGGAATACAGGATAGCTGCCGATGGTTCAAGAACGGCGAGATTTCTTAGATGTTGACGTTGTTTCTTTCTCGGCCAAACGTTTGGATTTTCGTTTGGATAGTTCTTTTTCCAATTCCTCCCAATTGGTTCTTTCGGCTAATTGTTTGGGGGCAAAACCAACAGTCCTTATACGAGCGGTCATTTTATAAACTGGTCTCTTAGGTGGTTCAGGTGGATGATTACAAACATTTTGGGTCATAATAGGTTCATCGGGTTTGGGATCGGGTATAACAGCCAAAGATTTTCCCAAATCACGTTGTGGTTCGGTAATTTCAACAACTTCTTCAGGATCCTCTTCTTCGGGTTCCTCTTCAGGATCTTCTTCTGGATCCTCTTCTGGAACCTCTACTGGCAATTGTGAATCTTCCCAATTTTCCCAACAATTTTCCACTTTAATGGTAGCACCAAAAGTTAACTTTTTCGTTGGATCATAAATTGTACGCTTTGACTCAGCCTCTGAATCACTTGATAAGTAAATGAAATCTGAATCACTAGAGATGCTTATATGATCGGATGAAGTCATCTATCACATAATAGCAGGCACGTTAAGAGAATAATATATCTTATAATATTTATATGTTAATAATCTTATGTTTCCAACAATTATATTAAGCAATCATTTTTTAAATAATTACGGTCGAAGTCCAGACTCACTAATGCATCAAAAATCAGTTAGACACACTAATGAAAATTTTTCTGATTCTCTAAGACCAACACTCGGATACCAACTGAAATGCCCCGTTCATATTAATTATAAACGTTTCATATTAATTGGTTTCTTTGCGAGGTTTTGACCTCTATATGAGACGTTTTTCAAATCTTGCATTCGTTTTTAAAAACAACCATAACCTTTATTATTGAATAAAGGTCTTAATGACATAATTTAGATTGTCTATCAAAGACAATCTCCTCGAATAAATAAGTTTTTACACAACCCATTACAATATGATCAAATATAATACAACAAATACTCCGAATGCAAGTTTAAACAATATAAACAATTATGCCGACTCCAAATCTTGACCTTGGGTTGGCATACGACAGCGGAAGCATTTTTAATATTCACCTGAGAATAAACATGCTTAAAACATCAACAAAAATGTTAGTGAGTCATATGTTTAATTTCTATATAATAATCATAACATTTAATAAGCCACAAGATTTCATTTAATTAAATGCGCAGGATCATTACAACTGCAAAAATTGTTCATACGATGAGTCGCCTGGTAACCGACCTTAACATAGAGCGCTTAAGATATCTGTCATCATACATTCCACTATTCAAATGTATGACAAGAACCCTTAAAAGTACTAAAGCATTTCCACTATTCGAAAATGGGGGTGGTTGGTGCCCGTAGATCTACCTTTAGGATTCTCGTCAATTAGTGTTTTTCACTAATTCTTAGGTTACCAAGCATAATAATAATAATAAGTACAGATATCCAGTATAACAAAACAATCGTAGAATGTAGTTTCATGAACTTGTGCTTATTTTGTAAAACATTTATAAATTTGCATGTATTCTCATCCCAAAATAATTTAGAAAGTAAAAATGGGACTATAACTCACTTGTGATGATTTCTGAATAGATGGTGATAAGACTTGGCATTTTGATAAATTCACGAACCTAATAATAATATTCTTGTGTCAAGATATATATATAATTAATATTCCATACTTATGATACTTGTGATAATTTTAATTGTCCATTGTTAGTAGTCCAACGTTTGTAGCCCAATAGTCCAATAGTCCAACAGTATATATATATATATATATATATATATATATATATATATATATATATATATATATATATATATATATATATATATATATATATATATATATATATATATATATATATATATATATATATATATATATATATATATATAAATATAAATGTGTATATTGTGTTAGAATTCACTAACACTATAATATATTGTCTTAATATAATAAGACACATAATATGTATATTTTACTGAAGCAGTCCGCGACCCATTGTATACATGTCTCAGGCTCGATCACAACTCAAAGTATATAATATTTTGGAATCCACTTCGACCCACAGCTAACTCGAGATTACTGCCAATGGTGTCTAATAGTTCGTTCCAATAATATATATAGAAGAAGTCAAAATGATATGTCAAAACTTTGTATACGAATCCACGGTGATCAAGTCATATATATATATATAATGCCTTACGATCTTTATTAAGACTATAATAAATTGTCGTAGAACTTAATCACGACTATTATAAATTGTATTTCCATAAGTTCGGGAACATGACATGTATAAATACATGTAGGATACAAGGTAAGTTAGCTAGGATAAGGTTAGCATCCATTTTTATAAATCATGTCCGTAGCTAAAAATTAAGAAAAATATCCAATTTTGTTTTACCCATAATTTCTTCGTTACAAATCCGTTTTGAGTGATTCGAGTTGCCATGGTTTCGTATCGAACTCAAAATTATTAATATTAACAGAAAAAGTATAGGTTTATAGTCGAAAATATAGCTTAGGTGTCAAATAAGAGAAGATAGTCATATCCGTCGTAAGAACGACATCTTGATGACCCTTTTGAAAAACATTCTTTCACTTAGAGTTTAACCATGGATTTTGGATATATTTCATATCCATATAAAATAAGATTTTTCACTAAAGGAAATCTTTTAATTCAAAGTTTAAGATAGGTTTTTAAAATTAAACCCAAAACAGCCCCCGTTCGACTAAGACGGCGTATATTCGATTTTAAGGTGTTCTTCGTGTTTACAAGTTTTATATCCTTATGTTAGCTTGACATACAGTCATGATACATGTGTTGAAGTATTTTAAAAAGTCAAGTTAGAAGGATTAAGTTTATTTGCAAACAAGTTTAGAAATAATCTAAACTATGTTCTTGTTGTTATTAGTTATAAACTCAAAATAAGATAGCTATATGAATATGAATCGGATAAGATTATTGTGATGACCCGAAAATTTTTGACTTATTTAAACCAATTCTCTATACGATTTATTATTTTAACACGTTAAACAAAGTCTGTTAGATTGAGTCTCAAAATTTTAGAACTGTTACATATATACAATTACCTTTGACTACTCTCGACGATTCATGAACAATTATATGTATGTATATATATATGTACAAGTAAAAACGACTTTCCTACAGTAAAAATTACTTTGCTACAGTAAAACACTATTTGCTACAGTGAAACCGTATTTTGCTACAGTTCTACAGTGAAAACGAATTTGCTACATTGATTTGCTACAGTAAAACACTATTTGCTACAGTAAACACTATTTGCTACAGTAACACTATTTGCTACAGTAAACGCTATTTGATGTCGACGAACTAGCAAACAAAAACAGAAAAGGCGGCCATGCGATCGCATGGCAAAAACACTGAAAACTCATGCGATCGCATGAGCTACAGTAAATCGAAAAGTACTATAAAAGGTCAGTTTTGCTCGACGAAATATTTCATAAATATATATGTACGTAAATTTTATAATTATAATTATAATTATAATTTTAATTTTAATTTTAATTTTAAGTTTAATAATAATAAAGTATATTCGAGGGTATTTTTAATTCGGGTTTCAAACCGTTTTAAAATAAGGAAATATTGGGTATTGTTCGGGGTATTGTTCTTGAATCCAAGACCAACCATACAGTCGTCTACCATCATTACGTCTACGCAATTTGCCTACAATATTGAATCGCAATATTGAACTGTGAGTTTATAGTCTCCCTTTTTAAATACTTTAAATATTTTTGGGCTGAGAATATATGCAATTTATTTTAAACGCGATAAGACACAAGTACATACTAAATTCTACACTGAGTTAAACCGAAAATTCCTTAGCTTTGGTAACTAGTAGCTGCCAGTACATAGGATATGGACTGGTGGGCGCGAATAATTGTATATGGATCCATAGGGCTTGACATCCCCGTCCGAGCTAGAGCGCTAGCCTTTTAACGGACGTATGTTATTTGAGTTTAAGACACGTTGGTTTGCGTGTATTAAAACGAATGGGGTAATTATCACTATAGCGTTAAGTTTAGTTACCAGGGTGCTCTGTTACGTAGAATCTATTGATAAACTTTTGATGAAATCTTGTGGTCTATCTTTATATATGTTTATGACTCGAGCAATTAAACCTATAACTCACCAACATTCGTGTTGACTTTTTAGCATGTTTTATTCTCGGGTCCTTAGAATGCTTCCGCTGTGATGTGCTTGTTGCCTGCATGGAGTCTCTCATGCTTTGTACAAAGTTTATTGCATTCAAAATAAAACCGCGTTGTGTAATAAATAATTGGACTGTGATATCAACCTGTAAATTAAAGACTTATGTATTTCGGGGTTTTGCTTATACCTAAGCACTTGCCCACATGTTTATAACTTTCTATGTTTAGAAAGTCACTTATTTTAATGAATGCAATATTTTATCAAAACGTATCATATAGAGGTCAAAACCTCACTGTGGAATCAATGATTAACGTGCCGCGTCAATAGCGATTTTGACGGGTCGTTACAGTTGGTATCAGAGCTTGAGGTCATAGGGAACCAAAAATTACATTAGTGTGTTTAACTGGTAATTGTTAAGATGCATTAGTGAGTCTGGACTATGACCATATCTGTTTTTACTGATTTTTGCTTATTATTTGGTCAAAAACATTATGTGGGATATATTTATATGCTAACGTAATTGTTGTTTCAATTATGTGATAGATGACTTCCTCTAATCCTATCATTTTGTACGACTCGGAATCGGACACTGAATCTATTCTATCCACAACTGAAAAGGGCGTTCCAATACCTATTAAAGAAGAAATTGTGTTAGCCGGGGAATCTCAACTCCCGGTAAACCCAGAGGAGGTTCCAGCTCCACCCAGCTTTAGTTTTCCGGAGCCACAGTATCGTTGGCATGGACCCATGATCCCTGGAGTAAACGAGGATCGTCCATTTCTAAACAAATATGGACATTGGTCCAGATATACCACCGACGGGCGGGTTGTGCCGATTACGCCTGGCAGATTTCGGTTCATGACCACCGGTACATATTCTTGCAGTTCGTCATCATATTCTCCTACACATGACTCAGACAGTTCGTCATCAGACGAGATCAGTAAGGAGGAGGATTTCGCTAATGAAATAAAAGAGATCACTAAGGAGAAATTCCAACTTGCTATAGATAATAAAAACAACCACAATAATAAAATGTCCTTAATTATTAAAAAAGAACAGGACCATTCGATCCGTAACCACCCTTATTGTATTAAACCCACTGAGGTAACGGGTACCTCAAAACCCCAACTAAAAATAAAATACACTGCCAGAATGTCTGTCGGACCATGTGCACACAAACAATTGGCAGAGAGAACCAAATGGGAAGAAGTTTCTGATAGTTCTGAATGAACGACCTCGCAACCATAAATCTTCCATGCGCTATTTTATTACTTATGTGTGCTACTCTATCTTGTTATGTAAAATAAGCATATGTAAAATATCAGTATTGTATGGTATTGTATTATTTTGGTTTATTAATAATAAATGCATGGAATGATTATTTGTATTATTACTACTTCTTATTATTATTACATAATAATGTAGTAACTCGCTATAATTTTTCATAGTGGAATGTTATTAGGATTTTAGTAGTTAATTCCTTGTACTAGCTATTATGTATGAACTTAATGGGTAGGTAATACCCTAGAAATAATTATAAAATGCTAATAAGAAGAAAAGGCTTTTATAATAATCGGTTCATATTATTAATATGCTACGATTAACTATTGACAACTCATTTTACCTATAATATTCTATATGATTAAATTATATCTGTTGTGTTTATTGAAGAAACATGTCTCAAATGTCGGATGCTGAGTTTGAGCAACTAGTCGAGAAACGTGTGAATGAAAGAATTGCTGCAACCGAAGCAGCAAAAGCAACATCCGAAGCAGCAGCCAAAGCAGCAGCCGTAAACACAAATTCACGAAACGGATGCTCATACAAAACTTTTCAAGGATGCAAACCACAGACGTTTAGTGGAACTGAGGGACCAGTCGGTCTAACCCGATGGTTTGAAAAGATGGAGTCCGTTTTCAAAATCAGTAATTGTGCGAACGAAGACAAGTCAAAGTATGCTTCGTGCACGTTGCAAGATGGTGCACTTACTTGGTGGAACAATTATGCTAAAAAGGAATAGATACGGCATATGATATCTCTTGGGAAGAACTGAAAAAGATGCTAATCGAGGAGTACTGTCCTCGAAACGAGATCAGAAAAATGGAATCTGAGTTACGTAATCTGAAGGTTATCGGCGCGAATCTCAATAACTATGAAAAGCGTTTCATGGAACTAGCCTTGTTATGTCCCGAATTGGTGCCAAATGAGAAACGAAAGATAGAAATGTATATTGACGGTTTATCGATCAATATCAAAGGAAATGTTACATCGTCCAAACCGAATACGATGCAGGAAGCCATGACAATGGCACACCAACTCATGGACCAGATCACAGAGAGTTCGATTAAGGCACCAATTACCGAAGTCAAGACAACTGAAGGAAAGAGGAAATGGGAAGACTATAAGGGCAAAAGTACTCACCTGAAGAAACAAGAAACTTTTAAAGGTAAACAAGATGGGGCAACTGCAAGTCCAAACTATAAGGGACCTCATCCGTTCTGCAAAAGGTGTTACACACATCATGCAGGCTATTGCCAAGTGGTCTGTGATAAGTGCAACAAGAAAGGACATGTGGCGAAAGATTGTTATGCCACCGTTTCTGAAGTAAAGACAAAATTGACCGATGTCAAGAAATGTTATGGATGCGGGAAGTCTGGTCACTTTATAAATCAATGCCCTGATAAGGAGAAGAACAAAGAACCCGCACGTGGGAGGGCATTTAATGTTAGTGCCAGTAAAGCACGTGAGGATCCTAATCTTGTCACGGGTACGTTTACCGTTAATAATCAACTAGCTTCTATTATGTTTGATACGGGTGCTGATAGAAGTTATATGTGTAAAGACTTTAGTTTTAAACTAAAATGTGCATCATTACCTCTAGACGATAAATATACTATTGAATTAGCTAATGGTAAACTGATAAAAGCCGATAAAATTTGCCATGGTTGCGAAATGAATCTCGCTGGTGAAACCTTCAAAATCGATTTGATACCCGTAGAACTAGGAAGTTTTGACGTAATCGTTGGCATGGACTGGATGTCCAAAACAAGAGCGGAAGTTGTTTGCACTGAGAAAGCAATCCGCATCCCTCGTAAGGATGAAACGTCATTAATGATTTATGGGGAGAAGAGCAACTCAAAGCTGAACTTTATCAGCTGTATGAAGGCCCAAAAACTTATAAGAAAAGGTTGTTATGCTATTCTGGCACACGTAAAGAAGATCGATACTAAAGAAAGAAGCATTAATGACATGCCGGTTGTAAGAGAATATCCCGGAGTATTTCCAGAAGAATTACCGGGGCTACCTCCACACAGATGTGTAGAATTCCAGATTGATCTCATACCAGGAGCTGCACCTGTAGCCCGATCTCCATATAGACTTGCACCTTCAGAAATGCAAGAATTACAAGACCAGTTGCAAGAATTATCGGACCGTGGATTTATTCGTCCTAGTTTTTCACCTTGGGGTGCTCCTATTCTGTTCGTCAAGAAGAAGGATGGATCTATGAGAATGTGCATAGATTACCGAGAATTAAATAAATTAACGATCAAGAATCGGTACCCATTACCGAGGATTGATGATTTGTTTGATCAATTTCAAGGATCAAGTGTTTATTCTAAGATTGATCTACGCTCCGGATATCATCAACTGAGAGTGAAGGAAGAAGATGTTCCTAAAACCGCGTTCAGAACCCGTTACGGTCACTATGAGTTTCTAGTCATGCCTTTTGGATTAACTAATGCTCCAGCAGTATTCATGGATCTAATGAATCGCATCTGTAGACCGTATTTAGACAAATTTGTCATTGTTTTTATCGACGACATATTGATTTACTCGAAGAACAAGGAAGAACATGAGCAACACTTAAGACTGGTACTAGAGATACTCAAGAAAGAAGAATTGTACGCAAAATTTTCGAAGTGTGATTTCTGGTTACAAGAAGTACAATTTTTGGGCCATGTTGTCAGTAAACATGGAATTAAAGTTGACCCCGCCAAGATCGAAGCCATTAGTAAATGGGAAACCCCGAAGGCTCCAACACAAATTCGCCAATTCTTAGGTCTTGCTGGTTACTACCGAAGATTCATTCAAGATTTCTCTAGAATCGCCAAACCCTTAACTGCATTGACTCAAAAGGGAAAGAAGTATGATTGGTCCACAGAACAGGAATCCTCATTCCAGTTATTAAAGAAGAAGTTAACGTCTGCACCCATTTTGTCATTACCGGAAGGAAATGATGATTTCGTGATCTATTGTGATGCTTCACGCCAAGGTTTAGGATGTGTATTAATGCAACGCACAAAAGTCATCGCATATGCCTCACGACAACTAAAAATTCATGAAAAGAACTATACGACGCACGATTTAGAACTTGGAGCAGTAGTTTTTGCACTCAAAATATGGAGACACTATCTATATGGCACCAAGTGTACAGTGTACACCGACCATAAAAGTCTTCAGCATATTTTTGATCAAAAACAACTCAATATGAGGCAACGTCGCTGGGTAGAGTTGTTAAACGATTACGATTGTGAAATCCGTTACCACCCCGGAAAGGCTAATGTTGTAGCTGATGCCCTAAGTCGAAAAGAAAGAGTAAAACCTCTTAGGGTCCGAGCTTTGAATATTACAATTCGTACTGATCTCACAAAGCAAATTCAAGCAGCACAGTTAGAAGCTTTAAAAGAAGAAAACGAAAAAGGTGAAATGAGCAAAGGGTTAGAAAAACAACTTGAAGAAAAAGCCGATGGAACCCTGTATTTTGCTGGTAGGATATGGGTACCAAAACATGGTAACCTAAGGCAACTAGTACTGGATGAAGCACACAAAATGAGGTACTCAATTCACCCAGGAAATGGAAAAATGTACCACGATCTCAAGAAGTTTTATTGGTGGCCTAATATGAAAACAGAAATTGCTACTTATGTAAGCAAATGTTTAACGTGTGCAAAGGTCAAAGCTGAGCACCAAAAGCCGTCAGGATTACTGCAACAACCAGAAATTCCGCAGTGGAAATGGGAAAGAATAACCATGGATTTCATTACGAAATTGCCAAGGACTGCAAGTAGTCATGATACTATTTGGGTGATAGTTGATCGTCTAACTAAATCAGCTCACTTTCTACCAATAAAGGAGACAGACAGTATGGAGAAATTAGCACGCCTATATTTGAAGGAAGTAGTTTCCAGGCATGGTGTACCCATCTCTATCATATCTGATCGCGACACCCGATTCACATCACATTTTTGGCAATCATTACAAAAAGCATTGGGAACTCGATTAGATATGAGCGCCGCTTATCACCCACAGACAGATGGTCAAAGTGAAAGAACAATACAAACATTGGAAGACATGTTACGGGCATGCGTGATTGACTTTGGAACCAGTTGGGATCGACACTTACCGTTGGCAGAATTTTCATACAATAACAGCTATCATACGAGCATCAACGCAGCACCATTTGAAGCACTTTACGGTAGAAAGTGCAGATCTCCTATCTGTTGGAGTGAAGTAGGAGAAAGACAACTTACTGGACCAGAAATTATTCACGAAACCACCGAAAAGATCATTCAAATACAACAGCGATTGAAAACGGCCATGAGTCGCCAAAAGAGTTATGCTGATGTAAGAAGAAAACCGCTAGAATTTCAAGTGGGCGACAAAGTCATGTTGAAAGTGTCACCCTGGAAAGGCGTTGTACGATTCGGTAAACGAGGAAAGCTAAGTCCTAGGTACGTAGGACCCTTTGAAATCACCGAAAGAATTGGAGCAGTTGCTTATCGATTAAAGCTACCGCAAGAACTTAGTAGTGTTCACGACACATTTCACGTGTCAAATTTGAAGAAATGTTTAGCTGAAGAGGATGTCGTAATTCCTCTTGACGAAATACGAATTAATGATAAACTCCATTTTGTCGAAGAACCAGTTGAAATCATGGACCGTGAGGTCAAACAATTAAAACAAAGCAAAATACCGATAGTTAGAGTTCGTTGGAACGCAAGACGAGGACCCGAGTTTACTTGGGAACGTGAAGATCAAATGAAGCAAAAGTATCCACATTTGTTCACTGATATCGCTCATGAAACAGGTACTACTCAAAATTTCGGGACGAAATTTTCTTTAACGGGGAGGTATTGTGATGACCCGAAATTTTTTGACTTATTTAAACTAATTCTCTATACGATTTATTATTTTAACACGTTAAACAAAGTCTGTTAGATTGAGTCTCAAAATTTTAGAACTGTTACATATATACAATTACCTTTGACTACTCTCGACGATTCATGAACAATTATATGTATGTATATATATATGTACAAGTAAAAACGACTTTCCTACAGTAAAAATTACTTTGCTACAGTAAAACACAATTTGCTACAGTAAAACACTATTTGCTACAGTGAAACCGTATTTGCTACAGTGCTACAGTGAAAACGAGTTTGCTACATTGATTTGCTACAGTAAAACACTATTTGCTACAGTAAACACTATTTGCTACAGTAACACTATTTGCTGCAGTAACACTATTTGCTACAGTAAATGCTATTTGATGTCAACGAACTAGCAAACAAAAACAGAAAAGGCGGCCATGCGATCGCATGGCAAAAACACTGAAAACTCATGCGATCGCATGAGCTACAGTAAATCGAAAAGTACTATAAAAGGTCAGTTTTGCTCGACGAAATATTTCATAAATATATATGTACGTAAATTTTATAATTATAATTATAATTATAATTATAATTTTAAGTTTAATAATAATAAAGTATATTCGAGGGTATTTTTAATTCGGGTTTCAAACCGTTTTAAAATAAGGAAATATTGGGTATTGTTCGGGGTATTGTTCTTGAATCCAAGACCAACCATACAGTCGTCTACCATCATTACGTCTACGCAATTTGCCTACAATATTGAATCGCAATATTGAACTGTGAGTTTATAGTCTCCCTTTTTAAATACTTTAAATATTTTTGGGCTGAGAATATATGCAATTTATTTTAAACGCGATAAGACACAAGTACATACTAAATTCTACACTGAGTTAAACCGAAAATTCCTTAGCTTTGGTAACTAGTAGCTGCCAGTACATAGGATATGGACTGGTGGGCGCGAATAATTGTATATGGATCCATAGGGCTTGACATCCCCGTCCGAGCTAGAGCGCTAGCCTTTTAACGGACGTATGTTATTTGAGTTTAAGACACGTTGGTTTGCGTGTATTAAAACGAATGGGGTAATTATCACTATAGCGTTAAGTTTAGTTACCAGGGTGCTCTGTTACGTAGAATCTATTGATAAACTTTTGATGAAATCTTGTGGTCTATCTTTATATATGTTTATGACTCGAGCAATTAAACCTATAACTCACCAACATTCGTGTTGACTTTTTAGCATGTTTTATTCTCAGGTCCTTAGAATGCTTCCGCTGTGATGTGCTTGTTGCCTGCATGGAGTCTCTCATGCTTTGTACAAAGTTTATTGCATTCAAAATAAAACCGCGTTGTGTAATAAATAATTGGACTGTGATATCAACCTGTAAATTAAAGACTTATGTATTTTGGGGTTTTGCTTATACCTAAGCACTTGCCCACATGTTTATAACTTTCTATGTTTAGAAAGTCACTTATTTTAATGAATGCAATATTTTATCAAAACGTATCATATAGAGGTCAAAACCTCACTGTGGAATCAATGATTAACGTGCCGCGTCAATAGCGATTTTGACGGGTCGTTAAAATTATGAATAAGGTTACTACCTTAAATCAAATGAATTAAGTTGCTGGAGAAATAAGGAGAATATCTTGAGTTCAAAGATACCCTTGATGGCTTGGAATTTCTTGAAGCAGAATCATGACACTAAAACAAGTTCAAGTAAGATTGCTACTTGATTTAAGATAGTTATGTTTATAGGAATTGAACCAAAGTTTGAATATGATTATTACCTTGATAAAAAGGAGTAGAGTTGATGAGTTAACAAGGTATTCTTGAAGCTAGTTTATGATCAAATTGATGAAGACTTGCTAGTACTTCAAATATGTGTGTTTAAAAGAGTTTAAAGAGTAAGAAATGGAGAGATTGCTTATAGCTCTTGTGTGTGTGAATTATGATAGTGAATTATAAGTAAGATTGAATGAAAATGAGTAAAAATGATGCTAGTAGTCGTGGTCTTTTATGGCTAAAGGATGATTAATGATTTTTTGTAATGTTATGTAATAATTCATGATAAAATGGATGATTAATAAGTTCTTTTGTAATCTTGCTAAATAATTGATACTAGATTACAAATAATGGTTGATGTTTCGCGAGGTGTATACGAAATTAGCTTATATTTTTACAGGAAATACTATTAAATACGATACAATTTTACACAAGATATTTATTTATTTAGAGAATGGATATACTTAAACCTTGCTACAACACTTATAGGCAGTGTACCTAATCGTACAGTAGTGTAGTTTTTAGTAAGTCCGGTTCGTTCCACAGGGAATCTTTTTAAACAAAGCTTAACGCTATATTAGTCTACTTTTATAAAAATACAAATATATATATAAGTAATATTATTATTATAAAGGGGGGTTTTTACCGTTTAATGACCGGTTTGTCGATTTTAAAACTTTAGTCGCAGTTAAAACCAAATGCAAAGTATTAAAAATAAATACAAGACTTAAATTAAAGCATAAAATAAACTTGCGATAATTAAAAAGTACGATAATTAAAAGTGCAATTAAATACAATAACAATAAAAATGCGATAATTAGAAGTGCAATTAAATATAAAATAAAGGAAATTAAATATGAAATAAAAGAATTATGCTTATTTAAACTTCCGTAATCATGATGTTTGACGTGTTGATTTTAGTTTTATGCCCATGGGTTAATTGTCCTTTGTCCTGGATTATTTAATATGTCCATACGGATTTGTCCATAATAGTCCATCAGTCATAAATATAAAGAGCGAAAGCCTTCGTCAAATTATTCTTATTCCCGAAGTCAAATATTCCAACTAATTGGGGATTCGAATTGTAACAAGGTTTTAATACTTTGTTTAATGAATACACCAGGTTATCGACTGCGTGTAAACCAAGGTTTTACTACTTTGTTAACAATTACACCAATTACCCTTGAATGTAATCCACCCCTGTTTTAATGAGTCCATTGACTATTAATCCATCCCCGTGTCCGGTCAAATGAACAATAATTCGTACTTATAAATATCCCGCCCATCGTGTCCGATTAAGCGTATGTGGTTATATATAAATATGTCGAATTATAAGTTTGTATATTAAATTAACAAGGTATTGTTTAGTTAATATAAAACCCATTAATAGCCCATAGTCTAATTTCCATAAGTGTCGTTCTTTTATCCAAACTCCAATTATGGTACAAAGCCCAATTACCCAATTTTTAGTAATTAGCCCAACATCATGATTACTTCGAATTAAATAAGCATAATAATAACTTAGCTACGAGACATTAATATAAAAAGGTTGAACATAACTTACAATGATTAAAAATAGCGTAGCGTTACACGGACAGAATTTCGACTTACACCCTTACAACATTCGCTAACGTACCCTTATTATTAGGATTAAAATTAAAATTAAAATTAAAATATAAATTATATATATATATATATTTTACGTATATAGATGGAGAGATTGATATATGATGATTGAAAAATGCTCAGAATTCGGTTGGCTTTATAGGGAGTTTCAAAGTTTGGGGCTCCGCGACTCGCGGCATTTTTGCCTTCAAACTCCGCGAGTCGCGGAGATTGAAAATACAGCTCAGTCCCTTTTGGAGTCTTTCTTGCCGACGATTTATTTATAAATATAATATATATATTATTTTGACTGCATTGTCAACGGAAGTACTGTTGTAAACTATTATTTATGGTGATTGTCTATATGTAGAAATCATCAGATATCGAAAACCTTTGATTTAAATATTCATTTATGGTGTGCCTTTTCAAAAGAATGCAATGTTTACAAAACGTATCATATAGAGGTCAAATACCTCGCAATGAAATCAATGAATGACGTGTTCTTCCATATGGATTTGGAGTGATCGTCACAAATACCACCTCCTATTATGCTATGCGGTCTCATCCCCCTAACCATAGCTGATAAATAATAACCCACACAATAAGGTATACTTACAGCGCTTTGTGGGTCTCGAATACACATATGGTAAAACAAATCCTGTTCATTTACCTTTTCCTTGTTCTTACCTCTTTGTGTAATCGAATTAGCTAAAAACCTATGAATCACTCTTAATTCAGCTCTATCTATATCCAAATAAGAGTAATTTCCCCCTTTGAAACGGTGATGGCTTGTCATTTGACTCCACACACCGTGTGTATCAAAATTTTCATCTATCTTTCTACCGTTTAGTATCAACCCTCTACAATCAGCAGATGCTAACTCCTCAGGCGTATATATACGTAAAGCCTAAGCCATGTCTAGTAAAGACATGTGGCGCATCGAACCTCCTAACAAAAATCTAATAAAAGATCGATCGGTTAAACTAGCTACCCGATCGTTTAATTCTATACTACACAACAATTCTTCACACCATACTTTATATACAGGTCTACGCATGGTGAATAAACGTACCCAGTCATTAAAAGTAGAATTGCCATATCTCTGTACAAGTAATTCCCTAATTGGCCCGTTCAATTCTACAGCTTCTACGGGTCCCAATTCTATGACCCTAGGTACCTCAACAACTTTAGAATGAAGCGTATGCAACCCCCTTTGATACTTTGGATAATCTATCCAAAGTCTGTCAAATCTCAGGTTCGGATGCAAATCTTCCAAGTGCATATCAGAAAATGTCATGACTGGATGAGGTATATCCTGCTTGTAGTAGTTATCCACCTCCTGTTGTTCCGCATTCTCAGCAGGAGCATTGCGAGCTTGGGATGAAGATTCACCCCTTTCAGTCTGCAAAACACATCAAACACAATTTTTGTGCATCCAAATATGCATTAGTGTCAGCAAAATCATCAATTAAAATAATTACAATGACATGATCAATTTATATCAAACTTAAGCTTATTTTCACATTTTTATCAAATCTACACTTTTTCAAATAAGCATATACGAAAATGTTCGCCAAGTTCATAAGCATTCAACTCAAATAACATGTCAAAATAATCATTACTAGCAATTAAACAAGTTTCAAATGGCATTATCTCTCAAAAATTAAGTTCATGAATTTTAGACCTGAAAAAGTCCACTTTAATTCTCAAAATCATGTTTAGGCTCAAAGTTTGGATCATTTAACTACCTAGACATGTTACACTACTTAATTTAGCAACAATTCATGCCAAAAATCGGCCATAACCTGTTTATATCAAAAAGCCCCAAATTTGCTCAAGAACACAAACCCTAGATTACTCAAAATTTGAAGTTTAAGGCTTCTAATCATGTTAAACAGCATCAATCTAGGTTATACAAGCATAATACATAAACAATTTAAGCTTAATTACACTAAAAAGCATCAAAATCAAATTGGAGAAAAAATTGCTCAAGAACACTAATTTCGGATTAAATGGTGTTTAGGTGTAGAAATTTACCGTTTTTCTTGAGTAATTCCTAGATAGCATCCTTCTCAACATGATTTTAGTAAAAGATTTGGTGATTAACGGTTAAAAATTGTGATTTTGGGGGTGTATTTTCGCAGTTTTTCGTGCAGTTATTTCGCAGTATGTGTTTTGTGGTGTGTGTGGACTGAGCTGTTTCAGCTCTTATTTTTTTTTTTTCTGTAATCCGATATCTCCGCGAGTCGCGGTGTTTAAGGCTTCAAACTCCGCGAGTCGCGGAGTTTGTTTGTTTGTTTTTTTTTTTATAACTTATACTAATTAAAACAATTAAGTAATTAATTTTAAAATTTTGTTTCCCTTGTTATTTAGGACGAGGTCGTTTCGGATCGATGTCCTAGTCCGTCCTTCGACAAAATTTTAAAATTTGTTTTTTTGTAGCGATTGTTTTAAAAGCTAAGATTTTTGGGTTTTTTTTATATTTTTGGCATACTTTAATTCAATAATATTAAAAATAATGATAATAAAAGTTCTCGTCCCTCCCTCGGGTAAAGCAATTTCGGTTCAAAGACCTAGTCTTCAACTTACGACGAATTTTAAAAATCATATTTTTAACTTAATGAGATAAAGTAAATTTTTGTTTTTAAATTCACACAATTTAAATATAAAATTCAAAATTAATATTAAAAATTCACACCAAACTTTAAAATTTGAAATGCATAAAATTAAAAATTCATATTTTAAAAATTAAAAATTCATATTATAAATTCAAACCAAACTTATATTAATTTTTCAAATATTTACAATTTTAAAAATATTGTTTTTACAAAGTTTACAATATTAATTTAAGATTTATATATTAATTTTAAAAACATGGTAAAAATAAAATTAAAAATCTTTTTGGCTTTTTATCCCACTTTAATCAATCAAATATTATCAAAAATATGCGCCCCTCTTTTCGGTAAAGTAATTTCGGTTCCAAGACCTAATTTAACTCATGATGAATTTTTGAAATATTTTGGGTTGATTGATTAAAGATATTTATACCTTAAGAATAAACGTTAAATTTCGCAGTGATGTAATTAATTTTTGAATGATATCAATAATTTCGGTCGCCAAACCTAATTTTATTTAATACCAATTTAATACTTTTTAGCGAACAAATTAGCGTTTATTATCAAAAGGTTAAAAAAAATAAAAACTGTACAGACTTACCTGTGAAATAGATTTCTTAGTTATATGATCTATCACATTCATAAGATAGTCGGTTTAATTGGTTTTCCATAGCTACATAGGCGTAACCTCGAGCATTCAGTGTCTTTTCTTCTAAACATATGAACGGTCCGTCTCTGCATAAAGTAACAAATTCGGTGTTTGAATAGGTTTGATTATTTGAACATTTACCTCCATGTGACCATTTTCCGCATTTGTGACATCTTCCTAGGTGTCGTGCTCTTCTTTTCGCTGCGGATTTTGATTTTCCTTTACCAAATTGTAACTTATTATCTTCGCATTTGGATTCTTTTCTAACTCCGTCCATTCTTTCTCTGATTACTGATACTATTTCACTCGGTAGTATGTCATTATTACGTTTAGTGATCAAAGCGTGTAGCATTAGACCATGGTTTAGTTCACAGGCAGTCTTCATTTTGTAAAAATCTAAAAAAAATAAAAATTCAGAATGGGGGGAGAAGACTAGTTCTTTAGGGTCTGCTAGGGAAAGACCATTCGGGTTCCATTTTCGAGAACTACACGAAAACAGACAATCTAACTCTAACAGAAATACATATTATCCTTTAAAGACTTGATTCTCCCCACACTTAGTTAGATGTGGTGTCGAAATTGTGATTAACTTCGTTGTCGACTTCCATCGGACCATGTATGTAGTGTTTAACTCTGTGACCATTAACTTTAAATTCAATCCCATTTGAATTTATTAATTCTATCGTTCCGTATGGGAAAACTCTTTTGACTATGAATGGTCCAGACCATCTTGATTTCAATTTTCCAGGAAATAGCTTGAATCGTGAATTGAAAAGAAGAACTCTGTCTCCTTCCTTAAATTCTTTTGAACTTCTGATTCTTTTATCATGCCATTTCTTCGTTCTTTCTTTATAGATTAACGAATTTTCGTATGCTTCATGTCTTAATTCTTCTAATTCGTTTAGTTGACTTAATCGTAGACGTCCGGCTTCATGTATATCAAGATTACATGTCTTCAAAGCCCAAAATGCTTTGTGTTCAATTTCTACTGGAAGATGACATGCTTTTCCATAAACAAGTCTAAAAGGTGTGGTTCCAATTGGAGTTTTGTAGGCTGTTCTAAAAGCCCAGAGTGCATCCTCCAATTTAATGGTCCATTCCTTCGGATTTGATCCTACGGTTTTCTCTAGAATACGTTTTAAAGCTCGGTTGGTATTTTCAACTTGTCCACTTGTTTGTGGATGATATGCGGTGGAGATTTTATGAGTTACTCCATATCTTTTAAGAACTTTCTCAAGTTGATTATTACATAAATGAGTTCCCCGATCACTTATTAAAGCTTTCGGTGTTCCAAACCTAGCAAAAAGACGTTTTAAAAAGTTGACTACAACTCGTTCATCGTTAGTTGGGAGAGCTTGTGTTTCCGCCCATTTAGATACATAATCAATGGCTACGAGTATATATAGATTATTATGAGATTTTGGAAATGGACCCATAAAGTCAATACCCCAAATGTCAAATACTTCACATACTTGGATGACATTTTGTGGCATTTCATCACGTTGACTTATTTTTCCGGCCCTTTGACAAGCATCACAGGATTTGCAAAGAAGGTGTGCGTCTTTGTAAATTGTAGGCCAATAGAATCCAGCATCATAAACTTTTCTTGCTGTTAGTTGAGGCCCATAATGCCCTCCTGTTGGTCCTGTGTGACAATGGTTTAATATTTTACTAGCTTCATCTCCAAATACACATCGGCGTATTATTCCATCGGGACAACTTTTAAACAGATGTGGATCTTCCCAGAAATAGTGTTTTATATCACTGAAGAATTTCTTTCGTCTTTGGTACGATAATCCTTTTTCAAGGAATCCACAAACTAAGTAGTTTGCATAGTCTGCAAACCATGGTATTTCTTTATAATCTATCTTCAATAGATATTCATCAGGAAAGTTGTCTTGTATGGCCGATTCATTTAGAACTTCTAATTCGGGATTTTCAAGACGAGAAAGATGATCAGCGGCGAGATTTTCTGCTCCTCTTTTATCTCGGATTTCAATATCAAACTCTTGTAAGAGTAAGATCCAACGGATTAATCTTGGTTTAGCATCTTGTTTTGAAAATAGGTATCTAAGAGCAGAATGGTCGGTATAGACCACCGTTTTTGCTAGAACGAGATATGATCGAAATTTGTCAAAAGCAAAGACAATAGCAAGGAGTTCTTTTTCAGTAGTTGTATAGTTCGTTTGTGCTCCTTGTAACGTCTTACTAGCATAATATATAGGTTGAAATCGTTTTTCAATCCTTTGTCCTAAAACGGCTCCCATTGCAAAATCACTTGCATCGCACATTAGTTTAAATGGTAGATTCCAATTTGGTGTTATCATGATCGGCGCATTAGTGAGTTTTTCTTTAAGAATATTAAAAGATTTGATACACTCATCTGAAAAGATGAATGAAGCATCCTTTTCTAGGAGTTTATTCATAGGAGTGGCAATTTTTGAAAAATCTTTTATGAAACGTCGGTAAAAACTGGCATGCCCTAGAAAACTCCTAACTCCTCTAACATTGGTGGGATGTGGAAGTTTAGCAATTACATCTACTTTAGCTCTATCCACTTCAATTCCTTCTTTTGAAATTTTATGACCAAGAACGATGCCTTCTTTAACCATGAAATGGCATTTCTCCCAATTAAGTACTAGATTTGATTGTTCGCATCTAATAAGCATTCGTTCAAGATTAACTAGACATGATTCAAATGTATCACCGAAGACTGAAAAGTCATCCATGAATACTTCCATGCATTCTTCTATCATGTCATGAAAAATCGCCATCATACACCTTTGAAAGGTTGCAGGGGCGTTGCAAAGTCCAAATGGCATGCGTTTGTAAGCAAAAGTACCATAAGGGCACGTGAATGTGGTTTTCTCTTGATCTTCGGGTGCTATTGGAATTTGAAAATATCCGGAAAATCCATCTAGAAAACAATAGTAACTATTTCCGGCTAATCTTTCCAACATTTGATCTATGAAAGGTAAGGGAAAGTGATCTTTTCTGGTGGCGTCATTTAATTTTCTATAATCAATACACACACGCCATCCTGTTACAGTCCTAGTAGGAATAAGCTCATTTTTCTCATTTGTAATGACAGTCATGCCACCCTTCTTAGGCACGCATTGAACTGGGCTTACCCATGGACTATCAGAAATTGGATATATCAAACCTGCATCTAGCAGTTTAATAATCTCTTTTTTAACTACATCTTGCATATTTGGATTTAGTCTTCGTTGGCGTTGCACATACGTTTTATGACCTTCTTCCATAAGTATTTTATGTGTGCAATACGAAGGACTTATTCCTTTAATATCATGAATCTTCCATGCAATGGCTAGTTTATGAGCTTTCAACACAGAAATGAGTTGTGATTTCTCATTTTCAGTAAGAGAAGACGATATTATTACAGGTAATTCAGATTCACCATGTAAATAAGCGTATTCTAAATGGTTTGGAAGTGGCTTTAACTCTAATTTCGGAGGTTCTTCTATCGATGATTTGTATCGATATCTATCTTCTTCTTTTAGCATTTGAATTTCTTCTGTTGTTGGTTCATATCCATTAGCTATAAGTGTAGCTAACATTTCAGCTTCATCAATTGGTTCATTACCTTCTCCTAAAGAACATTCTCCTGTTCCTTGTAATTCTGGAAATTCTTCTAATAATTCTGCATGTGCATCTATAGTTTGAATATAATAACATGTATCATCTGCAGATTGTGGTTGTTGCATTGCTCTATCAACTGAAAAGGTAACACTCTCATCCTCTATACTTAGGGTCAGTTTCTTACCGAACACGTCTATCATTGCTTTAGCCGTGTTTAAGAATGGTCTTCCTAATATGAGAGGAACTTGAGAATCTTCTTCCATGTCCAGAACAACAAAATCTACTGGAAATACTAAAGTACCAACTTTAACTAGCATGTTCTCCATTATCCCTCTAGGATATTTTATTGATCTATCGGCTAGTTGTATGCTTATTCTGGTTGGTTTCAATTCTCCAAGGTCTAGTTTAGCGTATAGTGAATACGGCATTAGATTTATACTAGCACCTAAGTCTGCCAATGCTTCTATTGAACTAAGACTACCCAGAAAACATGGAATTGTGAAACTTCCTGGATCAGATAGTTTTTCTGGTATCTTATTCAACAGCACTGCTGAACAATTAGCATTCATAGTAACAGCCGAGAGTTCTTCCATTTTCTTTCTATTTGAGATTAGATCTTTCAAGAATTTAGCATATCTAGGCATTCCTGCAATCACATCAATGAAAGGAAGATTCACATTTATCTGTTTAAACATATCCAAGAATTTGGATTGCTCGGCTTCAAGTTTCTCTTTCTTCATTTTACTCGGGTAAGGAAGTGGTGGTTGGTATGGTTTAACATAAGTTTTAGCCTTAACTGTGTTATCTTCATTAACCTTTTCAACTACCGGTTCTTTTTCCTTATCTTGATCAGGTTGTG
This sequence comes from Rutidosis leptorrhynchoides, assembly GCF_046630445.1. NCBI lineage: Eukaryota > Viridiplantae > Streptophyta > Magnoliopsida > Asterales > Asteraceae > Rutidosis > Rutidosis leptorrhynchoides. The sequence continues at coordinate 123,320,594 of NC_092338.1, read as the reverse complement.
GTTCTTGTGGAGTAGGAATAGCTTCATCAGAAGTTACAGGTATTTCAGGTGGTTTAAGTGTTGTACCACTTCTTGTGGTAATAGCTTTAGCTGTTTCATTCCGGGGGTTAGCATTTGTATCACTAGGTAGACTTCCCGGTTTTCTTTCACCTATTAACCTTGCTAGGTTACTTACTTCTTGTTCCAGATTTTGAATAGAAGCTTGTTGATTTCTAAATGCTTGAGCATTTTGTTCATTAGTTTGTTTCTGAGATGTGAAAAATTGCGTTTGAGTTTCAACTAGCTTCGTCATCATATCTTCTAAATTCGGCTTTTTATCATCGGTTTGTTGTGGTGGTTTGTTTTGAAAATTAGGTCTTTGCTGATTGTAAGTATTATTGGATACTTGTTGATTGCTAGGACCTTGTTGGTTGTTGTATGGAATATTTCGGTTATAATTCTGGTTTTGATTGTAAATAGGTCTTGGCGGTTGATAATTATTCTGATAATTATTTCCAGGCCTTTGGTTTATGTATGAAATATTCTCTCTTTGTTCCATTGTTAATTCAATACTGAGACAATCTTTTGTCAAATGTGATCCTCCACACTGCTCACAACTAATTCGTATTGAGTGAATATCTTTAGTCATCTTTTCCATTCGTCTCTCCACAGCATCTATCTTTGCGGAAATGGAATCTAAGTCATGTCTAGAATCGGCTCTAGCTGCTTTAGATGATCTAACGATATCTTTTTCTTGGTGCCACTCATGTGAGTGGGAAGCAGTGTTATCAATAATTTTGTAAGCATCAGTTTCGGTTTCCTTCATAATAGAACCACCAGCTGCTATATCGATGTCTTTTCTTGTAGTGATGTCGCATCCTTGGTAGAATATTTGTATTATTTGACAGGTGTCTAAACCATGTTGCGGACATCCTCTTAATAACTTTCCATATCTTGTCCACGCCTCATATAGAGTTTCATTTGGTTTCTGTGTGAACGTAACAATTTCTGCTTGAAGTCTTACGGCTTTAGATGCAGGAAAGAATTGTTTAAGAAATTTGTCAACTAAAACATCCCATGTATCAATCGCCCCTTCAGGTAACGATTCCAACCAATCTTTGGCTTCTCCCTTTAAAGTCCAGGGAAATAACATGAGATATATCTGTTCATCCTCCACTTCTCGGATTTTAAATAGTGTGCAGATCCTATTAAAGGTACGTAAATGTTCAATTGGATCTTCCTTCGGCGCACCACTAAATTGGCATTGATTAGTCACCATGTGTAGAATTTGTCCTTTGATTTCATAATCTGGCGCATTAATGTCTGGATGAGTAATTGCGTGACCTTGGCCAGTACGTTTAGCTCTCATTCGGTCTTCCATACTTAAAGGTTCCAGATTCTCCATAATTGAATTTGTTGAATCGGAATCACTAGAGGATTCTGATTTAATGGTTCGTTCCTCAACAATCTCTGTTTGAATGATTGGTGGTTCCGGAGGAAAATTTAATGGTTCAGGATCTACGAATCGTTCCTGAATATTCTCCGGATTCTCAATTGTGAGGTCGGGTTCAAAAAATGGATTATCGGAAATTTGAACTGAAGTACTTGGTCGACTGGATGACGATTCTAAAGAAAAATCAACGGCGGTAATATTTGCTAAATGTCTTGATCTAGTTACAGGTGGTGAACGTACAAAAGGTGGTGAACGTCTTGCTCGGTGCATTCACTGAATATCCTATTAGTTTTTAAAAGGAAAGAAAAATTATAATAAGTTATCCAATCAATAGACTTTTCTGATTTTGCCCACGTTTTGAATAGCCAAAAGATGCAGCAGAGGGGCAGGATTCGTTTGGTCTCAATATAATTGAGGACTGTTTGGCTCCAATAACCCGGTCCACGTACAAATCCAACTATTACTACGAACCAGAAAATTTTGATGTCTATCAATTTAACCACTTAAAATAAATTTTCGTAATTTTAAGAAATTTACATAAGAAGTAGAATAAAAATCTATGTCCTAAAACTAGAATAGCGAGAAATAAGAAAGAAAAAGAGTTCGTCGGAAAAAGATCGAAAAAGAAAAATGGTTGAAAAATAAAAGGTGACGAAAAAATAAAAGAAACTTATAAAACTTAAAAATACTTGACTAACCTAACCTTATTACTACAACTAACTTAAAATTATAATCGCAAATTGAGATTACTAATTGGAATGATAATTGATACATAGGTAAAAGTCGTCTAAAAATATTAAAGCTTACAAGATAAACTAAATCCCAAATAAAAATAACTTAAAAAGAAACTAAAACTTAAAAAGGCGTCGCAAAATTCTAAAGCACCTAAATCTTAGTCTAAAGAAAAAGCACTTAAGAAATTCTACGGCAAAGCCTAAAATTCTAGAAGTAAAAATAACTATGGCAAAAACTAAGTTTAAAACTAAATATGAGCGAAAAATACAAATATTAAGCTAAAACAATTAAAAAGGGACAAAATATAAAAATATACAAAAAGTTGTAAAAAGTACAATTTTTATAAAAAATATTATTTTTATATTATTTATTTATTAAAACTATTAATTTTATAATTTAATTAAACTAATTTAAACAAAATATACAAAATAATAATAAAAACTAAAATAAATATTTAATTAAAACCTAATTAGGGTTTTATAATAATAATTATAATAATAATTCGTAATTAATACTGAATTAGGGTTCTATCGCGTGTCAGAGTTACTCCGCGAGTTGCGGTAATCGAGGCATTAAACCCCGCGAGTCGCGGGGTTCCAGTTTTCAAGTGACAGGATATTTAAAATTCGACGCGTTTTTCTTTTTTTAATTTTTTTTATTTTTATGTTTTATAATTTTCTGTTTTATAATCTAAAAGTTATATATAATAAAAACTTATATTTTTACAAACTAAAGATACTTTATAAAACTTAAATATTTAACAAAATCTTAAAAATATTTATATTTTTGTTTTTCTTTTTATATTTTCGAATATTTAAAACGTATTTTTATAAAAACAAAATTTAATAAAAGTAAACTAAAAATCTTTTTTTTTTCTATTAGCGTTGCGCTTCCGGCGTTTAAGAGTTTCCCCGGCAGCGGCGCCAAAAATAACTTGATGTTTCGCGAGGTGTATACGAAATTAGCTTATATTTTTACAGGAAACACTATTAAATACGATACAATTTTACACAAGATATTTATTTATTTAGAGAATGGATATACTTAAACCTTGCTACAACACTTATAGGCAGTGTACCTAATCGTACAGTAGTGTAGTTTTTAGTAAGTCCGGTTCGTTCCACAGGGAATCTTTTTAAACAAAGCTTAACGCTATATTAGTCTACTTTTATAAAAATACAAATATATATATAAGTAATATTATTATTATAAAGGGGGGTTTTTACCGTTTAATGACCGGTTTGTCGATTTTAAAACTTTAGTCGCAGTTAAAACCAAATGTAAAGTATTAAAAATAAATACAAGACTTAAATTAAAGCATAAAATAAACTTGCGATAATTAAAAAGTACGAAAATTAAAAGTGCAATTAAATACAATAACAATAAAAATGCGATAATTAGAAGTGCAATTAAATATAAAATAAAGGAAATTAAATATGAAATAAAAGAATTATGCTTATTTAAACTTCCGTAATCATGATGTTTGACGTGTTGATTTTAGTTTTATGCCCATGGGTTAATTGTCCTTTGTCCTGGATTATTTAATATGTCCATACGGATTTGTCCATAATAGTCCATCAGTCATAAATATAAAGAGCGAAAGCCTTCGTCAAATTATTCTTATTCCCGAAGTCAAATATTCCAACTAATTGGGGATTCGAATTGTAACAAGGTTTTAATACTTTGTTTAATGAATACACCAGGTTATCGACTGCGTGTAAACCAAGGTTTTACTACTTTGTTAACAATTACACCAATTATCCTTGAATGTAATCCACCCCTGTTTTAATGAGTCCATTGACTATTAATCCATCCCCGTGTCCGGTCAAATGAACAATAATTTGTACTTATAAATATCCCGCCCATCGTGTCCGATTAAGCGTATGTGGTTATATATAAATACGTCGAATTATAAGTTTGTATATTAAATTAACAAGGTATTGTTTAGTTAATATAAAACCCATTAATAGCCCATAGTCTAATTTCCACAAGTGTCGTTCTTTTATCCAAACCCAATTATGGTACAAAGCCCAATTACTCAATTTTTAGTAATTAGCCCAACATCATGATTACTTCGGATTAAATAAGCATAATAATAACTTAGCTACGAGACATTAATATAAAAAGGTTGAACATAACTTACAATGATTAAAAATAGCGTAGCGTTACACGGACAGAATTTCGACTTACACCCTTACAACATTCGCTAACGTACCCTTATTATTAGGATTAAAATTAAAATTAAAATTAAAATATAAATTATATATATATATATATATATATATTTTACGTATATAGATGGAGAGATTGATATATGATGATTGAAAAATGCTCAGAATTCGGTTGGCTTTATAGGGAGTTTCAAAGTTTGGGGCTCCGCGACTCACGGCATTTTTGCCTTCAAACTCCGCGAGTCACGGAGATTGAAAATACAGCTCAGTCCCTTTTGGAGTCTTTCTTGCCGACGATTTATTTATAAATATAATATATATATAATTAATATAATTAATTATATATTATATTATATTTATATACATAGTTAACTTGTAATTTTTAGTCCGTTGCGTCGAGCGTTGAGAGTTGACTCATGTCCCGGTTTCGGATTTTTGAACGTCCTTGCGTACAATTTTATATCTTGTACTTTGCGTTTTGAATCTTGTACTCTTGTAATTTCGAGACGTTTCTTATCAATAATTGGAACCTTTTTGATTGTCTTTTGTACTTTTGAGCTTTTTGGTCATTTGCGTCTTCAATTCGTCGAATCTGTCTTTTGTCTTCACCTTTTATTATTTAAACGAATATCACTTGTAAATAGAACAATTGCAACTAAAAGCTTGTCTTTCTTGAGGAATAATGCTATGAAATATATGTTTGTTTTTAGCATTATCAATGGTTCCCACATGTTTCTTAATCATTTAGGGCTTCTAAGGAGCTGATTATTGAGGTGTATATACTAATAGTAAATACATCTATAAGCTGTGTATTGTACGAGTACGAATACGGGTGCATACGAGTAGAATTGTTGATGAAACATAACGAGGATGTAATTGTAAGCATTTTTGTCAAGTAGAAGTACTTTGATATATGTCTTGAAGTCTTTCAAAAGTGTACTAATACATCTTAAAACACTACATGTATATACATTTTAACGGAGTCGTTAAGTCATCGTTAGTCGTTACATGTAAGTGTTGTTTTGAGACCTTTAAGTTAACGATCTTGTTAAATATAATTGACCCATTGTTATTACACTTAAATGAGATGTTAAATTGTTATGTTAACATGTTAACATGGTGTATTATCATATCTAATATCATATATATATATATATATATATATATATATATATATATATATATATATATATATATATATATATATATATATATATATATATATATGTGTGTGTGTGTGTGTGTGTGTGAAATACTATTACAACAATAATAGTTACATATATGTATATTGTTTCGAAGTCTTTAAGTTAGTAGTCTCATCTTATATATATAACTCATTGTTATTATACTTAATGAGATACTTAAATATCATTTAATCAAATCATAAATATATATATCCAAATATATATTCCTTTAATTAATTATTACGATATATGACGTTCGTGAATCGTCAGACAGACTGGGTGTCCAAACGTTTGTATAAAATTCATTCCAAATAACCAAGTCTTAATGAGTTTGATTGCTTAACATGTTGGAAACATTAATTATGTAAATATTAATCTTCTATATATTAGCGAAAAAATCCGGGTCGTTACAGTTGACACTTTAAAGCATGTTTATTCTCAGGTATTAAAGAAATCTTCCGCCGTGCATTTGCTCATTTTAGAGATATTACTTGGAGTCATTCGTGACATATTTCAAAAGAAGTTGCATTCGAGTCGTTGAGTTCAACAAGATTATTGTTAAGTCATTTATAGTTTGGATATATTATGAAATAGTATGCATGCCTGTCAAGTTTCGTTGTAAAGAAAGTTGTCTTTTAAAAATGAATGCAATGTTTGTAAAATGTATCATATAGAGGTCAAATACCTCGCGGTGTAATCATATGTTATTGTATTCGTCCTTATGAATTGGGACGGGTCACTTCATAGTTGATCTCGGAAAATTGATGTTTATTGGAGTGTTCTCTCGGGGTCCTTTTTTCCGCTCGAACTGGGATTTGATCTTATTCGACAGGCTTGTGTTTCTCTGGTTTGGAGTTGATACAGGTTTTTTCAGGTACGAGAGGTTTCTTTGGTTTGCAGGCCTCGGGTTCGGTGCCGCTGGAGTGCTCGGCGTTCTTTTTAGTTATGCGGCTTTTGAGTAGTGGCGATGCGGTGTTAGATACGAGATCGGTTTAATATATGTTTTAGATTTATGTTTGGTGGTGTGTAATTGTGTACCGTTTCTTACGTTTTCAATGTGTTCGCTCTCTTTCAATTATCGTCCATTGTGTAGGACGTTTTAGAGCGAGACCTTTCAATTATTGTTGTTCATGTGTACCACCGGAGTAATATTTTCGCTGACAAAAAAAGTAGCTATGTATCCTGATACTAGCCTTTAATTGATAAGTAGCAAACAATTGAAACAAAATGAATAAGATTCAACAATGAAAAGGTATTCACTTATATTTGACTTCCCCTAAATAGTACGAGTAATGTAGAAGAATTGTTATTAATTATTAATGTATCTTGATAAAGCCTTACTTCACTTAAGTGCAATATAATGTCCTGTGTAAGTTTTATGATTGATCACAATCTGATAAGAGTGTAAATCTGTTTGAGATAAGAATCGTATCAACTGATAATCCGATAATGGTTAATGAAATTGATCGTTGTAAATATGTTTAGAATATAAACAAGTGTATATAAGGTTCCTTTTGTAATGGATTTTTCATAATTAATTTCAAGTTACAATGGCGGAGACAGGAAGAGAACAGAATAGTACTTAGCCTCTCCTAATAAGTTCAATTGCAATGAAATATTAATAACTCACCTTCAATTAATTTGACTAAGCCTGCGACAATTATGAAATATCCCGTTCATATTGATTATAAACGTTCCATATTAATTGATTTCGTCGCGAGGTTTTGACCTATATGAGACGTTTTTCAAAGACTGCATTCATTTTTTAAAACAAGCATAACCTTTATTTTATCGATAAAGGTTTAAAAATCATTACGTAGATTATCAAATAATGATAATCAAAAATATACTGTTTACACATGACCATTACATAATGGTTTACAATAAGAATATATTACATCAAAAATAAGCTTCTTGAATGCAGTTTTTACACAATATCATACAAGCATGGACTCCAAATCTTGTCCTTATTTTAGTATGCAACAGCGGAAGCTCTTAATAATCACCTGAGAATAAATATGCTTAAAACGTCAACAAAAATGTTGGTGAGTTATAGGTTTAACCTATATATTATCAAATCATAATAATAGACCACAAGATTTAATATTTCAATACATCCCATACATAGAGATAAAAATCATTCATATGGTGAACACCTGGTAACCGACATTAACAAGATACATATAGAATATCCCCATCATTCCGGGACACCCATCGGACATGATAATTTCGAAGTACTAAAGCATTCCAAATTCCAGAATGGGGCTTGTTTGGCCCGATAGATCTATCTTTAGGATTCGCGTCAATTTGGGGGTCCGTTCCCAAATTCTTAGGTTACCAAGCTAAAAGGGGCATATTCGGCTTCGATCATTCACCCATATAATGTATTTTCATTTACTTATGTCTATATCGTAAAACATTTATAAAGTTGCATGTATTCTCATCCCAAAATATTAGATTTTAAAAGTGGGACTATAACTCACTTTCACAGATTTTTACTTCGTCGGGAAGTAAGACTTGGCTACTGGTCGATTCACGAACCTATAAAAAATATGTACATATATATCAAAGTATGTTCAAAATATATTTACAACATTTTTTAATACGTTTTAATGTTTTAAGCTTATTAAGTCAGCTGTCCTCGTTAATAACCTACAACTAGTTGTCCATAGTTAGATGTACAGAAATAAATCGATATATATTATCTTGGATCAATCCACGACCCAGTGTATACACTTCTCAGGCTAGATCACAACTCAAAGAATATATATTTTTGGAATCAACCTCAACCCTGTATAGCTAACTCCAACATTACTGCATATAGAGTGTCTATGGTTGTTCTAAATAATATATATACATGGGTCGATATGATATGTCAAAACATTTGCATACATGTCTATGGTATCCCAAGATTACATAATATATTAGAATACATGTATAATAAAATATAAGTTAGCTAGGATATGATTTGTATAGAATTGTTACAATATTTCTCGTAGCTACAACAATCAAAAAAATATCCAATCTTGTTTTACCCATAACTTCTTCGTTTTAAAACCGTTTTGAGTGAATCAAATTGCTATGGTTTCATATTGAACTCTATTTTATGAATTTAAAGAGAAAAAATATAGGTTTATAGTCAGAAATATAAGTTACAAGTCGTTTTTGTAAGAGGTAGTCATTTCAGTCGAAAGAACGACGTCTTGATGACCATTTTAAAAAACATACTTCCACTTTGAGTTTAGCCATGATTTTTGGATATAGTTTTATGTTCATAAGAAAAATCATTTTCCCAGAAGAACAACTTTTAAATCAAAGTTTATCATAGTTTTACTTATCAAATGTGATGACCCGGAAATTTCTGACCAAATTTAAACTTAATCTTTGTATGATTAACATTTCCGACACGATAAGCAAAGTCTGTAAAACTGAATCTCAAAATTTTTGAACTACTTTCGTATATTCAAATACCTTTCGGTTGTTCTTGACAATTCGCGAACAATTATATGTATATAGATACATATATATATATATATATATATATATATATATATATATATATATATATATATATATATATATATATATATACATATATATACATATATATACATATATATATATACATATATATATATATATATATACATATATATATATACATATATACACTATAACTTGAAAACGTAACAATGTATTAATTATTTGATACTGTACATTAAACTTATTAGTTTAAATATTTATTTGAATATATATGATAAGTTGGAATATTAATTGTATGAATAATTTGCGACGTATATTTAAAATGTTTTTATGAATGTTGAAAATATATATTAACTTGGTCATAAAACGATTTGATATTATATATATATATATATATATATATATATATATATATATATATATATATATATATATATATATTAACAAATAGCGAGACAATGATTTATAAAAGTAAATGACCAAAACACTCGAAAGTTTAAGATACACTTTGAATGATATAGTTTATTGATAATTTAAGACTATATTTTGACAAAGGTACGAGTCACAAAACGTAAATTGCGAGTTTTCTAAGGGTACAAAAATGCGTTCGAGAAACCGGAACCGGGACATAAGTCGAGTGACAACGTACGAGTCATCGGAACGAAAATTACAAGTCAACTATGCACATGAATTTAATATAATATATAATTAATTATTTAAATTAAATATATTATATATATTATATTTAAATATGTCGACAAACAAAACAACAAAAAATTGTGAGCTGGATTTTGAGGCCATGCGATCGCATGGAAAATAGACATAAAACCCATGCGATCGCATGGGGTCAGATTTCAGGAAAAGTCTATAAATTGAATTCGTTTTTGCTCGATTACACACACATATATCCTCAGCTCTCTTTATATATTATTATTATTATTATTATTATTATTATTATTATTATTATTATTATTATTATTATTATAATTATTATTATTTTTATTATTATTATTATTATTATTATTATTATTATTATACATAAAATACTACGACGAGGTCATGAGTGTGTCACTTCAAAATAAGCTTTTCGAACGGGATAGAGCTAAGGAAATTATGGATTATAGCTATGGAGGTTATGGGTAATATTCGTAGGTATTGTTTGCAAGTCAAACCTAGTGTTTATCATCTCTGTTGCGTCTACGTACTTTCCTGCAATATTGAATTACAATATTGATACGTGAGCATTCATATCTTATCTTTTATATATTAATAGTGTATACATGTCTAGTGCTCGAGTATATATATTTATGCATGCTTGTATGCTAAATTTCGTCGTTAAACAGTTTATGATGAATCGCGAATTAAATACATATATTACTGATAAAAGGTATATGATATGCATGTTTTTAGAAAGCTGGCGAAAAATCAATAACTTTTCATTTAGAAATCGCGTAATTTCGATGAACGAATCAAAAGATATGGTCAACTGAATTATGATTGACGTTAATTGGAATTGCTTTTGAATCTGCAATTAATATTTAAACAACTTGTTTGTAAGATTGATAAATTGGATTTTTGAATATTACCAACCGAGTAAATGAATCCTTATATAAGGTACGTCTCGTTTTGTTGAACTATTGTCAAAATTAACCTTTTGAAACGACTTTGGATAACTTTTGTATGTCGATCTCGAGCATTAGGATTGTGATACACTATGACCTGACCTAGCTTGATAGACATTTATTGACCAACATATGTTGTCTAGGTTGAGATCTACGGTTATTTGGTAATCCGAGTTTCGGTCACATTTTGGTGAACGACTTTATATGCTGCTAAGGTGAGTTTCATTTGCTCCCTTTTTAATTACTTTTGCAATATATATTTTTGGGCTAAGAATACATGCACTTTATATTAAACACAATGGATACAAGTACATACTAAATTCTACACTGAGTTTGAACCGAAAATCCCTTAGCTTTGGTAACTAGTAACTGCCAGTTATAAGAACTGGTGGGCGCGAGTAGCAGTATATGGATCCATAGGGCTTGATATCCCCGTCCGAGCTAGAGCGCTAGCCTTTTAATGGACGTATGCTATTTGAGAAGCGTACACGTTGGTTTGCGTGTATTATTAAGATGATTATACAAAGGGTACAAATTATATATACGTTAAGTTTAGTTACCAGGGTGCTCAATCTTGTAGAATATTTTGATAAACGTTTCTGGATTGAACAACTGAAATCTTGTGATCCACCTTTATGTACAGATTATGCAAAACATTGAAACTATGAACTCACCAACCTTTGTGTTGACACTTGTTAGCATGTTTATTCTCAGGTTCCCTAGAAGTCTTCCGCTGTTTGCTTATATGTTACACAAGCTATGTGCATGGAGTCTTACATGGCATATTTTTCAAGGAAACGTTGCATTCACCGAATCATCACCATGTATATTATTTTGACTGCATTGTCAACGGAAGTACTATTGTAAACTATTATTTACAGTGATTGTCTATATGTAGAAATCATCAGGTGTCGAAAACCTTTGATTTAAATATTCATTTATGGTGTGCCTTTTCAAAAGAATGCAATGTTTACCAAACATATCATATAGAGGTCAAATACCTCGCAATGAAATTGATGAATGACGTGTTCGTCCATATGGATTTGGAGCGATCGTCACAGTTGGTATCAGAGCGTTGGTCCTAGCGAACCAGGTCTTGCATGAGTGTGTCTAACTGATAGTTGTTAGGATGCATTAGTAAGTCTGGACTTCGACCGTGTCTGCATGTTAAAAGTTTTGCTTATTATTTCTTGTCAGAAATTATATGCTTATCATTCTTAAAGTCTAGACACGTTTTCCTGCATTTATTGCATAAATAGTGTATAGACAAAAATTCATATCTTAGCGTATCTGTTACTGTAAACTTTTCCTGACATCTTCCGAAAATTTCTCCGTAATTTACGGGATTTTTGGTATTATATATACATATGTAAATTATGTATTGAAGAGTACCAATCTAAATTCTATAATCTATCTTATATCAAAAATCAATTCCCTGATTATATAAGATGGATCACGTATCTAGTTCAAATTCCTTAAACTCCGACAGCTATTCCGATATGGATATTCACCTGAACTCCGAAGACAGTGTAACCGGAATGGATCAACCAATTAGCCATCATCTATTCTGGATGAATTAGAGATGGGTTCGTAGCCTACTTATTCATTGGAGACAAGAAGAAGGTGATCCCTTCCATCTACCACATTGCCCTCTTGGCGAAGAACCTGAAGCACTTACCGGCGAACCTGTTCGAGACACCATTTTCTATCTCATTTCCAGAGTATCTCGTCACGATAATATACTATCTTAAATTCTGAATCTTATTCATCCGCTCGTCGGAACCGACAATCATCCCGGTGTAGTAGAAGAAGTCAACGAGCTTCGTGCTCGAGTGGTGACTTTAGAGAATATGGTACAAAGGTTACAAGCACCAACAGCATCACCAGCATCAACAGTACCACCATCATCAACGCCAACAGTATCATTACCACCACCAACAACAACATACGCATCCCACACCTCAACATCACAATCTGTACCTCGAACATCAACGTCATACACACCATAGATATCAAGGAATACCAACAACAACAAACGATAAAGTATTGATTCATAACTTCATCGAAGAAATATTCTGCAGAGAATATGTAGTTTCTAAACGTGTTAGAGATTATATATTCTAGTCCTAGTCGAAAACCAGATGAGATTAATATTATGTTAACTCATTAAATCCATAATTACATCTAAGGAAACTATATATATAGGTATATTTTCATAAAGATTGTAATTAAGAAAATTATTTTGTACAAACTGTTAATGGTGAGAATATTTTAACGGGTAGGTAATACCAGGAAAATATATAAGTTCACAATTAATATGTTACACTGTACATTCTTCAACTTTGATTCAAAAATTATTAACTATGCTCACATCAATATACAATCGTTTCCATACAAATTCAATTACATATTCTGATATTGACGGATCAGAATCCAAGCCATAACTCTGAACCGGTGACATCATTCTTAGATCTCTACATCTTTCAAAGCTATACTTTGACTTCAAAACTGTGCAAGATCCTTTAACGTTGTTATTACCGAAAATAATCTTGCAATTCTTTTCAAGATATCAAATTTTCATCACACTTCCAACCAGTCAACTTCAACTTTTCAGATTAACCTTATTATAACCTTGACATATACGTTCTTGTTACTGGGGAACCTTTCATGTTCCACCACATTAGAAGTAAACTTACCAACAACTTCACTGATCTTTGACTTTCTGAAAAATCATTATATTTATCGAAACCCCATCATTTACTCTTCTGCATCTTATAACAAGAATTGTCTTACCAATTACTGGGAATCAGCAATCAGTATTTTGAAATCTCGCAGCATGTCTACTCCAACAGTTATATGTGTACATATAACATCTATCTCCTATACTTACGTACTTTGAATGTGAAGTTTCCGAAAAACACCTTAAACCGCGAACTAGTTCTCGAAATTTTGAAAAGTACTGATGAAGTAGCAAAAACTATAAACGACCTTAACAGTAAAAAGTTTGATGATAAAGAATAGTGTGTTGGCAAAGCTCAGAAAAAGAAAAGGTTTGGAACTGGAAAACGGATTGAGCAAAGTAGGAAGGAGGCTGTGGATAAATTACAAGGACGAAACCTGCCTTCTAAGAATCCAAATGATTCAGTATTTGCTGAAGCCATTAACGAATACTTTGCTTCCGAATCTAAACCCTTGCGGACAATATTCTTCATCATCCTCTGATATTAGAAATTCTAAGATATCATCATATCTTTCATTATAAATATCCTCCATATTTCTGGAGATAATTCCATAATCATTCTTATCGGAAATCAATTTTCTCCTTATGATATCTGTGTTACATCATAAAAGAAACTATTTTAGTTTCTAAATTCTAAAACCTTCGAGTTTAAAATATGAATATTTTTGAAGTGGTGTTGGGAGCTGAAGCATGAGTTAGTATAATATAATGACACTTGATCAACGTGATTATATTACAGTAAGTCATGATGAGTTTCTAAATGGAACGTGATGATTCACATATCATAACGTCATCATGTGCTATGTCATACGACTCTTGTATTCTAGTTAATCTCTAAGAATATCAAGAAAATATTTTCTTGATGATTCGGTCTTTTCCGGATATTCTGGTAATTTGACAAATCAAAATCGTGCCATTACAATTTCCTTCTTAGAACATTAACTATGTTCATTTCAAAATCCATACCTACGAATTCTGGACCATTACAAGAAATGCTTAGTCACAAGAAGAAGAAACGACGGGACAAAACTCCGAAATAGAAATTGGGTTATAAATCGCAGCAAATAAAAGAAAGCATTAACTAGGGATGATAATAATTATAGAAGACAGAAGCAGGAACTTTGAAATATAAGGGAAAATATAAAGCCTGACAACAACACATATATTACAATCCATGTATATCAATGCGTATAGCAATATAAAGACACGGGAGAATGAAAAATACTATAACCCCAAGGTAATAGTAGAAGAAAATAATTTACTCTGGTGGCAGATGAAAAAGAAGAATGAAGGATACGATAGTCAAGAAAATATCAAGAATCAGAACTGGATTAAGCATTTCACAATCTTTTGGAAGTATGAAATAAGGAAGAAGATGTATGAGTGGTGAAAATAATGAAACGGAAGTGGTTAATTTATAGCAAAATATCAGACATAGCAATCGAGGCAGATTACGTATTTAAAGGAAATCTTAATTTCCTTAAATTTCGAAGAATCAAATCTTATTTAGATTATGAAGATTTTCTATTCCTTAAATTACGGAAATCAATCGTTAATACGTCAAGAGTTAAGACGAATCTCTATTATTCATTTCACTCTTTTACGATAACTTCTCTCATACGCTTCGAATAATCGGATTGTTTTATCCATATTATTCAACGGTGATAAAACTCTATTTATCAACACATATACGTCATGAAAACATTTTTATTGTTAGTCATGACGACTTCACTCAAATTTCGGGAAGAAATTTCTTTAACGGGTAGGTACTGTGATGACCCGGAAATTTCTGACCAAATTTAAACTTAATCTTTGTATGATTAACATTTCCGACACGATAAGCAAAGTCTGTAAAACTGAATCTCAAAATTTTTGAACTACTTTCATATATTCAAATACCTTTCGGTTGTTCTTGACAATTCGCGAACAATTATATGCTTATAGATATAAATATATATATATATATATATATATATATATATATATATATATATATATATATATATATATATATATATACACTATAACTTGAAAACGTAACAATGTATTAATTGTTTGATACTGTACATTAAACTTATTGGTTTAAATATTTATTTTAATATATATGATAAGTTGGAATATTAATTGTATGAATAATTTGTGACGTATATTTAGAACGTTTTTATGAATGTTGAAAATATATATTAACTTGGTCATAAAACGATTTGTTATTATATATATATATATATATATATATATATATATATATATATATATATATATATATATATATATATTAACAAATAGCGAGACAATGATTTATAAAAGTAAATGACCAAAACACTCGAAAGTTTAAGATACACTTTGAATGATATAGTTTATTGATAATTTAAGACTATATTTTGACAAAGGTACGAGTCACAAAATGTAAATTGTGAGTTTTCTAAGCGTACGAAAATGCGTTCGAGAAACCAGAACCGGGACATAAGTCGAGTGACAATGTACGAGTCATCGGAACGAAAATTACAAGTCAACTATGCACATGAATTTAATATAATATATAATTAATTATTTAAATTAAATATATTATATATATTATATTTAAATATGTCGACAAACAAAACAACAAAAAATTGTGAGCTGGATTTTGGGGCCATGCGATCGCATGGAAAATAGGCATAAAACCCATGCGATCGCATGGGGTCAGATTTCAGGAAAAGTCTATAAATTGAATTCATTTTTGCTCGATTACACACACATATATCCTCAGTTCTCTTTATATATTATTATTATTATTATTATTATTATTATTATTATTATTATTATACATAAAATACTACGACGAGGTCATGAGTGTGTCACTTCAAAACAAGCTTTTCGAACGGGATAGAGCTAAGGAAATTATGGGTTATAGCTATGGAGGTTATGGGTAATATTCGTAGGTATTGTTTGCAAGTCAAAACTAGTGTTTATTATCTCTGTTGCGTCTACGTACTTTCCTACAATATTGAATTACAATATTGATACGTGAGCATTCATATCTTATCTTTTATATATTAATAGTGTATACATGTCTAGTGCTCGAGTATATATATTTATGCATGCTTGTATGCTAAATTTCGTCGTTAAACAGTTTATGATGAATCACGAATTAAATACATATATTACTGATAAAAGGTATATGATATGCATGTTTTTAGAAAGCTGGCGAAAAATCAATAACTTTTCATTTAGAAATCGCGTAATTTCGATGAACGAATCAAAAGATATGGTCAACTGAATTATGATTGACGTTAATTGGAATTGCTTTTGAATCTGCAATTAATATTTAAACAACTTTTTTGTAAGATTGAAAAATTGGATTTTTGAATATTACCAACCGAGTAAATGAATCCTTATATAAGGTACGTCTCGTTTTGTTGAACTATTGTCAAAATTGACCTTTTGAAACGACTTTGGATAACTTTTGTATGTCGATCTCGAGCATTAGGATTGTGATACACTATGACCTGACCTAGCTTGATAGACATTTATTGACCAACATATGTTCTCTAGGTTGAGATCTACGGTTATTTGGTAATCCGAGTTTCGGTCACATTTTGGTGAACGACTTTATATGCTGCTAAGGTGAGTTTCATTTGCTCCCTTTTTAATTACTTTTGCAATATATATTTTTGGGCTGAGAATACGTGCACTTTATATTAAACACAATGGATACAAGTACATACTAAATTCTACACTGAGTTTGAACCGAAAATCCCTTAGCTTTGGTAACTAGTAACTGCCAGTTATAAGAACTGGTGGGCACGAGTAGTAGTATATGGATCCATAGGGCTTGATATCCCCGTCTGAGCTAGAGCGCTAGCCTTTTAATGGACGTATGCTATTTGAGAAGCGTACACGTTGGTTTGTGTGTATTATTAAGATGATTATACAAAGGGTACAAATTATATATACGTTAAGTTTAGTTACCAGGGTGCTCAATCTTGTAGAATATTTTGATAAACGTTTCTGGATTGAACAACTGAAATCTTGTGATCCACCTTTATGTACAGATTATGCAAAACATTGAAAATATGAACTCACCAACCTTTGTGTTGACACTTGTTAGCATGTTTATTCTCAGGTTCCCTAGAAGTCTTCCGCTGTTTGCTTATATGTTAGACAAGCTATGTGCATGGAGTCTTACATGTCATATTTTTCAATGAAACGTTGCATTCATCGAATCATCACCATGTATATTATTTTGACTGCATTGTCAACGGAAGTACTATTGTAAACTATTATTTACAGTGATTGTCTATATGTAGAAATCATCAGATGTCGAAAACCTTTGATTTAAATATTCATTTATGGTGTGCCTTTTCAAAAGAATGTAATGTTTACAAAACGTATCATATAGAGGTCAAATACCTCGCAATGAAATCGATGAATGACGTGTTCGTCCATATGGATTTGGAGCGATCGTCACATCAAACCCAAAACAGCCCGCGGTGTTACTACGACGGCGTATGTCCGGTTTTACGGTGTTTTTCGTGTTTTTCGATTTTAAATCATTAAGTTAGCATATCATATAGATATATAACATGTGTTTAGTTGATTTTAAAAGTCAAGTTAGAAGGATTAACTTTGTTTACGAACAAGTTTAGAATTAACTAAACTATGTTCTAGTGATTACGTTTTCAAATCTTCGAATAAGATAGTTATTTATATATGAATCGAATGATGTTACGAACATCATTACTACCTCAAGTAGTGTAGGTAAACCTACTAGAAATGACAAAATTAATCTTGAGCTTGAATAGATCTTTGATGGCTTGGAAGTTCTTGAAGCAGAATCATGACACGAAAACAATTTCAAGTAAGATTATTACTCGAATCAAGATAGTTTATAGTTATAGAAATCGAATCAAAGTTTGGATATGAGTATTACCTTGAATAAGAAAGATAACCTACTGTAATTAACAAAGGTTTCTTGATCTTAGATGATTACTTGGAATGGATTTGCAAGATTAAAAGTAAACTAGCAAACTTGAAAGGATTTTCGAAGTGTTCTTGAAGTGTTCTTCCTATGATGATTATAGCTTGATTCTTGAAGTAATTTTTGATGAAGATGATGATTAGTTTACTGGAAATTTCGTTCCTAAGTGTGTGTATGTGTGTGTGTGTTTAGAGAGAATTAGAAAGAGAATTGGAAGTGAAATAGATTGATTTGTGAGTGGTGAATGATGAGTGGTGAGTGGGGTTAAAAGGAGCTCTAGTTAGTTGACTAGTTCATGGTATAAGTTAAATTTGATTAGTCATGCATGACATAATCAAGAGTGGAATCTCATGCTAGTTCCTATTGGTATATACTCATAGTAAGTACGTCTAGCAGCTGTGTATAATACGGGTACGAATACTGAATGACTACGAGTAGAATTGCTGATGAAAAATGAATGGAAATGTAATTGTAAGCATTTTTGCTAAGTAGAAGTACTTTGATATGTGTCTTAGTTAACGATCTTATTTAATATTGTTGAAATCTTAAAATCAAATTTTTAACACATTTTTAATAAAGCGATATTAACCCAAAAAAAAATTTCCAAGCTGACCTGGCAGCTCGACCCTAGCCAGGGGCTCTGCCCCTTGGACCCTGCCAGGGGTTGTCACCCCTTAGACCCCGCCATCGGGGGCGCTGCCCCCGAACCCCTGTCATAATCAAGATAAGTTCAAACAATTGTGCACTCCACACTTTTCCCAAACTTGTTCGATATTTAACAAGGTTATTTTGGTTAACAAATTAATCCCATTACAATTAAATCATATTGGTGACACAAATCACCAACAATGAATATATCTTGATATGATATATATACTTTAAAATGTCGTTACAACGATAATCGTTACATATATGTTCATATATATATATCAACATATAGTTTTTAGAAGTTTTAACGTTCGTGAATCGCCGGTCAACTTGGGTGGTCAATTGTCTACATGAAACTCATTTCAAATATTCAAGTCTTAACAAGTTTGATTGCTTAACATGTTGGAAACAAATAATCATGCAAATATAATTTTCATTTAATATATAATCATGGAATAATCATGGAAAAGTTCGGGTCACTACAAATTATTCATCTAATTAATTACAATCAGTATTTAGATTACCAATCTTCCAAACGTAAATAATATTAAGTGAAACATATCGTACAAATTTACTTATCGCTAATTTACATGGTCACATGGGCCAAAACAGCTTTAACCTATGCAAATTTTATAGTATTTTTTTATTCTTAAATACTTAATAAACTTTCGTAAAATAGTTATTTGAAGTATATTTTAAATAAATATAATAAGTTATACATAGTAAGTTGGTCTCTTTTAGTTTTATATGATAGAACTTTATTTCGTTTTACTCTATTGACAACCCCAAGAATTTTATTAATGCAAAATAGTAGTAAATTAGGTAGTTATTTTTCAAAAGTGGTTGATTCTTATTAATGTAAAAGTCCTTCTTTCATGTTCTAAACCCTTATGACAACATTAGGGTTGTCATCAGAAAAATCCTAAATGATAATGACACAATCCCAAATATATTATCATAGAAGAGTCTCTAGGAAATTGTGATGTGGTCCAGCGGTGTGACGACCCGGAAATTTCCGACCAAATTTAAACTTAATATTCATATGATTTCGATACGATAAGCAAAGTCTGTAATGTTGAGTCTCGAAAATCTTGAACTATGTTTATATATTCAATTGACCTTCGACTGTTCCCAACGATTCACGAACAACTATTTGTAAATAGATTCATATATATTTAAGTATATATATATATATATATATATATATATATATATATATATATATATATGTACATGAATATTAATTGTATATATGTACGATTAAATATTAAATTTATTTATTTGAAAACATATATTTAATGTATTTAATTATATAATAAAACCAGAATCTATATATATATATATATATATATATATATATATATATATATATATAAACCTGATATAGGTTCGTGAATCCGAGGCCAACCATACACTTGTTTAATGTCGTCATATGTATTTTTACTACAAAATATAGTATGGTGAGTTTCATTTGCTCCCTTTTACTCTATACATTTTTGGGACTGAGAATACAAGCGCTGCTTTTATAAATGTTTTACAAAATAAGCACAAGTTCATAAAACTACATTCTATGATTGTTTTGTTATACCGGATGTCTGTACTTATTATTATTATGTTTGGTAACCTAAGAATTAGTGAAAAACACTAATTGACGCGAATCCTAAAGGTAGATCTACGGGCACTAACCACCCCCATTTTCGAATAGTGGAAATGATTTAGTACTTCGAAGGGTTCTTGTCATACATTTGAATAGTGGAATGTATGATGCCAGATATCTTAAGCGCTCTATGTTAAGATACGTTACCAGGCGACTCATCGTATGAATGATTTTTACAGTTGTAATGATCCTGCACATTTAATTAAATGAAATCTTGTGGCTTATTAAACATTATGATTATTATATAGAAATTAAACTTATGAACTCACCAACCTTTTGGTTGACACTTTAAAGCATGTTTATTCTCAGGTATTAAAGAAACCTTCCGTTGTCCATTTGCTCATTTTAGAGATATTACTTGAAGTCATTCATGACGTATTTCAAAAGACATTGCATTCGAGTCGTTGAGTTTATCAAGATTATTATTAAGTCAATTATAGTTGGATATATTATGAGATGGTATGCATGTCATCAACTTTCGTTGTAATGAAAGATTGTCTTTTCAAAAACGAATGTAATGTTTGTAAAAATGTATCATATAGAGGTTAAGTACCTCGCGATGTAATCAACTGTTATGAATCGTTTATAATTGATATGGACTTCGTCCGGATGGATTAGGACGGGTCATCACAGTTGGTATCAGAGCGGTGGTCGTAGTGAACCAGGTCTTGCATTAGTGTGTATAACTAGTAGTTGTTAGGATGCATTAGTGAGTCTGGACTTCGACCTAGTAGTTATTAGGTTATATTAATGAGTCTAGACTTGAACCTGGTCCGCGTGTCAAAAGTTTTGCTTATCATTCTTGTCGAAAAATATCCACCTATCATTGTCAGTCTCAACACTTCTTATTGCAATTATTGCATAGATGGTGTACAGACAAATCCATATCTTAGCGTATCTGCTAATTCATACCTTAGCGTATCTATTACGGTAAACTTTGCATGATATCTCCCGTAAATTTCTCCGTAATTTAAGGA
Source organism: Rutidosis leptorrhynchoides (assembly GCF_046630445.1). NCBI lineage: Eukaryota > Viridiplantae > Streptophyta > Magnoliopsida > Asterales > Asteraceae > Rutidosis > Rutidosis leptorrhynchoides. The sequence goes on along the minus strand of NC_092338.1, from coordinate 123,298,985 downwards.
ATCCTGGTACTATATATATCTATGCATATTATACATTGAGAATACCATCCAACTATCAATTGCTGTCACTAAACATTTCATACCAAAAATATTTTTCGGTGATCACGAAAGATGGCCTCTACGAATCGTCCAAGTTCCTCTGACTCCGAATACAGTGTGACGGGAGCACACCAACCAATCAACTACCGCGATTACTGAAGAAGATGGGGGTGGGTTCGCGACATACTCACCTTATGGAGAAGGGAAGAAGGTACTCCATATCATGAACCGAATCTACCACCTAACCTTGGAGTACTCGACCCGCTCACCGGCGAACCTATTCGCAAAACCGTTTATACCCTTTTTGCGAGAATTTTTTGTCTTGAGACTACCATTAACGGAACTAGAGAAGATATCCGATCTCTACCTCACACTGATAACCAACCAGGGTTAGTAGAAGAAGTTAAAGAACTTCGAGCTCGAGTGCTAACCTTGGAGAATATGGTTCAGAACTTACAAGCACTAGCAGCATCACCGGCACTAACAGTACCACCAACATCAGTACCAGCAGCACCAGTACCACTAACCACAACATCCGCATCACACATCTCGACACCATAATCTATACCTCGAACATCAACATCATACGCATCATAGATACCAAGGTATACCAATAATAATTAACGATGAAGTATTGATCCATAACTTCATTAATATTCTGCGAAGAATATGTGGTCCCTAATAGTTTTAGAAATTACTTATTCTAGCACAAACCGAAAAGCAAATGAGATTAATATCATATTAACTCATTAGATCCATGATTACATCTGAATAAAATATATATGCAAGTATATTTTCATAAAGATTGTAATTAAAAATTCTTTCGTACAAACTGTTAATGATGAAAATATTTTAACGGGTAGGTAATACCCGAGGAATATTTAAGATTTCGCATTAATAAGTTACACTGTACATTCTTCGAATCTGATTCAACGGTCATTTACTATCCTATTTACATCCACTGATATACGTATCCGTTCACCACAGAATAACCATTTTCATTCAATTTCATATTTGGATTTTGATTTATCAGAATCCAACAAGTGGCATAATGAAGAAACGTTGAACAAAATAAAATTTGTTAGAAACAAACGAATTAACTATGAAGAATTTTGTTAAGAATCCACGCTAACTGTTCCTAGCTAACTGTTCCTAGCTAACTGGTTACATTTTATTTATCGCAATTTATATTTCCGTAATTTTATTTATCGTCATTTAATTTCTGTTATTTATTTTACGCACTTTAAATATTGGGACACGTATACAAAGTTTTGACATATCATATCGACGCATGTATATATATTATTTAGAATAATCATAGACACTCTATATGCTGTAATGCTAGAGTTCGCTATACAGGGTTGAGGTTGATTCTTAAATAATATATATACTTTGAGTTGTGATCGAGTCTGAGACATGTACACGAATTCTGTAATTGTATATATGTATAATAATATTCTTGGTACATCCTAACACAATAAGTATACAATACGTTTTGATAAATCCTATGACAATACGTACACAATACGTCTTAGTTAATTCTAAGACAATACGTATACAATACGTCTCTTGGTTGATGCAAAGACAATACGTATACAATACGTCTTGGGGTAACTCTAAGATTATATATATATAAACCGATTATTGGACTATCAACATCGGACAATTAAAAATGAATTAAAATATTAATTATAACATATGAAACTAAATAATTCTTCAAGTTTGCCACTTGATTTCATCTTAAACCTCAATTGTACCTTGACGATTACAATCTGCGTTCAAACCATTCATGATTCTTGAAAACACCTCAAACGAGAGGATAAACCAACCACACCTCATCCACGAAAGGAAAGAATGATGCCTATAGTTATGCATCTGAAAAACTCTCAGAAACTGAGTAAACGTTTAAAATGTATCTGTGAAAATTCCTTTAGTGTTATTATTACCCAAAATAACTTGGTAATTCCTTGCAAAGTAGCAAATTTTGTCACAGCTCCAGCAAGTCAACTTCGACTTTTTGTTCGAAAACAACCTTATTATAACCTTGATATATATGCGTGCTCATTTATTGTTACTGGAGAACCTTTTATATTCCACCATATTACCACCAGCGTTTAATCATCTAAAAACACAATTCTCCTGAAAACACCTCGGATTGATAACCAACGATTCATATATGGCTGCATTAAATGCAGATGAAATAGTAAAATTGTAGATGGCCTAAATGGCCAAGAGTTTGATGATAAAGAATGGAGTGTTGGGAACGCTCGATAGAAAATTTGGTACTGAAAAACGGATTGAGCCAACCATGAAGGAGACCAAGGACAAATACAAGGACCAAACCCTATATTCAAAGAATCCAGGTAATTCTGGATCCGATGAAATCTTTAGAGAATATCTTGCTCCGAAGTCATGTTAAAATCTTGCGGAAAATTTTTCTTCATCAACCTTCGAACTTAGAAATTCCAAAATATCATCATAAATATCTTCGATATCTCTGAGGATATTTTCATAAATATTCTTGTCCGAAATTATCTACCTCTTCGTGATTTCTGTATCCCATTATATTGAAAACCTCTGTAAAATCTAAGTATAAATTATGAATGAATTGTGGAGAAGTCTTGGGAATTGAAGCATGAGTTAGTATAATATAATAGCGCTTGGCCAACGTGATTATATTACACTAAGTCATGCTGAGTTTCTAATGAAACGTGATGATGATTCACAGTAGATCATACCATTATCATGTGCCATATTACATAACTCTTTCATTCTGACTTAACCTCTAAACATATCAAGAAAATATATTCTTGATAGTTTTATTCTCAGTGATTCTGCTAATTTGACAATACAATTCGTGCTATTACCGTTCCTTTCTGCTTAATATAATCATTTGAAACTCCATACTTACGAATTCTAGACCATTACTCGCTTTACCTGAGTTCGAGAGGAGAATAAAAAAGCAAAAAGCTCCAGAATATAAGAGAAAATATAAAGCCCAATAACAACATGGAGGTCACAAACCGTGGATATTAATACGAATAGCAATATAAAGACTCAGGAGAACTAAAAACACTATAAACCCAAGAGCATAGTAGAAGTAGACAGATTCCTCTGGTGGTAGATGAAAAAGGAGAATGATCAATATGAAAGTCAGGAATATATCCAGAATTAAAACTGGATGAAGCATATTGATTGATGATTTGAAAAAATGAATTAAAATATAGAAATTGAAAATGGTGGGAAGTAATGGAACGGAAGAAATTCATTTATAGTGAAAATACCAGACAGAGCAATCGATACAGATGATCGCATTTAATTAAAGAGATCCTAAATCCCTTAAATCCCGAAGGATCAGATTTTGTAGATTTCGAAGATTTTCTTTAATCCATTGAATTCCAGAATTTAACCAAGACAGCGTTAAAAGTTAAGACGCACCTTATTTTCTAAAATTCAACCAAAACAACGTTAAAAGTTAAGACGAAACTTTATTTATTCATTTCACTCTTTTGTGATTGCTTCATTCGTGCTCTTCGAATAATCAAATTATTTTATCCATGATAATCCATGTGATAAAATTCTATTTATCAACTCATATGCGTCATGAAAACATTTTTGTTGTTAACCATGACCACTTCACTCAAATTTCGGGACAAAATTTCTTTAACGGGTAGGTACTGTGACGACCCGGAAATTTCCGACCAAATTTAAACTTAATCTTCATATGATTTCGATACGATAAGCAAAGTCTGTAATGTTGAGTCTCGGAAATCTTGAACTATGTTTATATATTCAATTGACTTTCGACTGTTCCCAATGATTTATGAACAACTATTTGTAAATAGATTCATATATATTTAAGTATATATATATATATATATATATATATATATATATATATATACACACATATATGAATATTAATTGTATATATGTAAGATTAAATATTAAATTTATTTATTTGAAAACATATATTTAATGTATTTAATTATATAATAAAACCTGAATCTATATATATATATATATATATATATATATATATATATATATATATATATATATATATAAAGTATATTAAAAATAAATATTAAATGATTGTAATACTCATTTGATGTTCCGATTGATATTAAGTAGTTAACTTCAAACTTATATGATTTTAAAATAAACAGTGATTCGAAAATGAGTTCTATAAACTTTAGGCTTACTAAAAATGTATTTAGGACCTAATTATTAAATTTTAAAACTTTTTATATTCTACTTGGGATTGGGAGTGAATAATTAATGAAGTTTTTTTTATTTAATAGTTAATGACTGAATTTTATACCATAATGACCAAAATAATTAAATATAGTTAATTTAAAAATATGGAATTTTTCTGAACACTTTTATTTGCCACTGAGTGAACAATGGAGTACGAAATTTAGTCCGTGAATAAAATAGTAATGACGGCTAATATATTTGCACGTGTATATTCTTAATTATATTATAATAATTATTATTATATTATTATTATTAATTATTAGATTAAAGTTACAGTTATAATTAACCCGTGAACTTAAAACAATCAATCATAATACTGTTTCTTAAAGTTCTTTTCACATATTTGATTATGAATTACTATATTATATATATATATATATATATATATATATATATATATATATATATATATATATATATATATATATATATATATATTATATGTTAGTGTATATCTATATATATATATATATATCCATACTACATATACACACTTACATTTACATAAAGATGAAAACTATCACCTTCAACACCCCATCATCCATCATCCATCATCACTGGCATCCTCACCACCGTAGAACCACCGTTATCATCTACAACCCACCATCACCACAACAACCTCGCCACCTCTCTCTCATATCTCTCTCTCTCTTCATTTTTTCTATCATGAACATCACACACCACCGATGCCATATTTTCGTTGCAATCTATATTTTTTTTTGTTCAAACGATCACCAGGAAACCTCCACATATTCTCTCTTTCTCTATCAAGTTATGTTGAAGACCATCGAAACCCATTAAATTTGATTACTTTATTGATGCGTGGTGTGTTAAACCGTCGCAAACAAAACCCACCACTACAATTCTTGTTGGACTACTACTCCACCTGCACCCACAGTGACGGCTAATGCAGCTGCAGATTGTTTCTGTTTTATGTGATAAACCATCACAAGCCGTCATCACCTTAATTTTTCTTGCAAACCTACTGCTTGATGTACGTGTATTTCTGTTTCCTTCGACTACTGTTGCTACGGCCATATAATGAAGATACCGTATGATGGTGATGTGAGGTATGATGACGATCGAAAAAGAGGGTTATCGTTGGTTAATATCGAATATTAATATGATAATGAATCTGTACGAAGTTATACGATGATGATGATGTATATGGTACGTGATGCTTCGTTGATGGTTTCGAGAATAATACTGAGAATGATGGGAGATGAAGATCCATGATGATAAGTAGTTTAATAAGATGATGAATTTGATGTTGAGGAATAGTTCTGGGTTTTAGGTTTAGAAGAAGAAGAAAATATATAGGTTATATTTTTATTTCAGAGTATTAAAAATAGATATGATAGAGCAGAGGAATGGTTTGGTGAATTGTTTGTTAAGCTATAGGTCCTGGGTTTAAACCCAGGCCAATACATTTTTTTTTTCAAGAAAAGCTGATGTTGGGCCTTGTATTTTCCTGGTGGGCCGATGTATAATGGGCTGTGACTCAATATTCAAACAGGCTGGTATTAATCGGATTATATAGAAACAAGCTAGGAATTAAATCAAGAAAAATTGATACAGCGTGATGGTTTAGAGTGGCGATAGGTGAGTAGGAGGTCGCAGGTTCGAGTCCCGTCTGCAACATTTCTTTTTACACAAAGATTATAAAGGGTATACTTTGCTATTTTTACTTCTATTATTATTATTGTTATGATATGATTATAAGTATTATAATTAATATTAGTGTTAGTATTATAATTACCATGATTATTAATAATATCATAATCATTATTGTTACTACTATTATTATTAATATTATTATTAAGTATTACCATTAAATTATCTTTTTCAAAATTATTATTATTAACAAAAGTATTTTATTAAAAATTATCATTCTTATGAAAATTATCATTTTTAGAATTATTATTATTATTATTATCAGTATTATTATTATTATTAGTATTAGTCTTAACAATATTTTTATTATTATTTTTAACATTATTATTATTATTATTATCAATATTTTAGTATTATCATAACTATTATTTAAAAACAAATAATATTATACAAAAATAAACCTAATACGTATGATATAACTATATTAATATTTTAATGAAACATATGAGTTCTAAAATGATATCACTAAATAAGTACATATATAAATTTGTTCGATTACCATTAGATGTGTTAATATATATATAAATGATTTAGGTTCATGAATCCGAAGCCAACCATACACTTGTTTGATGTCGTCATATGTATTTTTACTACAAAATACAGTATGGTGAGTTTCATTTGCTCCCTTTTACTCTATACATTTTTGGGACTGAGAATACATGCGCTGCTTTTATAAATATTTTACAAAATAAGCACAAGTTCATGAAACTACATTCTACGATTGTTTTGTTATACCAGATATCTGTACTTATTATTATTATGCTTGGTAACCTAAGAATTAGTGAAAAACACTAATTGACGCGAATCCTAAAGGTAGATCTACGGGCACTAACCACCCCCATTTTCGAATAGTGGAAATGCTTTAGTACTTCGAAGGGTTCTTGTCATACATTTGAATAGTGGAATATATGATGCCAGATATCTTAAGCGCTCTATGTTAAGATACGTTACCAGGCGACTCATCATATGAATGATTTTTACAGTTGTAATGATCCTGCACATTTAATTAAATGAAATCTTGTGGCTTATTAAACATTATGATTATTATATAGAAATTAAACCTATGAGCTCACCAACCTTTTGGTTGACACTTTAAAGCATGTTTATTCTCAGGTATTAAAGAAACCTTCCGCTGCGCATTTGCTCATTTTAGAGATATTGTAACATCCCGTGTTTTTCCGTTAAATTTATTTTAACACCGTCTTTTTTTTTAAATAATATCTTTCGTATTTAAATTCGTCGACTCCGTTGACGAACGTTCATAATATTCTCGTTATTTAATTATAACATCTCTCGTTAACTTGCGTTTTAAAAATATTCGATCGGTTAAATCCCGCACCCGCTTCTAAACTCGAGGGACTAAAATTGACACGGGGCAAACTAGTTGACTAGGTCAACTAGTCCACCCCAATCACCACCATTCAACCATCTCCCTCTCTCTTTCTTTCTCTCTAGCAAGAACACACACACAAACCCCAACTTCATAAAATCATCATCTAAATTCGATCTAGGAGGCTTACAACAAAACAAATTACATTTTCGTGATCCTCTCTTCATTCTCTACGATTTGATACTAACTTCATCGATTTTGGGTAACATTTCTAAAACTCTAGATTTCTCTAAATTCGTGTTTTTGATTTGAAATGGTGTTAGTTAGTGTCTATGGCTCGTGTCTAGCATGAATATATGATTTACTTGCTCGATTTGTTGTTTTGAGTAACTAGTTTGAACATTTGAAATGGGTTTGCTTAATCTTGCATTTTGGAAGATTAAATGTTGTTTGATTGTTAAAGTTCATGTTTTAATTGTGTTACTAGTATCACTAGCTTCGTTTTGATGCGTAGGTTGATTTGTAAAACTTCATAAACTTGATTAGTGATTTTGGTGATTTTGGATTAGGGTTGATAAGCTTTATATGAACTTTTGGTGCATCAAATGCTATGAATTGTTGTTGATAAGTGTTTAGTTGCAATGTGTGTTTGATTACCTTCGAAACGGCATATCATACATGTAAATTGGTTGCCCGAATCATGAAATGCGTTTTTAGAACTTGAAACTTTGATTATGAACGTTTAATGCGGTTTTGGGTTGTTGTAAGTGTTGAATTGCTTGATGAAATGTGTCTAGGTGTTTTCCTCGTCAAATTACCTTTCCGATGATATAAGATACATGTTCTAATTGTTTACGGATCATAAAATGTGGTTATTTGGTTTTTAGCTCGTGCATACTTGTGAAAAACAGAAACAGACCTGCACAGATGGTGGCGCGGCGCGCCCCATCCCCGCGCGGCGCGCAGATGTGCCTGGTCAGATTCTGACCTCCTCGTCCCATTTCACGTGAAATGTTTGATGACCTACGGACCTCCGATTCACATGAAACTTGTTCTAATATACTTGTATATGAATATTTAGCATAGAAAAATAGTTCGGGACCCGACCCGAACGCGTTGACTTTTTCGTTGACTTTGACCAAGTTTGACTTTTAGTCAAACTTAACCAAACTTTTATACAATCATTCTAACATGCTTTTATACTTGTTTCTTGTATGAAACTTGACAACGTGATTCACATGCTATATTTAATCGAGTCGTATTGAGCCATAGGACTAATTGAACACATTTCACCCGACCTTGTGTCGTAACCGGTTAATTGATATAACTTACTTGTTTAGGTCAAGGCTAAGCAACTTTCATGCACACGTTTACTTGTTGAAGTACCTTTATACTCGTGCACTCGAGGTGAGATCATAGTCCCACCTTTTCAACAACTTTTATACTTTTAAATCGTGGGCTGAGAAAACATATACTTTGTTACATCTCGTACTACTTACTTTTATGTTTTGAACACAAGTGTGAAAACAAACATTCCACGTGCGAGTTAGAACAAAAATGCCTCAATTCGATTATCATTAGTTACACTTGCAGGGTGTAAGCGAGAACTTATATTGTGTGGCCATACGGGTTTAACAAACCCTCATTCGGACGGTTCGCTACCGTTATGCGGATGAAATATATTTTTTTGTGTTTTAGTGCGGGTTCTAGCACTGTGTGATGGGGTAACGTTGGTTAAGTTTTGATAATTGAGTGCTCGCGTATAACAACACTTTTGGAATGCAAATGATTTGGATAATCTACGTTATGGAAATACAAAATCTTGTGGTTCAAAAACAACGTTTAATACTTACTAAACCTATGATTTCACCAACGTTTTCGTTGACAGATTTCTATGTTTTTCTCAGGTCCTTGAACGATACATGATACATGCTTCCGCTCATTATTTTGATACTTGCATTGGATGTCGAGTATACATGCATACATGGAGCGTCTTTTGGATACTTTTAAATTGTGTCGCATAAGTTTCATTTGTACTTAAAACTTTGTATCGTAACTTGTGGTGGAACTATTCTTGTAAAACTTGAACAACCTTTACATTTGAAATGAATGCGACATATCTTTTGGTCAAACGTTGTTTTAAAGACTTATGACCACGTAACGGGACCTAAGTAGACGGCGCCGTCAATGACGATTTGGTCGGGTCGCTACAGATGGTATCAGAGCGTTGGTTGTAGGGATTTAGAGTTCATTTGTGTCCACCCCGAGTCATAGGGTACATAGGTGAATCTAGACTACAACCGGCATATAGACAGAAGTAGGAATTACTTGACTATTTGTGCATTTATACTCGAACTCTTCTATCATATCTAACTCGTATTCGATCTTGATCTTACGTTGATAAATTTTGTTGACGCGCCACCTTGACTTTATGAAGTAATGTTAAATGCACATGAGAATCAGGGTAATATAATTTCCGGGATTATATTACGGTGATTCATATGGACATTCCGACATTATGACATAAAGAATTTAAGGCGAGTCAAGGAAAATTTTCTCTACATCATCATTCCATATCATGATTAGTATTATTGAGAATACTAATCAACGATATTCTTGTGTCTTGAAGGAACAATGCCTCCCCGTCGCGGGCCACGTAATGAAACTTCCGAACAAGCTTTTCAACGCATGATAGCCACCGCCATAGGTGCGGCTATGGCTAGTATCTCCTCCGACATCAATAACAACCACAACCACAACAACCATGGAGCCGGTAATTCAAACGAGAGTTGCTCCTACAAAACTTTCATGGGGTGCAAACCTCACACCTTCGATGGGACCGGAGGACCGGTTGTGCTCACCCGATGGTTTGAGCAAACAGAAGCCGTTTTTAGCATAAGCGGTTGTCGGGACCAAGACAAAGTCAAATATTCCACCCACACTTTTGCCGGTATCGCCCTCACATGGTGGAATACGTATGTGCTGTCGGTGGGTATCGATGAAGCCCACACACTCTCATGGGCCGACTTAAAGAAAAAGATGATCACCGAATACTTCCCGCGCGAAGAGACCCGTAAGCTCGAACACGAACTAAGAACTTTAAAAGCGGTCGGGGATGACCTAAAGGCATATAATCAACGATTTTCTGAGCTATCCTTGATGTGCCCAAACCTCGTGACCCCCGAACCTCTAAGGGTTGAACTTTACATGGATGGTCTTCCCAAGAGCATCAAACAAGGAGTAATGTCATCCAGACCCAGTAATCACCAAGAGGCCCTGAATATGGCCCGTCAATTGATCGAAACGGTAGACGAGATTGAAGTGCCGGCACCTAAAGCCGAGGATGAGTCGGGTGACAACAAAAGAAAATGGGAAGCCCCCCAATCGAGTAACTACAACAACAACCTTTCCAAGGAACCTCTCACCCCCGTCGGCAAGAAAAGTTATGCCGGGACACGACCTTTTTGCAACAAATGCCACAAGCATCATTTTGGTGAATGTGGCAAGCTAATTTGCCATCGGTGCCAAGGTAGTGGTCATATTGCCAAGTATTGTGGAAGTACCGCCCCCGTCACTCAAAAGGGGCCCGACGCACCAAAGCCGAGTATTTGCTACAAATGCGGCCAATCGGGTCATTTTAGGAATGAATGCCCAAAGAATAAATCAAAAACCAACGCGCGCCGTTGAACTTACGACATCGACACCTAGGATGCCCGAGACGATGATGGACTAGTCACGGGTATGTTTCCTCACAACAAACCGTATGTTTCATACTTATTCGATTCGAGTACCGTTAGACGTTTTATAACCAAGGATTTGACTCGTGCTCTTTATATTCCACCTCTTTCCCCCAGATACTACTTAGACGATTTAAGTGACCGACGGAAAATATTGTGTGCCTATAAATTTTATTGGAGGATATACGTTAAGACTTTTGACTTGACACCTATAAACTAGGGAGCTCGGAACCTATTCGTAAAAAAAAAAAAAAAAAAAAAAAAAAAAAAAAAAAAATGTTTCCCCATCATCTTGTATAGATTATTGTGAACTGAGTAATTTTCGGTTGGAAACCGATACCCTCTCCCTCGCATCCATGACCTTATGATTATTTGCACGAATCCCGTATGTTCCAAATCGACCTCCGTTCCGGTTATCATCAATTGGGGGTTAAGTGAAACGATGTCTCCTAAGCCACTTTCCGAACTCGCAACGTTAGTTGTAAAACTCTCTTAGTACCGTTTGATTTATTTAGGGCTCGCCCGTATCCATAAACCTCTTGAACCGCGTATGCAAATTCATATAGACTAATCTGTTATCGTATTTATAGATGACATCTTAACTTATTTAAGTAAAGAAGGAAAACGAACAACATCACCATCTTACGCTCGAACTTTTGAGAAAAGAGCAACTTTATACCAAATTCTCCGAGTGAGAATTTCTGTTGAACGAAGTCCAATTTTCTAGACCATGATGTTAATGGTCAAGGCATTACAATCAATCTCGAAATCAAGCCACATGTAATCAGGAAACTCTCCCAACTCAGACTTGTATTCGTAAAATCTTAGATCTCGCCTGTTATCACCGAAGATTCATTTCTGACTTTTCTCGTGTTACCCGACTTTTACACTCGTTAACTCACTAAGGGAAAACTTTAAACCTCTCCGAGTTCGAACCTTGAGCGTGATTCTTCACACCAACATTTCTAGTTAAAATCGTATAGCAACAGATGGAACTCAAACATGGAAATATTTCTACATGAACGCCGAAAGGCATACTCTCTCGACTCAAAATTAACGTAACTAAAATTCGTTATTTTGCACGAAGAATTCGAATATTAAACTGTAGATCCGATCAACTTTCTCGTCATCACGTACCACACACATACCTCTGTTATTTCACCGTTACTGTCTGATATTACTGGAATTTAAGATAACACACAATCCAACGATACTTCACTCTTCTTTGACTTAACGTCCTTGTGTTTCTGATAATCGGCCAACTATTATTCAACCCCGAACTATACAACTACGTGTACTATCTTGTTTCTCTTCCAGACTTCAATTTTTGACAACTAGAGGCGCGTTATGGCAACCTCGAGATGTAAGCTCATCCTATTCTCAGTCCTCATTTCACTCCTATCTTTATCGCTCGCATTTCCGTTTAAGGAAACTCCTTGTGACATTTCTCCATGGATAGAGAAATTCCTCATATTATATTAGTATTCGCCACGAGGGTGAATAGTCCTAACGAACATTTCTCGAACCCTAACTGACTTGTTCAAACATATCTTAAGAGATTCTATTCCAACACGGAGTATCTTTGTCAAATATCCCGTATCGAATTACTCGTTTCGCCTCTAGTTTTACAAGAAACCTTGAAGACCCGCTTAGACATGACTACCGCGTACCACCCACAAACAGACGAACCGAACAAACGAACGATTTACGTCTTCAAAAGACATGTTTCAAACTTGCATGGTCGCTTTTAGTAGATCCCTCTTACAACAGTAGTTACCACTCGTGTGTTCACACGCACTTTCCGAAACCCTATATGACCGCTAATGTCATACCCCTATTCGTTGGACCAAAGCATGTGGCAAAAAAAACACCGAATCTTAACTCATCCAAGAAACAACAATTGAGATAATCCAAGTCCGAGAAGGGCTCGAGACGACCCGTAGTCGCCCAAAAGAGTCATACCAAACTTAGATGAAAACCTCACAAATCCCAGTGTGTAACCGCGTAATATTGAGAAACCGCACCTTGGAAAGGTGTAATCCAATTTGGGAAATCGAGAAAGGCTATATCCGCAATATCGAACCTTTTGAAACCTTGGGGCGTATTGGAACCGCTTCCTATCGTTTGGAACTTCAGACTCAATTAAGTTTCCGTTTACCCTACATTTTGTGTAACAAACTTAGAAACGTGTCCTGTGGAACAGGAACGTGCAATCCTGCTAGGTACATCAACTATCGATGACAAACTTCTCTTCATAGGAAAACCAGTTGAAATCGGGGATCGTAAAACCAAACTTTAATACAACGTAAAACCCTGACTATCCAAATTCATGAGAACACTCAAGGACGTACCTACACTTATTCATATTATGAACAACGTAAAGTCTCGAGTAAGAGATATCGACTACTACTTCCAACTAAATTTCGGGACGAAATTTCTTTTGAGGTGTGGATAATGTAACATCCCGCGTTTTTCCGTTAAATTTATTTTAACACAATCTTTTTTTTTTAAATAATATCTTTCGTATTTAAATTCGTCGACTCCGTTGACGAACGTTCATAATATTCTCGTTATTTAATTATAACATCTCTCGTTAACTTGCGTTTTAAAAATATTCGATCGGTTAAATCCCGCACCCGCTTCTAAACTCGAGGGACTAAAATTGACACGGGGCAAACTAGTTGACTAGGTCAACTAGTCCACCCCAATCACCACCATTCAACCATCTCCCTCTCTCTCTCTTTCTCTCTAGCAAGAACACACACACAAACCCCAACTTCATAAAATCATCATCTAAATTCGATCTAGGATGCTTACAACAAAACAAATTACATTTTCGTGATCCTCTCTTCATTCTCTACGATTTGATACTAACTTCATCGATTTTGGGTAACATTTCTAAAACTCTAGATTTCTCTAAATTCATGTTTTTGATTTGAAATGGTGTTAGTTAGTGTCTATGGCTCGTGTCTAGCATGAATATATGATTTACTTGCTCGATTTGTTGTTTTGAGTAACTAGTTTGAACATTTGAAATGGGTTTGCTTAATCTTGCATTTTGGAAGATTAAATGTTGTTTGATTGTTAAAGTTCATGTTTTAATTGTGTTACTAGTATCACTAGCTTAGTTTTGATGCGTAGGTTGATTTGTAAAACTTCATAAACTTGATTAGTGATTTTGGTGATTTTGGATTAGGGTTGATAAGCTTTATATGAACTTTTGGTGCATCAAATGCTATGAATTGTTGTTGATAAGTGTTTAGTTGCAATGTGTGTTTGATTACCTTCGAAACGGCATATCATACATGTAAATTGGTTGCCCGAATCATGAAATGCGTTTTTAGAACTTGAAACTTTGATTATGAACGTTTAATGCGGTTTTGGGTTGTTGTAAGTGTTGAATTGCTTGATGAAATGTGTCTAGGTGTTTTCCTCGTCAAATTACCTTTCCGATGATATAAGATACATGTTCTAATTGTTTACGGATCATAAAATGTGGTTATTTGGTTTTTAGCTCGTGCATACTTGTGAAAAACAGAAACAGACCTGCACAGATGGTGGCGCGGCGCGCCCCATCCCCGCGCGGCGCGCAGATGTGCCTGGTCAGATTCTGACCTCCTCGTCCCATTTCACGTGAAATGTTTGATGACCTACGGACCTCCGATTCACATGAAACTTGTTCTAATATACTTGTATATGAATATTTAGCATAGAAAAATAGTTCGGGACCCGACCCGAACGCGTTGACTTTTTCGTTGACTTTGACCAAGTTTGACTTTTAGTCAAACTTAACCAAACTTTTATACAATCATTCTAACATGCTTTTATACTTGTTTCTTGTATGAAACTTGACAACGTGATTCACATGCTATATTTAATCGAGTCGTATTGAGCCATAGGACTAATTGAACACATTTCACCCGACCTTGTGTCGTAACCGGTTAATTGATATAACTTACTTGTTTAGGTCAAGGCTAAGCAACTTTCATGCACACGTTTACTTGTTGAAGTACCTTTATACTCGTGCACTCGAGGTGAGATCATAGTCCCACCTTTTCAACAACTTTTATACTTTTAAATCGTGGGCTGAGAAAACATATACTTTGTTACATCTCGTACTACTTACTTTTATGTTTTGAACACAAGTGTGAAAACAAACATTCCACGTGCGAGTTAGAACAAAAATGCCTCAATTCAATTATCATTAGTTACACTTGCAGGGTGTAAGCGAGAACTTATATTGTGTGGCCATACGGGTTTAACAAACCCTCATTCGGACGGTTCGCTACCGTTATGCGGATGAAATATATTTTTTTGTGTTTTAGTGCGGGTTCTAGCACTGTGTGATGGGGTAACGTTGGTTAAGTTTTGATAATTGAGTGCTCGCGTATAACAACACTTTTGGAATGCAAATGATTTGGATAATCTACGTTATGGAAATACAAAATCTTGTGGTTCAAAAACAACGTTTAATACTTACTAAACCTATGATTTCACCAACGTTTTCGTTGACAGATTTCTATGTTTTTCTCAGGTCCTTGAACGATACATGATACATGCTTCCGCTCATTATTTTGATACTTGCATTGGATGTCGAGTATACATGCATACATGGAGCGTCTTTTGGATACTTTTAAATTGTGTCGCATAAGTTTCATTTGTACTTAAAACTTTGTATCGTAACTTGTGGTGGAACTATTCTTGTAAAACTTGAACAACCTTTACATTTGAAATGAATGCGACATATCTTTTGGTCAAACGTTGTTTTAAAGACTTATGACCACGTAACGGGACCTAAGTAGACGGCGCCGTCAATGACGATTTGGTCGGGTCGCTACAGATATTACTTGAAGTCATTCATGACGTATTTCAAAAGACGTTGCATTCGAGTCGTTGAGTTCATCAAGATTATTATTAAGTCAATTATAGTTGGATATATTATGAGATGGTATGCATGTCGTCAACTTTCGTTGTAATGAAAGATTGTCTTTTCAAAAACGAATGCAATGTTTGTAAAAATGTATCATATAGAGGTCAAGTACCTCGCGATGTAATCAACTGTTATGAATCGTTTATAATCGATATGGACTTCGTCCGGATGGATTAGGACGGGTCATCACAAGCGGTTGGTGGCTTGCCTCCTTTAGGGGAGGTCAGGAGTTCGACCCCCATTGGCAACATATTAAAAACATAATTTCATCCCTGCCATGAAGTATCCACCCATGGCACCTTTCCCATATCGTTTGGGGGGTAAAGGGTAGGGGGGTTTTACTTGGTCGTGCCCTTGGATCGGTTTCAAGGTTTCCTCACGGGCAGCGATGGGGGCGGGGTTATTATCACTGCATCGGCATAGTCGAAACGGGAGATGATCGCAACGGGTGGTTTAGTCCCCCTCGGGTGATCCCAATCGCTGTCCAAAAAAAAAAAAATGAAGAATCTCTAGAGTTATACCATATTTCTATTCACATTTAACTAGTTTTAACTTTTGAACTATTATCGAGTTTATAATGTAATATATAATTGTCGTGTTAGTCTTTGCTATCGTTAAATTCTGATTCCGCTCTATCAAGTTACTAATATGAGTGGTATTTATAGAGAAAAATGACAGGTTAGAGACTTAGACGAATATAGTATCATAACTACTTCTGATAGAGATGGTGCAATACCGTATAGAGTTGACGAATATAGCATCTTTCAATTTTGGGCCTTTAGTTTTTTGTCAAAATAATAAAAATAAAAATAAATAAATAAAACTGTATGCGTGTGTGCATTACATACATACAAACTAAATTGTTAGATATTTTTCCTAATTTAAAATGTTGATTTTGATTTGGTTTCTTTTTATTTATTAAAAGTATTATAAACAAAATTTATTTACATCCAGTATTATAGTATACAAAATTATACGGAGTATTAAATAAAAAATATATTTTATATATTTTTTTAAATGTGTTTGTTTTAGTTAATTAAATAAATAAATGAAGCTATAGCAATAAAATGTTAGAAACTGACCCGTGGAACCACGGGTTTGTTTCAACGAAACAGTTTAATGATATGTTTTAGGTATTAAGTGAGCTTAAATGCTAAAGTTATTTAGTTTAATGACCCGTGGAATCACAGAGTCCGACTAAGAAACTCGTCAGCTGAATATTTCATTAAACACCTAAAATGCACATTAAACAATCAACATCCAATCATAAGAGATGATATTGGTTGTCATTTTATTTAAAAAGTGTAAATCAAAATATAAATTTAGAATTAGTTTTCTTCTGTCTACTTTTTATATATTCACCTATTCAATTCAAAATAATTAATTGAAATAATTCAAAATTATTTAATTTTAATAATTAAAATAATTATTAATAAGATTTAATAATAATAATAAATTACTAAGATTTAATTTTAATTCAAAATTATTTAGATTAATGACATCACCCACTATGCTTAGATTTTTTTTTTTTTCTTTTTGATTTTTTCTTAACAAAGGAATTAGCCTAATAATGACATCATCGCATTTTAATATTAACTACTATAGATAGATTATTCCATAATACTATTTACCGTATGATACGTTATCGCATTCAAGTTTTTTCTCTCTTTAATCTACCTTATTTACATATAATAAGGTTTCATTATAACTAATAGTGTTTCTTACGAGTTAATTGTACAGTAAATGTCACAAAATATAAAAAAAATAAAAATAATAATAAGAGAATTCAACATTTATATAAAATGACAAATGGTCCGAAAAAGTAACATACGATTTGTCAATAAAAATAATATGGTTTTTGCTAATCTCCGAAAATACTTTGTGTTTCAATTTGGCACAGAAAATGACTGATTTAATGAAATTGAAAGTAATATTGTCAAATTCATTAACAACTGTTATTCAAAATTCGTTAAATGCTCACATGTGATTGGCATGTGGGGACAAAATTACACGGTTGACCCTGGACCTTATAAATATATGGTCATAATTGTTATAAAAAATATAAATATTTATAAAAAAATCTATGCTATCACATATACTCATATTTTAATAAAACTAATGTAGATTGTATAAAAAAGGAATTATGACATCATCAAATCCAATGAGTAATACAAGTATATAGTAGTAACGAAGATCGAATATGTAACAAACTTAACTATTCATTAAAGTCCACGTATAACTAACTGTCTAGGCAGTGGCGGATCTAGGATTCGTAGTCACTGGTGTCACCGGTTAAAACCCTTAAAAAATTTCTACTAGATGTCTTATTTCAATGGTGTCACCCAAAAAAAATGTACACTGTCCAGTGGTGTCACTAGTTAAAAACCCAAAAAAAATTCACTACATCGCGTATTTCAGTGGTGTCCCGTGACACCACTGAATATTATATAGGTCCGCCCTTGTGTCTAGGTATTTTTTTTTTTTTTTTTTTTTTTTGAAAGGCAAATTTTTATTGAATTACCACAAAGTTTACAGCGAGTATAATAGTCCTCCAGTACATTTAGCCAAATCTCATAACAGCACAAAGAGCTACAAAACCATAAGCCTCAAGGCAAGATACATACAAGTTGCTAAGTTAGTAACTTAAACTACTCTTGCACTAAAGAAAAATGCGAGGATTGTTGAACCAATTGTGCCAATCAATGTTCTTCGACTTGCAACGCTTCGCGACCCAATCGTAAGTTACGACTTGAATTTCACTAAGGGCAACCGCAGGAGTCCAATATTTATTTTTAAAAATTTTTAAATTACGATTCTTCCATAATAGGTACCCACATATCCATTCAACCGCTTGCCATATCTTCGCACCCACTTCCGACATCGTCTTATTAGCATTGCCACAGAATACTTCGGTTATACTCAAATTTGTTACATTACCCAAACCCCACCAATTGTAAACCTTTGCCCATATTTCATGCACTTTCGGGCATAAGACAAGCGAGTGCTCAACCGACTCAATTCCGTCGTCGCATAAGGGACAACGAACGGAATAGAGGTAAATACCTCGCTTGTCTAATTCCTCTAAGACCGGGATACGACGACGTCTCACTCTCCACACAAAAACTTCTACTTTTTTCGGCACAAGGCTATTCCGAAACGTCTCAATTCTGTTGTTGCTAGCATGCATAGTTTTGAGGTTAATAATAGCAGTAAGTTTTTTGGTCGAAAATGTACCGTTTTGGCAAAGTTTCCAGGTCCATGCATCATCACTATTCGGCTTGAGAGTAAAGTGATCCAGCAACGTCATAAGCTCCGAAAGTTCACTGGTTACTCTACCCCTTGGTTGTCGAGACCATTGGCATGTCAAGTTGCACTTTGTTCCATCCCACGAAAGCCTTTCACACACTTTTGAGTTTATGTTTGTCTCTAATCTCACCAGCTTGTTGAATTTGTTGCTTAAAGCACCATCAATTAGCTACGGATCATTCCAAAAGGAAGTGGAACTACCGTTGCCAACTTTCTTGAAAAAAGAATCCCTGAAATTTACGCCAAGAGAATCTATACATTCTCCCACGCGAATAATATTTAGCCAAGTAGTATTATTTAGGTGTGAAAAAGAAGAATTCCCCGAACCCATAAGACTCGTATCCCCATAAATACTCGAAATAACTTTGACCTACAAGGAAGTAGATTCGGTTTTAAACTCCACCACCACTTGCCAATCAAAGTCAAGTTTTTATTTTTTAAAAACCCAAAATTGAGGCCACCGTCCTCGAAAGGAAGGATTACCTCATCCCATTTAACCCAAGCCATTTTTGACTCACTTCCCGACCCGCCCCAAAAAAAAGACCTTCTTACACTCTCGAATTTATTTATCACACATTGTGGAGTACGGAAGAGCGAGAAGTAGTACAACGGTAGACTATTTAACACCGAATTTACGAGAGTCGAACGTCCACCAAACGACACCGTACGCGCCTTCCAATCCGATAACATTTTCTCAAATTTATCGATAACCGGCTTCCAACTACTATACTTACTCATTTTTGCACCGATCGGGAGCCCAAAGTAGATGATCGGTAATGACCCGACATTACACTCGAAAGAGTCTGCCATGCTTTCAACACTAGTTTTATCCACCCCAATCCCGAATAAATTACTTTTATTATAGTTAACTTTCAATCCCGATGTTAACTCAAAGCACTTGAAGAGCGACATAAGATTATCAATATTTTCCTTCCTCCAAGTCCCAAAAAAATAGTGTCGTCGGCATATTGGAGGTGAGATATCGTTTCCTTATCTTTGCCGACATGTACACCATCGAATAGGCTGTTCCTGACCGCAGCTTTAGCAAGCAAGTTGAGTCCCTCCGCCGCTAGAATAACAAACTTAACAAAACATAAAATTATAAACAAATGCATGGACTAATTGCAATTAGTGAGAAGTTGGGAAAAGATAAATAAGAGTTATATACTCCTTTATTCTCAAATTAAGCCGTCCGTTTTAAGTCTGATTTTGGAAAGAGTTCTGATGTTGTAAGTGATTCTGATTCTGAATCACTTAAAGATGTTGGTGTTGGGCCTTCGATATCTACTGTTGGTCCATGTAAGGGAGATGCTATTGGTTTGAAGGATAGAGTGGTTAATGGCTATAGCGATTTTCTGTCTGTTGCTTCCAAATTCAATAAATCTATTGAGAAAAAACCTTTCATTCTTGATCCTTTTGAGAATTTCAATGATGTAATGGACAATATGGAGGACGTTCAAAAGGGGGTCGAGTCCATGTCTAACAAACCTTCATCCAAATCGGTGCAAGATAGAAATCCGAGAATTGATAGAAAGAAGAAATTGACTCATATTGAGGAGTTGTAGGTGTTTGGCGAGTTTATTAAAGACGCTTGAGCGTTTTGTGTCCCGGGTGATGGCGGTTTTCTTTTGTAGTCTTGTTGAATATGAATCTTAATTTTCCGTTTATCGGTTAGATTGGATTTCATTTTCTTTCGTTTTGTTCTTGATTCGTTGTCACTTTATCTTCATAGTTAGCGTTGCTAGCTTTTTGGAGTTCTGTTTAGTTATGTTCGGGTTTTTTTAGTTTGTAAGTTTAAAGGAGGTTTCATTATTGATAAACCTTCTTTTGTTATACATAAGTTTATCCGTTTTTTCGCTGGAAAAAAATAGTTTCCGTTTTTATGAAATTTTTAAATTGATATTTTTTATATAAATAAATAAGAATAATAAGAAGAATTTTTTTTTAGAACGGCAGTATTGGCATCACCCAGAAGGGACTTAACCACCTTCACGATCATATGTCACCCACTTACACGTTAGAAGGAAACTCTTCACACATCATCGAAAAATGCATACCATGTGTGCTTTGGGTTAAACCTAGTGACTTACGACATGCACCTTGTCACCACAACAAAACCCTCAAGAAAACCTCCCCTAAGGATTCGAACATGTACTGATTTTTTCATAGATCCCCCGCAAACAACATTAGGCTTTTTGCTACTGAGCTTCTTTTATATCTCTATTTTATACATTTAAAATAACAAGGTATGTAAAAAGTAAACAATAAAACTATAAAGTGAACAAAAAGTATATCATGATAACGACATTTTCTTAGATTGTAATTTTTCTTTTTCTTTTTTGTAAATTATTAAAATTGGACGATGGATTAATTACTTTTGATACAATTTTCACATCTCACTTTGTTTTTTTTTTCTTTTTCATGACGATAAGAGAGTTTCTTGCCTCGGTAATAAGGGTGTTAATCTTTCACTGCTTCGTTTATTGAACTTTTAAAAGCACAAAAAAAAACGAAATGAAAATCAAATGTCAAAATTTAAACGAGTGTAAATTCAGTTTTCGCAATTTCGTTTAAAATAGAAAAACAAACAAAATTAAAACTTTGTCAAAAAGATTTTTTTAATGACAACTTTAATGATTATCGGGAAATTCCCCAAAATACACTTTTTGTGAAGTTTTATTCCAAAATACACTTTTTGCGAAAAAATTGTCTATTTACACCATTAGGTCGACCACCCCTGGGTCGACTACCCTTTGACCTGGTCGACCACACCAAATTTCAATGTGGTCGACCTTCATTTATAACTGGAAAGGTCGACTACCATGTTTTATAGGTCGACCACTATATTCGACCCAAAAAAACAAGGGCGACCTTAATGTTGGTCGAGTATACAAAAAGACAATCAAATAGCGAGTTTCACACAATTCAAATTACAATTTTTACAAAATTTCGCTCCACAAACCCTAGATACGAACCAACCCTGATTCATTGCAGATTCAATCAATTGCACATAAACCCTAAATCGATCGTCAGGCAAAGATGACAGATATTGAGGTAAAACCTAATTCGCGTTAGTGTATCTTTATGTTAGTGTATCTGTATGTGTATATATGTATATGTATGTATGGGTCACTGTATGTATATGTATATGTGTGTATGGATGTATCTGTATGTGTGTATATGTCGGTATATGTATAGGTATATGTAACTGTATGTGTAAATGTATATGTATATGTATATGTAACTATAGATATACATATCTCCCATTGTTTTTGCTAAAGTGTATAACTGTATGATGATGGTGGTGATGTTACTAATAAATTAGATAAATTAGTTAGGGCAGAAGAGCACTTACATACACGACCTTTCTAGGGGTCGAATGACACCAAAATACACTATATTCGACCACTGCATGGGTCGATTATAGTAGAATTAAACTATAATCGACCGGAATCAAGGTCGACTATACTGTATTGGTCCCTTTTTTATGGTTTGTACATGTATAGTTAAATGTATATATATGTATAGTTAAATGTATGTATATGTATGTATATTAACATACATATATGTATAATGACATTCTCATTGTTTGATTACAGGTTTGGTTCGAGGCGAAGGTCACCATTCGAAGCAAGATGTCTCTTATTCGTGAGATTAAGGACAAGCTGACTCCGTCTCAGATAAAGATTTTCAGAGAAACATGTTTTGGTCATTGGTTAGATATAAAGTGTGATGACAATGATCCGGGATACATACATTGCTTATTAATGAATCAGATTGACCGTCCGAAAAACTTTGCAATCAACGGACGCGAAATATGTGAGGAGCCAGAAGAGCTATGGTTTCGAGTTACCCGAGATCATGTCATTAGGTGTGGTAGACGTGAGTTTTGCTTGGTTACCGGGATGCGGTTTGGTCCGGTTACATCTTTTGTAGATTGGATAGGTCAAGAGAGGTCTGATTTTGACCACTCGGTTTCATCTCGTGTTTTTAGTAAACGACATAGTGGTCCCCGTCATCTTTCAGAGTTTCACGAGGCCTTTTTTAAGGATGAGTTGAAAGGAACTGACAAGGATAAGGTCATAGTCGCCAATGCGTTGATAATACACTTATGCTTCCTTGGCAAGCAGTTGCAGGATGGTGTAGACGATGATATGCTGCTTTTAATATAGGACTTTGATTTGATGAACAAGTATCCGTGGGGTTCTTTCTTATGGACCAAACTTTACAATAGTTTGCATCACGTGTTAGTACCTTATAAAGAGAGGGCAGCAGATAAAACCAGGAAGGGGGTGATGACATAACATTTGAGCGGCTTCACTTGGGCATTTAAGGTATTCATCCGTACTTACACCCTGTTAAGCAATTAACACGTGTCATGTTTAATCAAATTTGACTTTTGTTTTGAAGATGTGGATATGGGAGGCATACAAAGAGCGAATAGAAGCATACGCTTTCAAGTCGCAAAGTGATGGCATACTTCGTGGAATCCACTGGAAACGGAAGAAGAAAGTCATGGGCTGGAATGAGTACGTTGAGTTGATGCAACTCCCAGTGAGTATATTTATACCAAAAAGTGTATGTATAGGTATGTGTATATGTATATGTATATGTATATGTATATGTATATGTATATGTATATGTATATGTATATGTATATGTATATTTATATGTATATGTATATGTATATCAGTGCTTGAATGTGTATCTATATGTATATGTATATGTGTATGACAGGATGATATCCCTACCGAAGAACTACCTCGTAGTCGCTTGAGGCCCACCAAGACACAGGCTAAGTGTGAGTGGTGGGTTGCTAGTGTCAACTATTTCAAGAACCCCGATGCTAAAGTCCTGGTGAAGAAAGCTGAAACTCCGAAGAAATTTGATGATGAGACGAAGAAGGAGTTGATGGATATGATTCAGAATTTGACAAATAGAGTAGATGATCAGGAAAAGAAACATGCCAAGGAGATTAAGGTGATGAGTGATCGGGTTGAGTCTGGCATCCGTGTTACCCGTGAGACACTAAAGATAGTGCAGAGTTTATATGTTTCTCGCGGCATCCATGTAACAAGTATTTTAAAACTCCATTCTATGATACAAAAGCTTCAACAACAACAACAACAACAACAACAAGAAGTATAGGTAATTTGTTATTATATAATTCATTTATTGTGCAATATGATAATTTTACCAAAACACAAACTGTGCAGTGTGTTGTGGAGTAGTCGACCATACAACAGGTCGACTATCACATGATTTGCTTATAGTCGACCATTAATTAGGTCGACTATAGTAAAGTTGTACTATAGTCGACCTTAATCAAGGTCGACTATACTGAATCTTTCTGTTTTAAATTTGTCCTGTGTTCTCTGTAACAGGATGATGGTGGTTTCATTGGTGGATATGTGTCAGATGTAGAAGTTCAAAATACCAAGAACGATATGTTTGATAATGTGAAGGTTTCTTCACCGGTTTATGTGAGGAGAAGCAAAAGGGACCGTCGGGTTGCAAGGGCAAGGATGTCTCCTTACGTTACACCATCACAGATGATCAAAAAGGCTAGTAAGAGAAAGCCTGACATACTAGAGACCGAAATCCCGATAAAACAACAGAAGACGGGGAGACTGAGGGCTCCGATAGTTGCTGATAATGTTATTTTAGAAATCGTTGACAATTTGATCCATGGATCTGGACTTATCTATCCCAGCCCTTCCACATTATATGATGATGAAAGGAATCTGGAAGGCCCTAAGACACCGGAAGAGATGATGACTCCACATTACGAGTGCATTTCTGTATTTGTTCGGGGCCTATCCGACACATTTATATTCATCACTGACGAGTTTTGGGAGCAGATCTACAACAAATTTGAAGGCGGTTACGTAGATAACTTTGTAAGTGTTTTATAAACTTATTATTAATATCGTAAAGTTAACTTCGAGATCATGAGATTGACTACGTGTTTGTTAATTGCAGAATATTAATGGTTGGGGATCTATGTTGTTGTGGTGGAGCTACCGTTTAGATCAAATGGATTTTCAGCCGCTAAAGGACCGTCAAAGATGTGCGATCATGCTGGTCGACATGATTAAGTGGATGGGGATCTTTAAAATGGGTGTAACTGATGTGGTAGCGGAGTGGTATAAAATACTATTAATTTTAGCAGGGAAATACTATTAAATACGATACAATTTTACACAAGATATTTATTTATTTATAGAATGGATATACTTAAACCTTGCTACAACACTTATAGGCAGTGTACCTAATCGTACAGTAGTGTAGTTTTTAGTAAGTCCGGTTCGTTCCACGGGGAATCTTTTTAAACAAAGCTTAACGCTATATTAGTTTACTTTTATAAAAATACAAATATATATATATATATATATATAAGTAATATTATTATTATAAAGGGGGGTTTTTATCGTTTAATGACCGGTTTGTCGATTTTAAAACTTTAGTCGCAGTTAAAACCAAATAAATACAAGACTTTAAATTAAAGCATAAAGTAAATAACGATAATGAAATTGCGAATAATAAAAGTGCGATAAAATAAACTTGAGATAATTAAAAAGTACGATAATTAAAAGTGCAATTAAATACAATAACAATAAAAATGCGATAATTAGAAGTGCAATTAAATATAAAATAAAGGAAATTAAATATGAATTAAAAGAATTATGCTTATTTAAACTTCCGTAATCATGATATTTGACGTGTTGATTTTAGTTTTATGCCCATGGGTTAATTGTCCTTTGTCCTGGATTATTTAATATGTCCATACGGAATTGTCCATAATAGTCCATCAGTCATAAATATAAAGAGCGAAAGCCTTCGTCAAATTATTCTTATTCCCGAAGTCAAATATTCCAACTAATTGGGGATTCGAATTGTAACAAGGTTTTAATACTTTGTTTATGGAATACACCAGGTTATCGACTGCGTGTAAACCAAGGTTTTACTACTTTGTTAACAATTACACCAATTACCCTTGAATGTAATTCACCCCTGTTTCAACAAGTTTATTAACTATTAATCCAATTCCGTATCCGGTAAAATGAATAATTATTGGTATTTATAGATATCCCGCCCACCGTACCCAGTCAAGCGTATGTGGTTATATATAAATACGTCAAATTATAAGTTTGTATATTAAATTAACAAGGTATTGTTTAGTTAATATAAAACCCATTAATAGCCCATAGTCTAATTTCCACAAGTGTCGTTCTTTTGTCCAAACCCCAATTATGGTACAAAGCCCAATTACCCAATTTTAGTAATTAGCCCAACATCATGATTACTTCGGATTAAATAAGCATAATAATAACTTAGCTACGAGACATTAATATAAAAAGGTTGAACATAACTTACAATGATTAAAAATAGCGTAGCGTTACACGGACAGAATTTCGACTTACACCCTTACAACATTCGCTAACATACCCTTATTATTAGGATTAAAATTAAAATTAAAATTAAAATATAAATATAAATATATACGATATAGATAGAGAGATGGATGGATTTTTTTGTTATTTTTGCGATCAGAATTCGTTTGCTTTTATAGGGATTTTCGACTTTTGGGGCTCCGCGACTCGCGGCATTTTTGCCTTCAAACTCCGCGAGTCGCGGAGTTTGAAATTACAGCTCAGTCCCTTTTGGAGTTTTTCTTGCCGACGGTTTATAATATATATATAATATATATATAATTAATATAATTAATTATATATTATATTATATTTATATACATAGTTAACTTGTAATTTTTAGTCCGTTGCGTCGAGCGTTGAGAGTTGACTCTGGTCCCGGTTCCGGATTTTCGAACGTCCTTGCGTACAATTTTATATTTTGTACTTTGCGTTTTGAATCTTGTACTCTTGTAATTTCGAGACGTTTCTTATCAATAATTGGAACCTCTTTGATTGTCTTTTGTACTTTTGAGCTTTTTGGTCGTTTGCGTCTTCAATTCGTCGAATCTGTCTTTTGTCTTCACCTTTTATTATTTAAACGAATATCACTTGTAAATAGAACAATTGCAACTAAAAGCTTGTCTTTCTTGAGGAATAATGCTATGAAATATATGTTTGTTTTTAGCATTATCAAATATTCCCACACTTGAGCGTTGCTTGTCCTCAAGCAATATCGTCTTGAAATACTAGAATCATTTCTTTATTCTTCACACTTTGTACATCAGTGATTTCTTTACGGCGGTATAAACAATGGTAGTAACGATATGATTTACAGTCTCACATGACTATAAAAATTTAGATCCATTAAGGAAATTGGATCTTTATGAAAACATTTGATCTTTTGAAAATTAAATCTAGTTTTTACCCTAGATAAGTTTTCCGGAATAACCCTTTACCGGTGTTTGCAAAATATTTTTGTGGGTTTGGTGGGTTTCAGATTTGAAAATTTTAGGTCAAAACTTATGGTTTTGTGTCACCCACTTGCTAACCTTGTATTTGGAAAGCAACACGTCCAGTTCACTTGTCCCGTATATTACCTTTCGGTAAACTACCGTCCGGTTGTAAAGGAAAGCGTTGAACAAGCAACTGTTAAGGAAATGTCCCCTGACATGCTTTTAATTATGGTCTATAACGTGTCGGACGCAATTACTATCCTTGGTAGGAGCAATAGTAAAGCTCACCCTTATAATTTTTCGGTATGGCACAAGGTCCTGTCTTTGACCACTATGCAACCACCGTTCTTACGGTTGACACCCGATTTGGTTCAGGTGACCTAATGAATTCCAGGTGAATTCCTAGGATTTTACGTTCAATGGTAATGAACGCATTGAAAATAGGGTTTTCATAAAACAAATCGGTTTGTAATTTTTGATCAAAATATTTTCTCGTTTAAGCTCGAGTTTAGATATCATTGAATTCCATGAGTTTGAATTCTCAATATTTAAGGTCAATCTCTAGGATTGAGTAATATCAGGCTTAAAAGCTGATTTTTAACCTTTAAGGAGATTATCCTTTCTGGGGATCTGATTCATTAGTCTTATCAAGCTAATTTGCACGGTGCCCCCCATTGTACGAGATAAATCCTTCTCATGGTTAGGATAAATCTGACCACTTGGCGACCCTGTTTAATGCTGAGGTCCGTGGATTTCCTGCTGATTTTAGTGATGACTTTTCTGGATTTTTCGTCAACCTACAGCTGGTCTGGACGACAACTTCATGACCTAAATCAAGAAGCGCGTGTCTTTTTCGGAATACTTTACTTCCTTTTAATGATGGAATTGATTCATCGTGTAGATCCATCTTTCTTTTCTTTCATCGGGTAAAACAGTTTAGTTTAGTCCAAAGCAAAAGTATTTTCAGTTATTTGTTATAGATATATGTGACATATGTTTAAGATAACTTGGTAAATTTTCCCACACTTGGCTTTTATTTTCCTTTTTATCGTCCTCTATTCCATTTTAAATGAATTTTAACATTTTAGTTTGTTTCTCAATTTATGTCCTTTCCGAGGTAACAATAATTTCGGTGTTAACACCTAGTTTTATCGTTCATAAATATGTATAAACATGAATTTGAGTTCATTTAATTGAAAATTTTTTAAAATTTTACTAGAATTGGGTAGTCAGTATATAAGACTAGGGCTGTTCTTTATTATCAGAGAGCACTAGATTCTAATACAACTAC
Organism: Rutidosis leptorrhynchoides; assembly: GCF_046630445.1. NCBI lineage: Eukaryota > Viridiplantae > Streptophyta > Magnoliopsida > Asterales > Asteraceae > Rutidosis > Rutidosis leptorrhynchoides. Next base: position 123,270,050 of record NC_092338.1, on the reverse strand, counting down.
TGCTTTACTAGTATTTTTAATGGTAACCAAGTGTATAAAGTAAAAAAATTTTAAAATCCGAAAGAATTTAACCCCTTCCCACACTTAAGATCTTGCAATGCCCTCATTTGCAAGAAATCAGTAATAATTTAAATTATTGAGGGTGATTTGTGTGAAAATGATTAAATTTTTACCAAAGTTTCCAAATATATAGGCGTTTGTTTGCTGAATGATAAATGGTGCACATCGTTTGTTCATTCCGTCTTGTTGTTATTTCACATATATTTTGCATCTTGTCGTCAAAATTAGTTGCTTTTGCTGAACTTAATGCCAGTTTTTGAAAATGCGTTGTTTTACCCTGTTGTGTACATAAGATAAACTGCAAACATATATACATATTTTTGAAGTTTGGCATATTACCCCACATTCAAAAATTATTAAAATCTAAGAATAAAAGTTAGACAATTATAAAAACTATTACAATATTAACAAAAGTATTAAACGTATCAATCATTACAAATTACAAAATAAAAAAAAAATAAGTAGACTAGGGATGATATTGATACCAATAGGGGTTCCAAGCATAACCATAGGTGCTATAGAATGCTTCGGCAGGGTTATACGTAGGATACGGTGGCTGCATCTCTATAGACCAGGGAGGGAAGATGGGTTTCGGTGTAGGAATATAGTTTCTACCTATATGTTAGAAATGAGCTATGATTTGGTTCTGATGAACTTGCCAATCTTCAAATGCTCTCTGTCTAGCATTTTCGTACTCCTGAGAAGCTATAAACCTTTGCATTTCTTGCATCTCATTCCCCCCTCCTACATTACCTTGCTGTTGGTTTCTCTCAACCTGTGGATGTCTACCATGGTATGGTACTGCGGCGTTATTTCGCCTCTTCAAAACTTTCGCACCATGGTATACATTTAAACCTATAGTATCGCGGGGTTCTGGTTCTTCTACTAATAATCCCCCTCGACTTATATCCACACCGAGATATTCACCAATCAAAGTAATAAAAATACCACCTCCTATTATGCTATGCGGTCGCATCCCCCTAACCATAGCTGATAAATAATAACCCACACAATACGGTATACTTACAGCACTTTGTGGGTCTCGAATACACATATGGTAAAACAAATCCTGTTCATTTACCTTTTCCTTGTTCTTACCCCTTTGTGTAATCGAATTAGCTAAAAACCTATGAATCACTCTTAATTCGGCTCTATCTATATCCTAATAAGAGTAATTTCCCCCTTTGAAACGGTGATGGCTTGTCATTTAACTCCACACACCGTGTGTATCAAAATTTTCATCTATCTTTCTTCCGTTTAGTATCAACCCTCTACAATCGGCAGATGCTAACTCCTCAGGCGTATATATACGTAAAGCCTGAGCCATGTCTAGTAAAGACATGTGGCGCATCGAACCGCCTAACAAAAATCTAATAAAAGAACGATCGGTTAAACTAGCTACCCGATCATTCAACTCTATACTACACAACAATTCTTCACACCATACTTTATATATAGGTCTACGCATGGTGAATAAACGTACCCATTCATTAAAAGTAGAATTACCATACCTCTGTACAAGTAATTCTCTAATTGGCCCGGCCAATTCTACAGCTTCTAAGGGTCCCCATTCTATGACCCTAGGTACCTCAACAACCTTAGAATGAAGAGTATGAAAACCCCTTTGATATTTTGGATAATCTATCCAAAGTCTGTCAAATCTCAGGTTCGGGTGCAACTCTTCCAAGTGCATATCAGAAAATGTCATGACTGGATGGGTATATCCTGCTTGTAGTAGTTATCCACCTCCTGTTGTTCCACATTCTCAGCAGGAGCATTGCGAGCTTGGGATGAAGATTCACCCCTTTCAGTCTGCAAAACACATCAAACACAATTTTTGTGCATCCAAATATGTATTAGTGTCAGCAAAATCATCAATCAAAATAATTACAATGACATGATCAATTTATATCAAACTTAAGCTCATTTTCACATTTTTATCAAATCTACACTTTTTCAAATAAGCATATACGAAAATGTTCGCCAAGTTCATAAGCATTCAACACAAATAACATGTCAAAATAATCATTACTAGCAATTAAACAAGTTTCAAATGGCATTATCTTTCAAAAATCAAGTTCATGAATTTTAGACTTGAAAAAGTCCACTTTAATTCTCAAAATCATGTTTAGGCTCAAAGTTTGGATCATTTAACTACCTAGACATGTTACACTACTTAATTTAGCAACAATTCATGACAAAAATTGGCCATAACCTGTTTATATCAAAAAGCCCCAAATTTGCTCAAGAACACAAACCCTAGATTACTCAAAATTTGAAGTTTAAGGCTTCTAATCATGTTAAACAGCATCAATCTAGGTTATACAAGCATAATACATAAACAATTTAAGCCTAATTACACTAAAAAAACATCAAAATCGAATTGGAGAAAAAATTGCTCAAGAACACCAAATTTCGGATTAAATGGTGTTTAGGTGTAGAAATTTACCGTTTTTCTTGAGTAATTCCTAGATAGCATCCTTCTCAACATGATTTTAGTAAAAGATTTGGTGATTAACGGTTAAAAATTGTGATTTTGGGGGTGTTTTTGGTTGTTTTTTCGGAGTATTTCGTAGGTTTTTCGCTGTGTTTTCTGTTGTGGGGAGTGAACTGATCAGTTTCAGCTCTTTATTTTTTTTTTCTGATTTTCGGTCCTCCCACGACTCGTGGTGTTTGGACACTTCAAACTCCGCGAGTCGCGGAGTTTGCTTTTTTTTTTTTTTTTTATAATCTTTAACTTATAAAACAATTAAGTAAATAATTTTTAAAATTTTGTTTTCCTTATTATTGAGGACGAGGTCGTTTCGGATCGATGTCCTAGTCTGTCCCTCGACAAAATTTTAAAATTTGTCTTTTTGTAGCGATTGTTTTAAAAGCTAAGATTTTTGGTTTTTTAATGTTTTTGGCATACTTTAATTCAATAAGATTAAAAATAATGATAATAAAAGTTCTCGTCCCTTCCTTGGGTAAAGCAATTTCGGTTCAAAGACCTAGTCTTCAACTTACGACGAATTTTAAAAATCATATTTTTAACTTAATGAGATAAAGTAAATTTTTGTTTTTAAATTCACACAATTTAAATATGAAATTCAAAATTAATATTAAAAATTCACACCAAACTTAAAATTTAAAATGCATAAAATTAAAAATTCATATTTTAAAAATAAAAAAATTCACACCAATCTTAATTTAAAAATTCATATTATAAATTCACACCAAACTTATATTAATTTTTCAAATATTTACAATTTTAAATATATTGTTTTTACAAAGTTTACAATATTAATTTAAGATTTAAATATTAATTTTAAAAACATGGTAAAAATAAAATTAAAAATCTTTTTGGCTTTTTATCCCACTTTAATCAATCAAATATTATCAAAAATATGCGCCCCTCTTTTCGGTAAAGTAATTTCGGTTCCAAGACCTAATTTAACTCATGACGAATTTTTGAAATATTTTGGGTTGATTGTTTAAAGATATTTATACCTTAAGAATAAACGTTAAATTTCGCAGTGATGTAATAAATTTTTGTATGATATCAATAATTTCGGTCGCCAAACCTAATTTTATTCAATACCAATTTAATACTTTTTAGCGAACAAATTAGCGTTTATTATTAAAAGGTTAAAAATAAAAATAAAAATAAAAACTGTACAGACATACCTGTGAAATAGATTTCTTAGTTATATGATCTATCCCATTCATAAGATAGTCGGTTTAATTGGTTTTTCATGGCTACATAGGCGTAACCTCGAGCATTTAGTGTCTTTTCTTCTAAACATATGAATGGTCCGTCTCTGCATAAAGTAACAAATTCGGTGTTTGAATAGGTTTGATTATTTGAACATTTACCTCCATGTGACCATTTTCCGCATTTGTGACATCTTTCTAGGTGTCGTGCTCTTCTTTTCGCTGCGGATTTTGATTTTCTTTTACCAAATTGTAACTTATTATCTTCGCATCTGGATTCTTTTCTAACTCCGTCCATTCTTTCTCTGATTACTGATACTATTTCACTCGGTAGTATGTCATTATTACGTTTAGTGATCAAAGCGTATAGCATTAGACCATGGTTTAGTTCACAGGCAGTCTTCATTTCGTAAAAACCTAAAAAAAATAAAAATTCAGAATGGGGGGAGAAGACTAGTTCTTTAGGGTCTGCTAGGGAAAGACCATTCGGGTTCCATTTTCGAGAACTACACGAAAACAGACAATCTAACTCTAACAGAAATACATAAACCCCCTATACTTAGTTGAAATTGTGATTAACATTATTTTCAATTGAATCTTCAACAACTTGTATATCTTTGACTTTTTCTTCAATCCATTTGTTGATTTCCTCCGTAACTTTCACAAATTCAACTAACATTGCCTTTTCTTTTGACGATAAATTGGATATTAATCGGTTATATAACTTAAAGTTTCCTTTAATCTTAGCATCGTGAATCCGTTTATAAAGTTTCTTCGTTGAACTGTTAAAAATGGGTTCATCTAATTTCGTATTATCAGCGGCATTCTTTGTGATTGGATCATCATTTAGTGTTTCTTCATCTTCCCCACACTTATGCGTTTTTATTGGTCTAAAAGTTTTGGTTTGTGGAGATCTAAACTTTCAGTTCACAAAGGTGATCGATGTATCACCATCCCTAAGTGTCATTCTACCTTCTCTTACATCAATGAATGCCTCGGTGGTTGCTAAAAATGGGCGACCTAGAATTAGAGGAATATCAAGGTTTTCCTCCATATTAATCACTATGAAGTTTGCAACAAAGGTCAAACTTCCCACGTTAACAAGTAAATTATTTGCTATTCCAACCGGGTGCTTAATGGTTTGGTCAAATGATTGAACACCTATTTTGGTTGGTTTTAATTTACCCATGCCTAATCTTTTGTATAAGGAAAGAGGCATAATATTTGCACTTGCTCCTAAATCTGTGAGTCCATTATATACAGCACCATCATTAAGTAAGCAAGAAATGATAAATTCACCCGGGTCTCCTGCTTTAGTAAGTCGAGTTGGTTTGTAAACCTTTTTCGGGTGTTCTTTCCTTGGTTCTTTCATTTCTATTTGAATTTCTTGTTCACATTTTTCTTCGTTTCTTGGAATGGGAGGTTTGTATAGGAATTCTTCTTCATCACTCAAATTTGAATCCTCCCTATATTCCAGTTTTGATTTTTCATATGTTGTTGATAACATATTTATGTTTTCATTTTGAAGGTTTTCTTGGGTGGTGAAATTATGATTAACTTCATTGTCAACTTCCATCGGACCATGTATGTAATGTTTAACTCTGTGACCATTAACTTTAAATTCAATCCCATTTGAATTTATCAATTCTATCGTTCCGTATGGGAAAACTCTTTTGACTATGAATGGCCCAGACCATCTTGATTTCAATTTTTCAGGAAATAGCTTGAATCGTGAATTGAAAAGAAGAACTCTGTCTCCTTCTTTAAATTCTTTTGAACTTCTGATTCTTTTATCATGCCATTTCTTCGTTCTTTCTTTATAGATTAACGGATTTTCGTATGCTTCATGCCTTAATTCTTCTAATTCGTTTAGTTGACTTAATCGTAAACGTCCAGCTTCATGTAAATCAAGATTACATGTCTTCAAAGCCCAAAATGCTTTATGTTCAATTTCTACTGGAAGATGACATGCTTTTCCATAAACAAGTCTAAAAGGTGTGGTTCCAATTGGAGTTTTGTAGGCTGTTCTAAAAGCCCAGAGTGCATCCTCCAATTTAATGGACCATTCCTTCGGATTTGATCCTATGGTTTTCTCTAGAATACGTTTTAAAGCTCGGTTGGTATTTTCAACTTGTCCACTTGTTTGTGGATGATATGCGGTGGAGATTTTATGAGTTACTCCATATCTTTTAAGAACTTTCTCAAGTTGATTATTACAGAAATGAGTACCCCGATCACTTATTAAAGCTTTCGGTGTTCCAAACCTTGCAAAAAGACGTTTTAAAAAGTTGACTACAACTCGTGCATCGTTAGTTGGGAGAGCTTGTGCTTCCGCCCATTTAGATACATAATCAATGGCTACGAGTATATATAGATTATTATGAGATTTTGGAAATGGACCCATAAAGTCAATACCCCAAATGTCAAATACTTCACATACTTGGATGACATTTTGTGGCATTTCATCACGTTGACTTATTTTTCCGGCCCTTTGACAAGCACCACAGGATTTACAAAGAAGGTGTGTGTCTTTGTAAATTGTAGGCCAATAGAATCCAGCATCATAAACTTTTCTTGCTGTTAGTTGAGGCCCATAATGCCCTCCTGTTGGTCCTGTGTGACAATGGTTTAATATTTTACTAGTTTCATCTCCAAATACACATCGGCGTATTATTCCATCGGGACAACTTTTAAACAGATGTGGATCTTCCCAAAAATAGTGTTTTATATCACTGAAGAATTTCTTTCGTTTTTGGTACGATAATCCTTTCTCAAGGAATCCACAAACTAAGTAGTTTGCATAGTCTGCAAACCATGGGATTTCATTATAATCTATCTTCAATAGATATTCATCAGGAAAGTTGTCTTGTATGGCCGATTCATTTAGAACTTCTAACTCAGGATTTTCAAGACGAGAAAGATGATCAGCGGCGAGATTTTCTGCTCCTCTTTTATCTCGGATTTCAATATCAAACTCTTGTAAGAGTAAGATCCAACGGATTAATCTTGATTTAGCATCTTGTTTTGAAAATAAGTATCTAAGAGCAGAATGGTCGGTATAGACCACCGTTTTTGCTAGAACGAGATATGATCGAAATTTGTCAAAAGCAAAGACAATAGCAAGGAGTTCTTTTTCAGTAGTTGTATAGTTTGTTTGTGCTCCTTGTAACGTCTTACTAGCATAATATATAGGTTGAAATTGTTTTTCAATCCTTTGTCCTAAAACGGCTCCCATTGCAAAATCACTTGCATCGCACATTAGTTCAAATGGTAGATTCCAATTTGGTGTTATCATGATCGACGCATTAGTGAGTTTTTCTTTAAGAATATTAAAAGATTTGATACACTCATCTGAAAAGATGAATGGATCGTCCTTTTCTAGGAGTTTATTCATAGGAGTGGCAATTTTAGAAAAATCTTTTATGAAACGTCGGTAAAAACCGGCATGCCCTAGAAAACTCCTAACTCCTCTAACATTGGTGGGATGTGGAAGTTTAGTAATTACATCTACTTTAGCTCTATCCACTTCAATTCCTTCTTTTGAAATTTTATGACCAAGAACGATGCCTTCTTTAACCATGAAATGGCATTTCTCCCAATTAAGAACTAGATTTGATTGTTTGCATCTAATTAGCATTCGTTCCAGATTAACTAGACATGATTCAAATGTATCACCGAAGACTGAAAAGTCATCCATGAATACTTCCATGCATTCTTCTATCATGTCGTGAAAAATCGCCATCATACACCTTTGAAAGGTTGCAGGGGCGTTGCAAAGTCCAAATGGCATGCGTTTGTAAGCAAAAGTACCATAAGGGCACGTGAATGTGGTTTTCTCTTGATCTTCGGGTGCTATTGGAATTTGAAAATATCCGGAAAATCCATCTAGAAAACAATAGTAACTATTTCCGGCTAATCTTTCCAACATTTGATCTATGAAAGGTAAGGGAAAGTGATCTTTTCTGGTGGCGTCATTTAATTTTCTATAATCAATACACACACGCCATCCTGTTACAGTCCTAGTAGGAATAAGCTCATTTTTCTCATTTGTAATGACAGTCATGCCACCCTTCTTAGGTACTCATTGAACTGGGCTTACCCATGGACTATCAGAAATTGGATAAATTAGACCTGCATCTAGCAGTTTAATAATCTCTTTCTTAACTACATCTTGCATATTAGGATTTAGTCTTCGTTGGCGTTGCACATATGTTTTATGACCTTCTTCCATAAGGATTTTATGTGTGCAATACGAAGGACTTATTCCTTTAATATCATGAATCTTCCATGCAATGGCTGGTTTATGAGCTTTCAACACAGAAATGAGTTGTGATTTCTCATTTTCAGTAAGAGAAGACGATATTATTACAGGTAATTCAGATTCACCATGTAAATAAGCGTATTCCAAATGGTTTGGAAGTGGCTTTAATTCTAATTTCGGAGGTTCTTCTATCGATGATTTATATCGATATCTGTCTTCTTCTTTTAGCATTTGAATTTCTTCTGTTGTTGGTTCATATCCATTAGCTATAAGTGTAGCTAACATTTCAGCTTCATCAATTGGTTCATTACCTTCTCCTAAAGAACATTCTCCTGTTCCTTGTAATTCTGGAAATTCTTCTAATAATTCTGCATGTGCATCTATAGTTTGAATATAATAACATGTATCATCTGCAGATTGTGGTTGTTGCATTGCTCTATCAACTGAAAAGGTAACACTCTCATCCTCTATACTTAGGGTCAATTTCTTACCGAACACGTCTATCATTGCTTTAGCCGTGTTTAAGAATGGTCTTCCTAATATGAGAGGAACTTGAGAATCTTCTTCCATGTCCAAAACAACAAAATCTACTGGAAATACTAAAGTACCAACTTTAACTAGCATGTTCTCCATTATCCCTCTAGGATATTTTATTGATCTATCGGCTAGTTGTATGCTTATTCTGGTTGGTTTCAATTCTCCAAGGTCTAGTTTAGCGTATAGTGAATACGACATTAGATTTATACTAGCACCTAAGTCTTCCAATGCTTCTATTGAACTAAGACTACCCAGAAAATATGGAATTGTGAAACTTCCTGGATCAGATAGTTTTTCTGGTATCTTATTCAACAGCACTGCTGAACAATTAGCATTCATAGTAACAGCCGAGAGTTCTTCCATTTTCTTTCTATTTGAGATTAGATCTTTCAAGAATTTAGCATATCTAGGCATTCCTGAAATCACATCAATGAAAGGAAGATTTACATTTATCTGTTTAAACATATCCAAGAATTTGGATTGCTCGGCTTCAAGTTTCTCTTTCTTCATTTTACTCGGGTAAGGAAGTGGTGGTTGGTATGGTTTAACATAAGGTTTAGCCTTAACTGTGTTATCTTCATTAACCTTTTCAACTACCGGTTCTTTTTCCTTATCTTGATCAGGTTGTGGTTCTTGTGGAGTAGGAATAGCTTCATCAGAAGTTACAGGTATTTCAGGTGGTTTAAGTGTTGTACCACTTCTTGTGGTAATGGCTTTAGCTGTTTCATTCCGGGGGTTAGCGTTTGTATCACTAGGTAGACTTTCCGGTTTTCTTTCACCTATTAACCTTGCTAGGTTACTTACTTCTTGCTCCAGATTTTGAATAGAAGCTTGTTGATTTCTAAATGCTTGAACATTTTGTTCATTTGTTTGTTTCTGAGATGTGAAAAACTGCGTTTGAGTTTCAACTAGCTTTGTCATCATATCTTCTAAATTCGGCTTTTTATCATCTGTTTGTTGTGGTGGTTTGTTTTGAAAATTAGGTCTTTGCTGATTGTAAGTATTATTGGATACTTGTTGATTGCTAGGACCTTGTTGGTTGTTGTATGGAATATTTCGGTTATAATTCTGGTTTTGATTGTAAATCGGTCTTGGCGGTTGATAATTATTCTGATAATTATTTCCAGGCATTTGGTTTATGTATGAAATATTCTCTCTTTGTTCCATTGTTAATTCAATATTGAGACAATCTTTTGTCAAATGTGGTCCTCCACACTGCTCACAACTAATTCGTATTGAGTGAATATCCTTAGTCATCTTTTCCATTCGTCTTTCCACAGCATCTATCTTTGCGGAAATGGAATCTAAGTCATGGCTAGAATCGGCTCTAGCTGCTTTAGATGATCTAACGATATCTTTTCTTGGTGCCACTCATGTGAGTGGGAAGCAGTGTTATCAATAATTTTGTAAGCATCAGTTTCGGTTTTCTTCATAATAGAACCACCAGCTGCTATATCTATGTCTTTTCTTGTAGTGATGTCGCATCCTTGGTAGAATATTTGTACTATTTGACAGGTGTCTAAACCATGTTGCGGACATCCTCTTAACAACTTTCCATATCTAGTCCACGCCTCATATAGAGTTTCATTCGGCTTTTGTGTAAACGTAACAATTTCTGCTTGAAGTCTTACGGCTTTAGATGCAGGAAAGAATTGTTTAAGAAATTTGTCAACTAAAACATCCCATGTATCGATCGCCCCTTCAGGTAACGATTCCAACCAATCTTTGGCTTCTCCCGTTAAAGTCCAGGGAAATAACATGAGATATATCTGTTCATCCTCCACTTCTCTTATTTTAAATAGTGTGCAGATCCTATTAAATGTACGTAGATGTTCATTTGGATCTTCCTTCGGCGCACCGCTAAATTGGCATTGATTAGTCACCATGTGTAGAATTTGTCCTTTGATTTCATAATCTGGCGCATTAATGTCTGGATGAGTTATTGCGTGACCTTGGCCAGTGCGTTTAGCTCTCATTCGGTCTTCCATACTTAAAGGTTCCAGATTCTCCATAATTGAATTTGTTGAATCGGAATCACTAGAGCATTCTGATTTAATGGTTCGTTCCTCAACAATCTCTGTTTGAATGATTGGTGGTTCCGGAGGAAAGTTTAGTGGTTCAGGATCTACAAACCGTTCCTGAATATTCTCCGGATTCTCAATTGTGAGGTCGGGTTCAAAAAATGGATTATCGGAAATTTGAACTGAAGTACTTGGTCGACTGGATGACGATTCTAAAGAAAAATCAACGGTGGTAATATTTGCTAAATGTCTTGATCTAGTTACAGGTGGTGAACGTACAAAAGGTGGTGAACGTCTTGCTCGGTGCATTCACTGAATATCCTATTAGTTTTTAAAAGGAAAGAAAAATTATAATAAGTTATCCAATCAATAGACTTTTCTGATTTTGCCCACGTTTCGAATAGCCAAAAGATGCAGCAGAGGGGCAGGATTCGTTTGGTCTCAATATAATTGAGGACTGTTTGGCTCCAATAACCCGGTCCACGTACAAATCCAACTATTACTACGAACCAGAAAATTTTGATGTCTATCAATTTAACCACTTAAAATAAATTTTCGTAATTTTAAGAAAATTTAGATAAGAAGTAGAATAAAAATCTATGTCCTAAAACTAGAATAGCGAGAAATAAGAAAGAAAAATAGTTCGTCGGAAAAGGAAAAAAATGGTTGAAAAATAAAAGGTGACGGAAAAATAAAAGAAACTTATAAAAATTAAAAATACTTGACTAACCTAACCTTATTACTACAACTAACTTAAAATTATAATCGCAAATTGAAATTACTAATTGGAATGATAATTGATACATAGTAAAAGGTGTCTAAAAATATTAAAGCTTACAGGAAAAACTATATCCCAAATGAAAATAACTTAAAAAGAAACTAAAACTTAAAAAGGCGTCGCAAAATTCTAAAGTACCTAAATCTTAGTCTAAAGAAAAAGCACTTAAGGGATTTTACGGCAAAGCCTAAAAATCTAGAGGTAAAAATAACTATTGCAAAAACTAAGTTTAAAACTAAATATGAGCGAAAAATACAAATATTACGCTAAAACGATTAAAAGGGGAAAAAATATACAAAAAGTTTAAAAAAATACAATTTTTATAAAAATATTATTTTTATATTAATTATTTATTAAAACTATTAATTTTACAATTTAATTAAACTAATTAAACTAAATAAAACAAATTAAATAAAAAGAAACTTTAAAATAAAACTTAATTATAATAATAATAGATAATTAGGGTTTATAATAATAATAATTAATAAATACTCCGTAATTAATGCAGAGTTAGGGTTCTGTCGGTGGTGTCAGAGAAACTCCGCGAGTCGTGGTAATCAATGAAGCAAACCCCGCGAGTCGCGGGGTTCAGAAATTCAAATGACAGTTTTTTTAAATTCGATGAGTTTTTCTTTATTTATTTATTTTTTTTTTTTCTGTTTTTAATTTTTCTGTTTATATATTTAAAAAAAAATATGTGTATAATAAAAACTTATATTTTAAAAACTTAAATAAAATAGAACTACTTTATAATTTTAATAAATAAAATGCTTAAAACTAGATTTATATATATTTTTTTATATATGTTTTTAAATAAAAACAAAATACTTAAATAAAACTTATATAAAAATAAAGAAACTTTATAAAACTTAAATATTTAACAGAGTCTTAAAAATACATAAAATTTTTTATTTTTTTTTATATTAGCGTTGCGCTTCCGGCTTTTAAGAGTAGATCCCCGGCAGCGGCGCCAAAAATACTTGATGTGGTAGCGTAGTGGTATAAAATGCTATTAATTTTAGCAGGGAAATACTATTAAATACGATACAATTTTACACAAGATATTTATTTATTTATAGAATGGATATACTTAAACCTTGCTACAACACTTATAGGCAGTGTACCTAATCGTACAGTAGTGTAGTTTTTAGTAAGTCCGGTTCGTTCCACGGGGAATCTTTTTAAACAAAGCTTAACGCTATATTAGTTTACTTTTATAAAAATACAAATATATATATATATAAGTAATATTATTATTATAAAGGGGGGTTTTTACCGTTTAATGACCGGTTTGTCGATTTTAAAACTTTAGTCGCAGTTAAAACCAAATAAATACAAGACTTTAAATTAAAGCATAAAGTAAATAACGATAATGAAATTGCGAATAATAAAAGTGCGATAAAATAAACTTGCGATAATTAAAAAGTACGATAATTAAAAGTGCAATTAAATACAATAACAATAAAAATGCGATAATTAGAAGTGCAATTAAATATAAAATAAAGGAAATTAAATATGAATTAAAAGAATTATGCTTATTTAAACTTCCGTAATCATGATGTTTGACGTGTTGATTTTAGTTTTATGCCCATGGGTTAATTGTCCTTTGTCCTGGATTATTTAATATGTCCATACGGAATTGTCCATAATAGTCCATCAGTCATAAATATAATGAGCGAAAGCCTTCGTCAAATTATTCTTATTCCCGAAGTCAAATATTCCAACTAATTGGGGATTCGAATTGTAACAAGGTTTTAATACTTTGTTTAATGAATACACCAGGTTATCGACTGCGTGTAAACCAAGGTTTTACTACTTTGTTAACAATTACACCAATTACCCTTGAATGTAATTCACCCCTGTTTCAACAAGTTTATTAACTATTAATCCAGTTCCGTATCCGGTAAAATGAATAATTATTGGTATTTATAGATATTCCGCCCACCGTACCCAGTCAAGCGTATGTGGTTATATATAAATACGTCAAATTATAAGTTTGTATATTAAATTAACAAGGTATTGTTTAGTTAATATAAAACCCATTAATAGCCCATAGTCTAATTTCCACAAGTGTCGTTCTTTTGTCCAAACCCCAATTATGGTACAAAGCCCAATTACCCAATTTTAGTAATTAGCCCAACATCATGATTACTTCGGATTAAATAAGCATAATAATAACTTAGCTACGAGACATTAATATAAAAAGGTTGAACATAACTTACAATGATTAAAAATATCGTAGCGTTACACAGACAGAATTTCGACTTACACCCTTACAACATTCGCTAACATACCCTTATTATTAGGATTAAAATTAAAATTAAAATTAAAATATAAATATAAATATATACGATATAGATAGAGAGATGGATGGATTTTTTTGTTATTTTTGCGATCAGAATTCGTTTGCTTTTATAGGGATTTTCGAATTTTGGGGCTCCGCGACTCGCGGCATTTTTGCCTTCAAACTCCGCGAGTCGCGGAGTTTGAAATTACAGCTCAGTCCCTTTTGGAGTTTTTCTTGCCGACGGTTTATAATATATATATAATATATATATAATTAATATAATTAATTATATATTATATTATATTTATATACATAGTTAACTTGTAATTTTTAGTCCGTTGCATCGAGCGTTGAGAGTTGACTCTGGTCCCGGTTCCGGATTTTCGAACGTCCTTGCGTACAATTTTATATTTTGTACTTTGCGTTTTGAATCTTGTACTCTTGTAATTTCGAGACGTTTCTTATCAATAATTGGAACCTCTTTGATTGTCTTTTGTACTTTTGAGCTTTTTGGTCGTTTGCGTCTTCAATTCGTCGAATCTGTCTTTTGTCTTCACCTTTTATTATTTAAACGAATATCACTTGTAAATAGAACAATTGCAACTAAAATCTTGTCTTTCTTGAGGAATAATGCTATGAAATATATGTTTGTTTTTAGCATTATCAGTAACACTTGACCCGAAATACACCAATCCCGATATTACTTGTTATGCAGATGGTTCGAGGCTCCCTTTCCCACATTGGTCGAAGTGTCGGAAGGTTAGTATACTTTATACATATACATATACAGTTTTCATATACATAGACATATACATTCAGATTATAGTTATCTGTTTAACTTTAAATTGTAGGTCCTATTCCCAACCTGTTTGGAAGATGCGGATCACTGGGTGCTTATTGTGCTTGATCTTAAGGACTTCACCCTCGTCATTTATGATAGTTTTGTCAAGCATAAATCAATTGACCACCGCGCTTATTATGTTAAAGAGTTGGGTCAGTGTCTGCCAGAGTTCTTGAGGGCAATTAGCTACACTCCTCCACCGGATGTCTCGATGCCATCTACATTTACGTATATCGACTCACCTCATCAGTCAGGATATTACGGTGACTGTGGTGTATGGGTTTGCATACACACGGAGCAGGTGTTTTGTGAGCTAACGTATCCGTTTGAGAAAGATACGGCGAAGGTTGCATTGGAATACAGACACAGGATGGGGAGGACATTCTTTAGATCCCGAATCGAAGTACGTAAAAGGTCGATCTAATATTTGTGTTGGTATTGTATTTTGTAAAGGTTATTTAGTGTTGTATGTATGTGTATGTGTAGTGTGTAGTTGTATACTAAGTCAGCAAGTTGAACAGGCTCCAAACATACTGCTTTTACAGGTTCAATTTTGAGTGGTCGACCAACATTGTAAAGTGTGGTCGACCACTGCTGAAATACATTATAGTCGACCCTGTCGTGGGTTGAACATTTGCAAAAAGTGCTATAGTCGACCACTATATATGAAGTGGTCGACCACTTCTGAAATCCACTATAGTCGACCCTTTTGTGGGTCTACCACTTGACTAATATGCTTTAGTCGACCACTAAATATGAAGTAGTCGACCACAAATGGTATTCATGATAAAAAAGTCATACTTGGTCCCACATCATTTCTTATCCTTATTAGCTACGGACAGGAAATCCATCTTTCACGATTTTAATTGGACAACGTTAAATCCTTTTATCCTTTTGTACTCTATAAGTAGTAGCCTACATGATCGATATTCAAACACACCAAATTCATATTCACAACAAATTAGTAGTTGAAGTTATTCATAGGTCATTTTGAGGTCATCACTTACTGGTGAGTAATACTTCCTTACTTTTATATGCCTTTACATTTTTAGTGATGAGTAAGTTAAAGATATATATTTGTTCAGGAGGTTATTTTGAACATGTCAATAGTCATATAGTTTATATGCCACTTAATTGTCCAAGAGTACCTTTGAAACTTCCAATCGCGCCAAACAAACCCTTAAATCGTACGATTTTGTTAAAAAATGTGTTAAAAAAGATCGATGTTTCACACGATTTAGTTATATCTATGAAATACGTTGTCGATAACTGTGTCTTGGATATCAATGATGATGAAGATGATTTTAATGATTTTATGAATTTCGCCATCTCAAATCAACCCGTCCACATATATCTAGAAGATAAAACGAATTCAATGCATGTTTTAGGTCGAAACCTTACTAATCCTTCTGATCAGTTCAACCTACAACAACAATACAATAATCAGTTAAACCTACAACAACCGACCAATAATCAGTTCAACCTACAACAACCGACCAATAATCAGTTCAACCTACAACATCCTTACAATAATCAGTACAACCTACAGCATCCATCCAATAATCAATTCAACCTACATCATCCATCCAATAATCAGTTCAACCTACTACATCCATACAATAATCAGTTCAACCTACAACATTCATACAATAATCAGTTCAACCAACAACAGTCATCCATCAATCAGTACGACATAGAACACCAAACTGACAATCAGTTCAGCCTACACCACCCGTACAATGCTCAGTACAACCATACACATTCATACACAAATCATTCCAACCTACAAAATCAATCTGTAAATCAGTTCAACTTACACACTCAAACAACAGATGAAATCAACCAACAAATACAATACACCAATATGTTGAACCCCAAACAACCACAAGTTGAAGAAAAGGAAGATCCTTACATCGTTGACCTACCTACATCTGATCAAAGCGATTCCGAGCATGATGATATGGAAAATGTGAATCCAGTCAAACCAACAAAACACCCTTTTTCTAACTACATAGTTGATGAGGATGATGTTCCTGATAGTGATGATGAATACGAAGATGAATACGTCGATCAAAAATTAACTTATGACCAGCCAATTAAGTATAATCCACAACCAGATGATATATTTTGGAACATGCCACCGTTACTGTCTAACACCCTACCCGAAATGAAACCTAGATCAATGACAATCTATGAAACCTCAGATCTAGTTAAATTGAATCAGACTTTCGAAAACAAGGAAGATTTTCTTATGCAATTACGTACAAAGTGTGTTACTGAAGGGTTCCAGATAAAACCAAAGTACTCAGACAAATTAAGGTATACAGCTACATGCATATCACCAAATTGTTCTTGGCAAATTACTGCTAGGTGTATACAAGATAGCAACAACTTTCAAGTACGGAAGTTAAATGATCTACACACCTGCTCAAATACGCAAATTCTTCCAAACAATAGGCATGCCACCAAGAAGGTCCTAGGGAATATACTGAAAGAGGTGATGAAACAAGAAGGTCGTGTCTATCGACCCAATGATATCAGGACTGATATGTCTGCGCGATTTAAAATAAGTCTATCATACCACCAAGCATGGAAAGCCAAATGTTACGCAATTGAGATGTTTAGGGGTAGTCTTGAAGATTCCTTTCAAGTACTACCTAATTATCTATATAATCTTAGATTGTCTAACCCAGGTAGTGTAACCAACATTCGAACAGACAACGAAGGTAGATTTGTTATGAGTTACATGTCCATTGGTGCAGCGGTATGTTTAATGCTCTCTTCATTTACTTATTAATTTAACTCGTATTCATTAACAATTTTCCAATACTTTTATATGTAGACACGTTCGTTTGTTAACTATGCACGACCAGTAATCATAGTCGATGGGGCTCATTTAAAAAGTCGTTACTTGGGGACTAACTTGATTGCTGTCGCTATGGATGCTAACAATGGAATCCTTCCATTAGCATACGGTATTGGAGCAGGAGAGACCACCGATCATTGGACATGATTTTTTGGTAATCTAATAGACTCTCTACAGTCTTCGGGGTGTTGTATTGATAATCTGACTATTATATCTGACAGAGCACCTGCAATAGCCGCTGGCATATCAATTGTCTTTCCAGAAGTTTTTCATGCACTATGTGCTAGATATTTGTTGGGAAACCTCAAAAGTGTGTCTAAAAGGGTTAAAAGTTACGAGTGGCACTACTGGAAAATGTGCAAAGCGTATAGAAAATCTGATTTTGATCACCACTATGGTATACTATCACGACGTATTCCAGACAGTACACGTACACTCACTACTGTTGGCCTCAACAGATGGTCTAGACATCATGCAGATCGTGTTCGGTATGCTTACCTGACTACTAATAGTGCAGAGTCCATGAACGCGTTGTCAGTTCATGCGAGGAAGCTCCCTGTTACAATGCTTCTTGAATTCTTTAGAGCTTCAGTTCAACAATGGTTTTGGGAACATCGAAGCACTGCTGATGGTTTAACAACACATGTCACACCATATGCAGAGCGTAAGCTGGGTAAAAGAAATCGTAAGTCTCTTACTTGGAGTGTCAAACCGATATCACAGGTTAAGTTTGAAGTGATGGATATGAAAAAAGGCGGTAAAGTCAATCTACAAGATAAAACTTGCACATGTAAACAATGGCAGTTTTCCGGTCTACCTTGTGGACATGTAATGGCGGTAGCAAGGTATTTTGTCTTACGTGAAATTACTACACACGTTCAGAAGTATTTCCACACTGAAACGTACAAGTCTGCATACATGGAAGACATTAACCCGCTAGATCATATTTCTGAATGGATAGATCCAGGACACCTACAAACTGTCCGACCGCCATTGGTTACAAAACGACAATCAGGTAGACCGAAGAGTACTGCTCGTATACCTTCCCAGGGAGAAGACAAAGACAATTTCAAATCTAAAAGAAAATGCAGTCGTTGCTTGGAACCAGGACACACTAGATCAATTTGCACCGCACATTATGATCTATCTGAAGGTACACAAAAGTCCAAGTGTAAGTCAAAAACGAAGGCAAAGCCGAAGGGGATGGTAAAGGGGAAGGGGAAGGGAAAACGTGAAGCCTCATGCTCAACACAATTTGACTCGACTTACAATTTGAGTGATGATTAGCTTCTTTTTTTAAGTTTTAAATGTGTTTAGCTGTCATGGATGATAGGTTTGTGTGTTTGTATATTTTCTGTTTGGTGTGTTTAAGTCTTTGTGGTTTAATAATAAGTTCGGTATGTTATCTGATATATATCTTATCCAATAAAAGCGTGCTTTTATGCTTAGTCGACCTACATGTTGGTCGACCACAATGCAACTATGGTCGACCTCTTGGTCGACCGGGTTTTTGAAGTAGTCGACCATCGCTTACAAAGAATGTTGGTCGACCACATTGAAATTTGGTGTGGTCGACCAGGTCAAGGGGTAGTCGACCCAAAGGGTGGTCGACCTAATGGTGTAAATAGACAATTTTTTCGCAAAAAGTGTATTTTGGAATAAAACTTTATAAAAAAGTGTATTTGGGCGAATTTCCCATGATTATCGTTAAGGTACAAAAAAATACTTGTACATTTCAATAATTCAATAACTGTCATACATTAATCACTCTATACAACACACAACACGTTATAACCTTAATCAACGAGCCGTTGTTAGAAATATCTTAGTTAAAAACACCCTCGGACCAGGAGTTATCCAATTTAACTTGATAGTTAGCAATTTTCCTAAATAATTTGCGGTTTGTTTGATTACAACTTATACCGCGAAGTAGTGACTTGTTGGATATTACATCTGGGATCCGAAAGTTGACCCGAAGCTAAAGAATCTACAGAACTAAAGAGTAAAAGTGGGGCAAAATTCTCATATGGGTATATACTCAAAAGATTATCATATTGGCTTTATTTTGTCTATATAATTTTATTTTATGATTTATTCTAATTTATTATAGTCATGTTCTGGATATTCGCTGTTAAGTCAAACGCCTGTAGTTGCTTGCTTTAAACAATAAATAATCTTCTAATTTGTGCTATTTCCAGGTTTACCATCATTATTAGCTTAAAGGGTTTCTTGTTTATGATCAAAGTTATCCTCTTTTGTAATTGGATCAAATTTACTTACGGTTTTGTTATCTTTTATTTTTCTGAAAATTTTGAAGTAAACGAAAGAAATTTGAGTGTTATAGACCAGTCTATCTCAAGATTACGTTTCTGTATTGGATATTGGATACTAAAGTTATAAGATGAGATCTAAACATGAAATTCATACATAATAGTTTGACTTTTAATTACTAAGTTGACCTCAAGGGGCTTTTCATCAAAATTGTGCTTTTTTTTTTTTTGTAAACGAGGAAACTGCTCCCTCATAGTAGGTAAAATCTCGGGTAATCAAACCCCTAGCACGACTATAGTGATGAGTTGAGTAGCTAATTTTTTATAACTAACTATTAGTGATCCCCTCAGCTTTTAGAACTCATTCGTTTGTTCGACCTTAATCAGCATCTTCAGGAACCTACAAAAAAGTTGATACCGAATCGAGTTCATATCGTTTGCTAGAATCAAAGCATGAAGATGATGATTTTTACACTAAAGATGGGACTGTTGATTACCTTAACAATCCAGC
Source organism: Rutidosis leptorrhynchoides (assembly GCF_046630445.1). Taxonomy (NCBI): domain Eukaryota; kingdom Viridiplantae; phylum Streptophyta; class Magnoliopsida; order Asterales; family Asteraceae; genus Rutidosis; species Rutidosis leptorrhynchoides. The sequence continues at coordinate 123,249,925 of NC_092338.1, read as the reverse complement.
CGACAAGAGAAAAACTGGAACTTGGAAGGCATGTGGCTTCATTTTGGGTGCGTAAGATCTTCATCCTTTAGATATATATTATTTTATATTAATTATATTAATATTAATATTAATATTAATATTAATCTATATATATGTTATAACTACAGGCAATGAATGTTGTGAAAGACTGGCGTATTATGGAATGAGCTCTAATTTAGTACGTTACTTTAAGTATCATTTGAATCAGCATAGCGCAGATGCTTCAAGAAATCTTTCAACTTGGACTGGAACTTGCTATCTTACACCGTTGATTGGGGCTTTTGTGGCTGATACTTATCTTGGACGCTATTGGACAATCACCACCTTCTCGATCATCTATGCAATTGTGAGTATGATATATATCACATAAATTTCAAACTAGTTTATAGGTGGCAAAATGGGTGGGTTACAAGTTGTTGAAGTGTTATAGGCACTAAGGATACATTTTGGCTAATATTTGACACATAATTTGTAGTTCAGCATTTTTACGTTAACCGTTTGAACCCCTTGGATTAAACATAACCCAAATCAACCCATTAATGAAAAATGGGTCTAAATAACCACCTTCGCCTTAAGAAAATTAGTTATTTTCACTATGTCAATGTTTGAGGTTTAACATATGGTTACAGGGAATGGGAATGTTAACTTTATCAGCATCGGTCCCAGGGCTTAAACCAACATGTTACGAAAAAGATGTTTGCAGCGCAACAACCACTCAAATCGCCCTATGTTTCATGTCGCTTTACTTTGTGGCACTAGGAACCGGAGGAATTAAACCCTGCGTCTCATCTTATGGTGCAGACCAGTTTGATGATCACGACAAGGTTGAAGAAAAGCAAAAGAGTTCCTTCTTTAATTGGTTTTATTTTGTCATAAACATAGGTGCACTCGTTGCTCATTCTGTTTTAGTGTGGGTTCAAGACAATATTGGGTGGGGTTGGGGGTTCTCGATTCCTACTATCGCTATGGGGATTGCTATTATTTCGTTCTTTTCAGGTACGAAATTGTACCGAAACCAGTTACCTCGTGGCAGCCCACTCACCCGCCTCTGCCAGGTAGTCGTTGCTTCTTTTAGAAAGAAAAACGTCGAGGTTCCTTTAGATAGTTCACTCTTATATGACCCTTCGGATGCTGATTTTTCTAATTCTGGAAACCACACGTTAAATTTCGTGTAAGTTGTGACCTCTTGTTGAACTTTTTATAATGATTCTAAGAGTTTTTGATTGCAATAACTTGTTACTCCATTTTTCAGCTTTTTCGATAAGGCAGCTGTGGTTGCAACCTCGGATCAAATAAACGGGTCGATAGACCCATGGAAGCTTTGCTCAGTAAGTCAAGTCGAGGAACTGAAAGCGGTCTTGCAGTTGCTTCCGATATGGGCCACTGGTATCATCTTCTCCACAGTTTACTCACAAATGAGTAACCTGTTCGTGTTACAAGGGTCCACACTAGACCCTCGTATGGGCCCATCCGGTTTTGAAATTCCACCAGCTTCCCTTGGGATTTTCGACACGGTCAGCGTCGTATTCTGGGTCCCCGTATACGATCGCGTTATTGTCCATGTGGCCAGGAGGCTAACGGGCCATCCAAACGGGTTGACCCAACTCCAACGGATTGGGACCGGTCTGTTCATTTCCATCTTAAGCATGGTCTGTGCCGGGGTTCTTGAAGTCATTAGGCTCAATATAGTGTCGAAAAACAATTATTATGAACTCGAACGTATCCCTATGTCGATATTATGGCAGGTGCCTCAATATTTTCTTATAGGGTGCGCTGAAGTTTTTACGCTTATCGGTCAATTGGAGTTTTTTTATGAGCAAGCTCCTGATTCAATGAGAAGTTTGTGTTCTGCGCTTCAACTGACAATAACTGCACTCGGGAGCTATGCAAGTGCTTTGCTTGTTACTATCGTCACAATTATAACCACCAGGGATGGTAGCCCGGGGTGGATAACAGACAATCTGAACTACGGTCACCTCGACTATTTCTTCTTGCTTTTGGCCGGTTTAAGTGTGGTGAACTCTGGAGTATTCATACTGTTGGCACAGCGATATACCTATAGAAAACGTGTTGCAGCTGTTGCTTAACATCACTGAAGATGCATATGTAAGCTGCTTATTGACACCAGTTAACATGCGTTGTTAACTTTTGCTTATAGGATTTGAAAAGTAGTGTCTTAAACCGTACATATCTGGCTATTACTTGTTGATCAACGTTTGTGCAAAGGTGAATCATTTATTAAATATACAAACCAAATGTAATATTTTCCCAATATGGCAATATATGTATCTTATTACTAAGTTCTATTTTTATGATGTTAGTTTTGTTTTAATGTTCTAACTTATTGCATCAAAGGGCAAATATTAAAGGTTAACAGATGCATCCCTTTAGTATGAGTATGCTTATGATAATTCAACTATCACAACGAGCTACAAATGTTCTAACTAACAGAAGCATCAAAACAAGAATATATTACTAAAAGAGTAAAACTTAAACTTATCTTATTACTATCATCAAAACAGAGCACCAAGCATTGAAAATTGAAAATTACATTATTATGCTATGCTTTTATGCAGATAACATGAAAATAACACAAATTAACAGACTCTACATCGTATCCCTATTCTCAAACACATGGGAAACAATCAAACAATACCTAAATAATAGGTGAGCAAGCAATGGCAGTGTTTTCTTTATCATCTTCTTCTAGCTTTTACTTGTTCTAAGTAGCGGCAAACGCAGCCTCATCAACCCACTGTCAATATCACTCATAGAATGCCTACCACCTTCTTCAACTCTTAGATGTGATAATTCCCGTGCACCAACGTAACTACTGTTTCTAACAAACGTGCCACTCAAATCCCGTCTCTCAACTTCATTGTTTTCTTGAACATAATCTCCGTTCTTCTTATTAGTCCATAGTTTTCTCCAACTACTACCAATTTCTTTGTTGTTACCATTTAATATCTTGACTGCAAGTGCATGAGAAGATTTGACATTATTTGCGTTGACAGAACGCAAATGCCAATCTTTTAACTCTCTCTCGGTTATAACCAACTTAGTTTCTTGACCAATACCATCATCCCCTGTTTTGGAACTTAAACTTTTCATCGAGCTCGAACTACTCCCCGTATTTAACAAAGAAGAATCCGAGTTAGACTTAGCAGACGAACTCGACAAATCTTCCTTCACTGTTATACCCTTGTTTACTTGCTGCAACATTATATCGTCAATAATAGGTAACATCGGAGTAAGCGTAGGGATTGTTCTTGCAATCATATATCCATCCCAAGAAGCCCTATGTTCATCTATTCGATTAGCATCAATCGAAAACCTAGGAGCTGTATCGCAAGACTTTCGACCCAATCCATAATCTACAACCTCAGATTTGACTAATTTTGACTTGTCATTTCTCTTATTCTTTTGCCTCCATTTTCTTAATTTCTGACCAAAAACCGAAGCTGCATTCCAAAAATTCCTCTTTTTATTCTGCAATTCCATCTCAATATGTTCCTTCATTGTCCTCAAATCCTCACCATCATTATCATCAACTTCATTCCGTACAAATGCATCAATTGAAGCCCTAATTTCTGAATCCCTAGCATTTGAAACCCTAATTTTATTACAATCATCATGATCGATACTATTATTATCATTATTATGTTCAAACATCTCTAACACAGGCTCCGTAACACTCAAAAACCCTAATTTCTTTGTATCATCTAAATCAAACAGATCTGTAAGCTTATTACCAACCCTAACATCACACGACTTCCGGCGTTGATCCGAATTCAAAACCTCGCATTTCTCAACTGCGACGGATTTACACCGGCGAAGCTCCGGAACAGCGTGACCTCTAGTGCGGCGACTTAACGGAAATGAGATTATGTTTTCATGTTTGACTTCGATTTGACCGGTGGAAGATGATGATGATGAATCTAGATACGTGAGTCGATCTCGAAGGCACAATGCACATAATCCGGTAACTGATTCGTTAGGATGACGGTGACAGACTGATTCGCGGCGAGTTCGGGTTCGGGTACGGGTTTGAGGATCCTGTGACATTGTGAAGGGAAAATGTGGTGGCTAAAATGAGAAATGGCACATTTTGGTTCAGATGAATGGATCGAAGAAAAACAGCGGCTGTGAGTGAGTGAGTGAGTTTATACGGAGTAATACGTAGCAGAGTGGTAGTAGTAGTAGTACGAGTATATAAACCCTACCAAACTGTCGTGGTTACTACTACTCGGGAGTAATAATAAAAAAGTGGGTGAAGTTCAGAGATCGAATAAATCAGTTGTTTATTACTCTCTCCCTCGTTGTCGAATCTATAGTACACTAATGTTTTATTTATTTATTTTCGAGATGTACCGTCTCTTTCAAAATAAATAAATAAAAATATTTTTATTCCTCTAAGATCGTTCGTAATGCAGCCACCAAAAGTGGCGTTGGATCCGAGTTGGCAGCCAATCCACGGCTGCAGACGACCTAACGCGGCGTGGGTTGGTGTTGCTGTCTTTGGATTCCAACGGTGAAGGCAACGGCTCTTTTTGAGCCACGTGCCTGTCTTTTACTGGTTACTATTTTTTATCCGTTGAACATAAGGAAAAAAAAAATCCATTTCTCATATATATACCATCTTTGGTAAAAGGTTTAATCTGGCGGAGAAACCCTGACCCCGTGTGCCTTTGGCACCTATACAGCCCACCCAGTAAGGGCTAAGTATACCGTGTAAAACACCTCCCCCCAATACCCAACGAGAACTTGCAAGCTGAATATCGCCCCCGGAGGGATTCGAACCTGCACCCCATTTTTGGTAAAGGGCATATTCTCGTGGGCCCAGGCAGTGGCGGATTCAGGAAATTTTTTCACCGGGGGCGAAAAAAAATTCTAAACGTAGCGATTTTTTTTGGGCAAAATATAGAGGTTTTTGAGCAAAATTTAGAGATTTTTGGGCAAAATACTAAGGTTTTGGAGCAAAATATGAAGGTTTGTGGACAAAATATGAAGGGTTAGGGGCAAAAAAAAAAAATTCCACCGGGGTCAAAATCGAAAAACCGAAAAAATTAACACTAAAAATTGCAAATCCACTGGGGGCGGCCGACCCACCCTGACCCTTCATAGGTCCGCCCCTGGGCCCAGGGTTCATAGGTGACTGGTACCACTGAAGCACTGCTTCGTTGGTTATATATACCATCTTTATTTACTCTAACTTTACACGTATATCATCTTCTTTACTCCTTTCAATTTACATTTATATAAATATTCGTTATGGATAAAACATATAAAATGTTTGCGTTACTTTTTTATGACGATTCCGATGATGAAGAGGTTGTTCAGTTTGTCAATGATTTAACGGACGAAGAAACGTATGGAGAGGCTACTAGTTCACGAATCCCTCTATCCCGTACTTATATTCAAATGGATCGTGAAGATGCGGTAATCCGATTATACATCAATTATTTTGTGGAAAATCCAAAGTATCCACATAAAAAGTTTAAACGACGTTATCGAATGAGTTGACAATTATTTCTCTGAATCGTGGAATGTATATCCAACTTTAATAGTAGTCATATTCCCTATTACTTTTTATATTTCAGAGAGTGTCCCAATGCACTTGGTCGTCAAAGTTTGACGATATCACAAAAGTGTACATCCGCCATACGTCAAATAGCGTATTGAACTACTCCCGATTTGTTTTACGAATACATACAATTTGGTGAGAAAACATCCGCTAATTGTTTAGAGAACATTTCAGTGCGTATTTCATTTATTTGCTAGAGAACTTTTAATTTATATGGTAAAAAACAAACCTCCTACTTAACTAATTGGATTAACATTTTTCAAATTCGGCCCATTAAATTCTAAACAAAATGGCCTCCATGTTTTTGTATCTAAAGACAAATATTTTTTTTTTTTTGGTAAGCGAGGAAACCCTCTTATTAACGAACACAGTGGCTTCTCCATAGAAGGTAAAACCTCGGGTAATCAAGCCCCCCCGAGCGCGAGACCTAGTACCGGGTGAATTGCGCATTATGCGCACCCTCTAGTCACACTCCATTTTTGAACAATTTGGCATAGCCAGGAATTGAACCCGGGTGGTATGCTTCATTGGGCAACTCGGTGGCTACTCAGACAAGCCTGAATGTTTAAAAATGAGTAAAATGATTCAACTTGACAAAAAATTATCGAATTATCGAATTATATATATTTATTAATTGTTAATTTTTCATAAATATATAGTTAAATGCACTTATATACATGTAAGTTAATAAAGCTCTTCTTCGTGTGAGTTAAGCAAGTTAGTTCTTTTTTCACTTTTATTGAGACGACTATTTCGAGGTGTATACAAGGTTATGTGGAAGGTGTTAAGGTTGATACGGTTAATGAAAAGTTCATACGATGTTTGAGACTTCCATTATATATATTGACTTTTCATTGACGATTTTCCTTCCTTTAAATTTGATTGCACTCTCGAATATCGTGGTGTTATTAGGTTTGTCGTCAATCATTTTAATTTGTGATGCCTTTCCCGTTGCGATGGATGACGGTTCCCTCTTTCTTTTTTTGGATCGCCCAGAGTCTTTGGGTTTTGGGCGTGGTATTTTGGTGGGTAGTTTCGTTTATCGGGGAGAGCTTTCTTTTCCTTGATCCGATGTGTATTTTAACTAGTTTGGTATGATTAAAGTTGTCTTGGTCAATGCAGAATTAGAGGAAATGTTGTCTGTTAAGGTATCAAGTGGTTGTGTTGGTGCATCTACGGTTGATGGTGTTATTTCTGGTTTGGCTTTGGGTATTGGTAAGTAGCGTAAAGTCTAATGTAATAAGTTCATGTAAAATGTTCAACTCCATAATTAAGGATCGTGTCTCTCGGGTAATGGTAAGGGTTACAATGTCCTTTTCAAAGTTTTACATTGATTGTAATACTTGGGATTAGAGGAAGTGTTGTCATGAACTTTGGAAAAATTATCCAATAGCGTGCAAAGGGCACTACATGTGACGTGATTATGGACATCCAACAATAATGCTCGTAGCAGTTGCATCATGTGATATGTGGATTTGACATGCTTATGTTTGTCCGACTGGTTTGAACAATGAAAATATTTTTGTTTTCAATGAAAATATTTTTTGATTTCTCAAAATTAAATGTGATTTGTACTATAACTAGGTTTTGAGCATGTGCGTTGCACGACTACTCAAAAACCGTTTCAAATGAATCAGTTAGTTTACGACGCTTAATGTTCATTTTCAGAACCAATAGTTTGAAATGAAGTTGATTTTGGTTTTTCCAAGCATTTTTTACTTTTTCAAGCTTTATAAAACGAATGTGGTTAAACCTTAAACCCGTTTCAATTTATATACGAAGTAGTTATTAATTAATTTTATTTAAGTAATAATATTAAATTAATAAATATTATTTAGCTCCTTAATTTTTGAATAAATTATGAAAGAGACATGTGGATTTTACACTTGTCACAATTAGCTACAATTAAGGTGCTAATGACATGTCATGTTTTTAAAACTCTCTTTTATATAAATATATAAATATAAATATATATATAGATAGATAGATAGATAGATAGATAGATAGATAGATAGACTCTTATGATAAGGAACTAAAGTAATACTAAAATCGACACCATGCTTTTATATCGATTGGTGAAAGCTTATCCTCCTTAAGTCACTTTTGATTACATGTTATTGAGAGTTCGCTATAAAAATTTCCTCGAAATCGATGAAAATCCGTTAGTAGAGGTGAAGGCATGTTAAGTGTTATGGGGATTAAGTGACCCCATTCAATCTTCAGTAATTAAAGGATTATCACCAAAAAGCCCATTTTTTCCAACTTTCTTGACTGACAGCCCTAAAAAAAATTTGACAATATGTCCGCGCAAGGCGCAAATGTCCTTGCGACCTTGCGCTCTTGCGACCATGCGTATTTGCGTCTTTGCGCCTTGCGTGTTATCAGGATAGGATTTTCTTGATTTTAGGATAAGATTTCCTTATATTTTCTGTACTTTTATAGATTAGATTTTTTTCTTTATATATTGAAAGAGGCTGGAACTCCTGATTAACATTTTCATTTCAATTCATATCCAAGTGCGTCATATGATTACAACATCGTTAAGGTACTCTTTTTACCATTTTATTAACTGTTTTTTGTAATAATGAGTAGTAGTAATGGTGAATCATTTGTTGTTCATATATGTTGTGGAGGTACTTTTGAATTTATTAACAACATATCTGTGTATTTGCCCCTAGATTGTTTTAGAATCCGGTTAAAACTCTCAATTGCTCCAGAAAAACCATTGAATCGAAGAAATTTGTTAAAAAGGGTTATTAAAATGATTGAATTGCCACCTAATACACCTGCTTCAATGAGATATGTTTATGGTAATCATATTTTTGATATTACGGATGATTATGAAGATTTTTATGAGTTTTTACAATACGCAATTTCAAATGCTCCTATTGATATTTATATTGTTGACCAAGTAACAATGCATCCACTCTCAAAAAAATGTAAAAACACTACAGCACGAACCAAACTCACAAACACACCATCTTCAACAAAACCTACACGATGACCAACAACACCAATCAAAACACGATGTCCAACAAAACCTAGAACCACGCGACTCCCAATCACACCATTTGGAAGAAGAACAGCCTGAAATACCACCTCCAAACACAGAAGAGTTTGATTTGTTTAACCATGGTGTGGAGAATGTATGTAAAATTAAAAAAAAATAGATCACCCGTTTGAATCTGTTGTCGCGTCTAGTGATTCAGAGGAACCAAATGAGGGAGAAGATCAAGATGAAGAAGATGAAGAAAAGCAAGATGTATTCTGGAACATGCCTCTTTTACTGAGTGAGCATGTACAAGAGCTCGAATCTACGACCCCCATTCCAACCACGTATAGGGTTTTCGATTTGATTAAAGTTCGACAAACGTTTTTGAACAAGGATGATTTTTTAAACCATCTATATACTAAATGCCTTGAAGAAAACTTCCAAATTAAGCCTGTAAAGTCGGACAAATCTCGATTCACCGCTAAATATGTGTTGCTAAACTGTGATTGGAAATGTAGTGCATACAAAATAAGACACACTGACAACTTTGTTGTAAAGAAATTGCATGATGTACACACTTGCTCACGTACCCAAATTATGGGAAACAATAAACACGCTACTAAAAAGGTTTTAGGCAGTATTCTTATGGAATCATTCAAGACTGCACATCGAGACTATAAACCAAATGATATACGTGATGATGTCGGCAACCGGTTTCGAGTGAGCATATCTTACAATCAAGCATTGAGGGCCAAGTGTCATGCAATAGAGATGCTTCGTGGCAGTATGGATGACTCATTCCGAATGCTTCCCATTTACCTTCATAACATTAAGATCCACAACCCAGGAAGCATGACGAATTTGGTGACTGACAGTCAAAATAAACTTCTGATGTGTTGCACGTCATTCGACGCAGTTGTAAGTAACCATCTAAGAGTTTCTAAACTAATATAGCAGTTGCGCCTTATGAGTTAAACCTAATTTGTTTTATACCTTGCAGATTCGATCATTTGTGCAATATGTTCGGCCGATAATCATTGTTGATGGTGCGCATTTGAAAGCTGGATACTTGAGTACAAATTTAGTTGCAGTTGCCATGGATGCCAATAACGGAATTTTGCCATTGGCTTATGGAATTGGTGAAGGCGAGACAAACGAGGTTTGGTCATGATTTTTTGAAAATCTAAGAGATCATCTAATGAGTTCTGGGATGAGTCATCGTATTTCAGAGATTACTTTCATTTCTGATCGTGCTCCATCAATAGCACATGGTATTTCAAATGTGTTTCCAGAAGCCTTTCACGCTCACTGCGCACGTCATTTGTTCATGAATATAAAAACAATGTCCAACAAATTCAAATATTTCGAATGGCACTATTGAAAAATGGTTAAGGCTTACCATACGTCGGATTTTCAGGATCATCTTAGTGTATTTCAAAGAAGATTGAAAGCGTCTTACAAGTACCTAGCAGATGTTGGTTTCAATAAATTGTCTAGAAATCAAGCTGATCGTGTTAGGTATGCATACCTTACCAGCAATAGTGTAGAGTCTATTAACGCTCTATCAAAACATGCTCGCAAACTACCAGTTTGCATGTTATTGGAATTTTTTCGCGCATCAATACAAGATTGATTTTTCAAACATCACAACAAAGTAGTTAGCCTTACTTCAACGGTTACTCCATATGCTGAACGCAGATTAGCCAAGAGGACCAACATATAACACCCTGAATTTTTTTTTTTTTTTTTGAAATACACAGCGGAAGTCAATTATTTACTATTAATCACACATATAGTCATATTCCACAAAATCACTGGTGTTATTTAATTACAGATCATGTTATAAAGTCGTTTACATAAAACATCAGAGTCAAGCTGTGTCAAACATCTGCAGCTGCCCGGCAATACCCACTAAAGCTGCTAATATACACCTGCAGGGCAAAACACTGTGGGAGAATTAGCGCACCGCTAAGTGAATGGAAATATCAAATAGGATATCACTATAAGCTCTAAGCACAGCTTAAGGTCACAAGTCACAGGTTACAAGGTCACTAGCACAGAAATGATCACAAGAGGACCGGCGGCCTGGCCGGGCCATTAACTACAAGCTGATCGGGCTAGAGTTTACCGATAGTCCTTAATACTGAAACACTGGTATAGTCTTCCAGACGTGGCGCACTCGTCATTCACACTATACCACCACATCAGTAACACAAGAACCCAACCCAATTCCTATCGTACAAGACACCCCGCTAGGAATGGTTGACCTCTTCCGTCGCACACAACACCTCGACGGGATCACTGAGTGTACACATAATCACATAATATCACAGTCACTGGTCACTGACTAAAAGCACAATCTAATCATACATATCACTGGTCACTGGGAGCATTTCACTAATCATAGCACAAGACACTACACTGTCTTAGCACTATATAACAATATCCGAAAGGATAGTCCCACTCACCGATTACCCGCAAAACTCAGTAGTCTAATGTCACTGAGTCTTCTCCTCGTCTGTATCACCTGAGAACAACACCCACAGTTAGTAAATCGTATCCAAATTACTAACAATATAACACTATATATATACACACACACTTCTCATGATTTCGTAACATAATATATATATATATATATATATATATATATATATATATATATATATATATATATATATATATATATATATACACTCGTATATATATACATATATATACTCACAACGTCATACCAAACGGGTCAATGGGCGATTACACACACATATATATATACATAAATATACACTCTTATATATACATATATATACACACTTATATATGCATACTAAAAACATGTCCAAACGAGCGGGTCAAGGGTAAAACAGGCAATCAAACAATCCACACATTCCACAAAATAAAGGTACGGGCAAACGAGTTGCGGGCCACGCCAAGCCGCTGCGCACCATGGCGGCGGACATCAGCTGAAAAGCTACATCAGCAGCTACAAAATGTTGCAGCAAACAGTAACAGAATAGCTGCAACATCAACAAGTAAACGGCAGCAGCAGCGCAGCGCTGCACCCTTCGGTTTTACCCATGAGATTCGAGGTTCGAGCTATTTTTTTTTTTACCAAATTAACATGTTAATAATCAACCACAAACATGTATATATCACAAGGCAAGAAATCAACACCTAACTCATAAAAACCCAAACTTAACCCATAAACCCTAAAATCACCATTTAGCGAGTTTAACATGATTAAAGCATACATACATCATTTAAACATCATAATCAAACTATAACAACAACTAATTTTAACATATAATCATCACATAGTAAGATTTGATCATTAATGGAGTTGTCATAACTTATAAAACTATATAAATCAACTAATAGAAATCATAAATATACAATTCATGCTTACCTGACTAGAACCTTGTTAATTTTGTAAGAACATGCTAGTACCACTTTTGATTTCACTTTGATTAATTGAAACCACAAAGTGTGGTGCATATGCGTGCGTATATGTGTATAGATTGCATAACTTGGTGTATTTAATTTGTAAAAACTCATAAACACACTTCTTACTTATTGAAATCACGAATCAGAGAGCAAAGATGGATAAAGGATGTGTTGGTGTTTGTATTCGTATGTGTGTGTATCATTTGTTACCAAAATGAAAATGAGATCAGATTAAGCAAAAGGGAGATATATCCACATCTATTTTTACTTCATCCACCATTATTTCAGTCTTTTTCTCTAAAATATCCATCAATAATATTTAACAGAAAATTTGTATATGTTATCATTTAAGGGTATTTTAGAACATTTAAGTGGAAGGAGTAAAAGTGATGGTGGATATATGATCTCCCAAGTCAAAAGGGTTGAGTCATTCAACTTTAATTAGAAATTAAACCACAAGATCACACGTGTAGTTTTATAAGGATTAGTCATGTTACTCTATTAACATAGTTATTTTATCTGTAATCTAAAACACAACGCAGCTCGTTAAGTAGTCCTAACGAGGTTCAATTCACTCAAACAAATATTTTATGTGACCATTGTCACAAGCGTATTCATACGCTCGCATAATAAATTATCAATAACTAATTTATTATTTCACTCCTTATAATTAATTGATATTGATTATCCATAATTTAAATATCGTATTTAAATTATAATAATAAATAAAATAACGCAATATACCTATTTAATCTAGGCCCATAACCAGGGTGTTACAAATCTACCCTCCTTAAAAAGATTTCGTCCTCAAAATCTGGTCACACTCGAACAAAGGAGTTTATCTGGTTAGTCATTATCACTAAAGTCACAGGTTCTCATCACAACCTCTATTTTCTAGTTCAAGTTCGAGTTCAAATAGTATTACTCATTTACCCTAACTTATATAAATAATAAAATCACGGTCCACGAGTTTCAAATTACAGTTTTCACAGTCTTACTTATCAAGACCAACAGTCTTTGTCATTCGAAACCCAACACTTTTCCCGACAATAATGCAAAGGATAATATATTTTCATGACAACACACCGTCCAGTACAATGACATTTATCACAAAAGTCTTTCAACCAGCCATTGGTATCCATAATTTCCACAGTCAATCCATCAGTCAAGGTCCAAAATCTTGTCACGATGTCACTTAGTACCATAAATTTCACGTATTTGTTATCAGATTTAACTCTTTACGCAGTTAAACTCCCTCAAATTTCCAAGCAAAGGCAACTGAATTCCATTCGTTTCACTAAATTTTCGTGCTTACGTCCACAAAACACGTCTTTAATTCACCAAAATTATCCAGGCTAGTCATTTCATTCGCAATTATTTCATAATCTGTCTATCAGTTCATGTTCCAAGTATGATTCAGGTCATCTAAATTTCCTTCAGTTTCCCAAAATTCCTGTATGATTTACTACAATATACTTTCGTTGGCCAGACGCGAGTATATTCTCCTAAATCATACCCTTATTCTGAGTTACTTGATAAGGAAAATCCTATATGGTTCACACTTTGTCATGGCACACAATTTCCTGTTAAAGCAACGGTAATAGGAAAATTTATTTTATCACTTGTCGTTTAGTCTCATTAGTCACATGCTATCAACCATCATGAATTCTTCGCACATGGTTATCTAACTAAGTCGTATTAGTTATCACATAAAACATATCACATTAGTCTAAATCCAGTTTACTGATGTCACGTCACTTGCAAGTCAATAATAGTCTGAGCATTTCTAGTCCAATTTCCGAAGGTTACAACAGTCAAATAAGGATGTCACGTGGCCATCCAAGCATAGGAATTTATTAATTCAGATCATGCTATCTTAATGATACACTAAACACTATTCCAAACACCAACTCGACTCTATCTTCAAGTCATAACGTATACCCGGTATCAATCACTACTCAGGTCAAAGGTTTCCCTATATTTTAAAGACAACACAGGGAGCACTACTGACAACTCATTTCTACTGGTCACCACAAAAGTCACGAGGGTCCAGAAAAGAAAATAATTCCTTAAAGCACCACTACAAATCTTACATGGTCGAGCATATCAAAATAGTAGGACAATTATCACACTTGAAAGTTCAGTCCTGATCTACTCACATGCAAATCACATATAATATATCAACAGAACACATGGTTCAAGTCCATCATCAAACACACGTGGACTATTATCCAACCATAGTCTCTACGGGCCACTACAGGTGTCCCGTCAATCAAGTTAAAGAAATATATTTTATATAAGACCTACGTAGTCTTATGGGATCATGCATATTACTATATCAAGTCTGACACAATAGATAAGTCACATGCAATTTATATAACAATTAAATCACAAGGAGCATGGCAACCATGTCACGCAACATATCTGACAACTCACAGAGAACATGGTAGTCAATTCACATAAGTTCCAACACATTCTTATCAGACTATGCATATCGATATATTTAGTCGAGCATAGCAAACATGCGGTATCATATGCAGTACAAAACTAATAAATCTCACTAATCATGGTAAGCATATCTAATGCATCACATCTGACCAGTTTCCTAGAACATGTCAATCACAAAAGCATGACAACTAATCAAATGGAATGAATCCCAATAATGTCACTAGTAGCTTCAGACACAGCTGTTGTGACTGAAGTCGTCAAATCACTAGCTACTTCTACCTTATTAAGAAGAAGCAATCACGTCACAACTGGCCTTAGTCAAGCACAATATATAACAAACATAGATAGGCATTTGTTCACAATCACATGATACATAATAATTACACCAATGTAACAAGGGCGTACCTTTTTAAATAAGAAGACATCTTCTTATCTATCAACACATCGATATCACCTGCACCCCTGACCCCGCCGCAACACTAGTATCTCATCACTGAAGCGACCGTAATTGAAATTTTGTCCCTGTTGTAGCCATTCCATCTCATATATCATATATCTTTTTTATTATTATCTTAATTCATTTGATCACTTGATATTACATCAATCTTTATCTATCTCAATACTTTGATGCGAGATTCTTGACTGGTCACACTCAATCCTGAAATCATCCAATAGAGCTCTGACAATGCTGAGGGTCAATGGGGCATCCGCAGGATTTGATCGATCGTAATACCTGTCTTATCACAACATCTTACACAAAAGCTTAGTAGATAATCCGTTAGTACTTATCACTAACCATAATTATCTAATCACATGGCACCTACATTCACTTATCCCTTTCCCCCACTGATATGTCTGACACAACTGGGGGTTTGGGAACATGACACTCACGTGTACATGCTGCCAAACCTATGCTCTGATACCAATTTATAACACCCTGAATTTTTTTTTTTTGAAATACCCAGCGGAAGTCAATTATTTACTATTAATCACACATATAGTCATATTCCACAAAATCACTGGTGTTATTTAATTACAGATCATTAATGTTTGTAGAGGTGTATACGAAATAGTTATATATTTACTACAAAATGCTATTAAATACGATACAATTTTACACAAGTTATTTATTTATTTATAGAGTGGATATACCTAAACCTTGCTACAACACTTAAAGGCAGTGTACCTAATCGTACAGTAGTGTAGTTTTTAGTAAGTCCGGTTCGTTCCACAGGGAGCTAGCCAAGTTTAATGCTATATTTTTAAAACTATATTTGTAAATATATAATTATATATATAAGTAGTATTATTATTATAAAAGGGGATTTTTACCGTTTCATGACCGGTTTGTCGATTTTAAAACTTTAGTCGCAGTTAAAATCTAATGTAAAATATTAAATATAAATACAACTTAATTTAAAGCGTAAAGTAAATGACAATAATTAAAGTGCGATAAATTAAATTGCGATAAATAAAATGATGATAAATATGTGACGACCCGAAAATTTCCGACCAAATTTAAACTTTAATCTTTATATTATTCCGACACGATAAGCAAAGTTTTTAAGTTAAATCTCAAGAATTTTAAACTGTGTTCATACATTCATTATAACCTGACCAAATTCCGACGATTCACGAACCGTTATATATAAATAGATATGTATATGTGTATATATATATATATATATTATAACTTGAGAATATTAATAAAGTATTAAACGTATAATACTTTACACGAACGTATTTGTTTCAATATGATTTTCGACGAAATTAAAAAAATATATATATTAAATGATTGAATTATCAGAAACATTGAATTATGATTACAAGTCTCTGTTGAGAGGTCCACTATGATTTGAGAAAATCTATTCCTCTTAACGATATTCAGAATAACTTGTAAAGCTATTTATAAATAAAAACAAAAAGTGTCATTTACGAAAGTTAGACAAAAGTTAGTGGAGAATTGGTTTCCATAATATTCTATTAATCTATTTTCAAACGTACAAAGACGTTTTCAGTTTAAAAAGAACTTTATTATTAAAATGTATATAACTTTTATAAATATCTAGAATCACTTTTGACAACTCATTACTTAACCAGTATAATAAATATAACGATATTTATATTTTATTTCATTAAATATATATAAAGATTTAAATTAATATTATATATATTTATACGCGTATTATACATACATAGTTTTTATACTTTTACTATACTTTAACTTTACCTTTACTTTACTTTTACTTTACTTTAACTTTAATAATTCACTTTAATAATTCATACTTTAATAATTCACTTTAATAATTCATACTTTAATAATTCACTTTAATAATTCATATTTTAATAATTCACTTTAATAATTCATACTTTGATAATTCACTTTAATAATTCATACTTTAATAATTCACTTTAATAATTCATACTTTAATAATTCATTTTAATAATTCATACTTTAATAATTCACTTTAATAATTTAAAAATCTATTATAAATAGAATTCAATATATTTCATTATTTGATAGAAACTTGAAAATTTATTTCTCTAAACTCTCTCAATCGATATATATATATATATATATATATATATATATATATATATATATATATATATATATATATATATATATATATATTTGCTCTGTATTATTTCAAGATATTATTAGTATACATAAAATATTACGACGGAGTGCTGTCCGAGTGATTTCAAAATAGTTTTTTTGAATGAGTCGAAGCTAAGGAAATTATGGGTTATAGCTATGGAGGTGATGGGTATGGTTTATGGGTATGCTCGTGAGGTCAATCTAGTGTTTATCATCTCCGTTGCGTCTACGTACTTTCCTGCAATATTGAATCTCAATATTGATACGTTCGTGAATCCGAGGCCAACCTTGCACTTGTTAAATGACGTTATATGTATTTTTACTACGAAATAAAGTATTGTGAGTTTCATTACTCCCTTTTTATATATATTTTTGGGCTGAGAATACATGCGCTGTTTTATAAATGTTTTACGAAATAGGCACAAGTACTAAAACTAATTCTATGTGGGTTTAAACCAGAAATATACCCTTAGCTTGGTAACATTAAACTACTTGTCTATGTACGGTAGGCGTGAATCCTAAAGATAGATCTATTGGGCCTGACAAACCCCATCCTGACTATGGGATGCTTTAGTACTTCGAGGTTATTTTAAACACACCTGATCTGGTGTACTTCAGAGGGTAAAACATGAACGTTAAGGCTTGTTACCGGGTGCCTACAACTTATAGAATACTTTTATACAATTGCGAGTGTACATATATTTATAAACGGAAATCTTGTGGTCTATTAATATATTGAAATGATTATTATGATAAACCTATGAACTCACCAACCTTTTGGTTGACACTTTAAAGCATGTTTATTCTCAGGTATTAAAGAAATCTTCCGCTGTGCATTAGCTCATTTTAAGGATATTACTTGGAGTCATTCATGGCATATTTTGAAAGACGTTGCATTCGAGTCATTGAGTTCATCAAGATTATTATTAAGCCAATTATAGTTGGATGTATTATGAAATGGTGTGCATGCCGTCAACTTTCGTTGTAAAGAAAGTTTGTCTTTTAAAAACGAATGCAATGTTTGTAAAATGTATCATATAGAGGTTAAATACCTCGCGATGTAATCAACTATTGTGAATCGTTTATAATGTACATGAACGGGTCCTTTTAGTTGGTATCAGAGTGGTGGTCTTAGCGAACCAGGTCTGCATTAGTGTGTCTAACTGATAGTCGTTAGGATGCATTAGTGAGTCTGGACTTCGACCGTGTCTGCATGTCAAAAGTTTTGCTCATCATTTTTGTCAGAAATTACCTGCTTATCATTCTTAGTCTAGACACATCTTATTGCATTGCTTGCATGAATAGTGTATAGACAAAATTCATATCTTAGCGTATCTGCTAATTCATATCTTAGCGTATCTGTTACTGTAAACTTTGCCTGACATATTCCGTAAATTCCTCCGTAATCTACGAAACCTTTTGCTCTATATAATTAGAATACCACCCGATAGCCGAAAAATCATTTCATATCGAAAAATTCTTTATTCAATCGTACGAAATGGAATTCGTCATTAGTTCAAGTCCCTCGGATTCCGAAATGGAATCCCACTCAAATTCCGAAAGCAGTGTGACCGGAATGGATCAACCAATTAGTCATCATCTATTCTGGATGAATTGGGGATGGGTTCGTAGCCTCCTTAATCATTGGAGACAAGAAGAAGGTGATCCCTTCCATCCACCACATTGCCCTCTTGGCGAAGAACCTGAAGCACTTACCGGCGAACCTATCCGAAACACCATTTTCTCTCTTATTTCTAGATTATCTCGTCACGATTACATACTACACCAAATTCTAGATTTTATTTATCCGCTCGTCTGAACCGACAATCACCCCGGTGTAATAGAAGAAGTCAACGAGCTTCGCGCTTGGGTAATGGCTTTGGAGAATATGGTGCAAAGGTTACAAACACCAGCAGCAGCACCAGCAGCATAAATAGTACCACCATCAGCAACACCAACAGTACCATCACCACCACCAACAACAACATCCACATCCCACACCGCAACATCACAATCTGTATCTCAAACATCAACGTCATACGCCCTGTAAATATCCAGGAATATCAACAACAACAAACGATGAAGTATTAATTCATAAACTTCATTGAAGAGATATCTCTGCGGCAGTTATGTAATCTCCAAAATCTTAGAGATTATTTAATTCTGACCGTAAATCGGATGAGTGAACGGAGATGGTAGAGTAGAATCTTTGATCGAAAATGGTGTACGATTTACAAGCTAGAATTGTTTTACCAACAGCATCAACAGGACCGTAGCATCATCAACACAGTCAGTGCCATCAGTATCGTCAGAATCAACAGCACCTGTAACATCACAAACTCTGTCAGTTCAAGAATCATTGTGGACATCATTACGAATCAACAACAAATATATTGTATCAACGAGTTATGAAGTATTAACTCATTTCCAATCGAAAGATTTATATGTATAAATTTTTAAACCATAATAAATCTTCCCGTACTAAGCTATTATGTGTGAATCTTAACTACTCAATTAATTCATATTACAAATATGCAATGATGTACGTCCTTCGTCCGCAACTTAACCATCGTTAATTACAATCTCTGTCTCAATTCAATAAAATTCCAATTCATAATAAATCAAGTGTATTATTCGAATATATGTTTGATTTTACACTTTCATCATCGATGTACTCGAAACTTTTCAAATAACATCATTCGTACCTTGCGAAGTTCACAAGAATTTCACGAAAACCAACAAATAACAAAGTAATGATTCATAATTTCAATATTATTGAAGAAATACTTATGCAATTTATAAAGTTTTTGGGATTACTCAATTCTAGTTCCAACCATAAAACAAATGAGTTTAATTTAATATTAACTTATTAAATCTATATTACATCTAAAGAAAATATACACATATATTTTCATAAAGACTGTAATAAACTTCTTTTGTACAAAATATTAATTGTGAATTTTTTTTTAACGGGTAGGTAATACCCGAGAGATATATAAATTCACAATTAATATATTACATTTTTAGAAACTGATTCAGCAATCATCAACTATACTCCCTACTTTCACAACAATATCCATTCTTTCATATAAATCAAAACAATCATACTCATTCAAATTCAATTACATATTCTGATTTTGAAATCGCATAATTCAATTCGAAATATAACCAGTATCATCACTCTTAGATTCCTATATCTTTCAAAGCTATACTTTGACTTCAAAACTGTGTTAGAACATCATATGTATTAACGATTACAATATGTGCTCAAACCCTTCGAAATTCCTGAAGACACTTCAACTAAGGAACAATCAAGATGATGATCCAACCACATGTTACCCACAGTTATACACCTGAAAAACTCTCAAAACCCAAGTCATAGTTCGACACGTATCCGTGTTAGACCCTTTGGCATTTACTAGCTAAAATAACTTTTCAATTCCGTTTCAAAATAGACAGTTTTGTCACAGCTCCAGCAAGTCAACTTCGAATTCTTAATTAAAACAGTCTTATTATAACCTCGATAGATACGTTGCCCTTTCGCCAACGTTACCGGGGAATCATTTATATTCACCACATTAGCAATAAACTTACCAACAACTTCACTGATCTTTGACTTTCCAAAAAAAAAAAATCATTATAATTATCAAAACCCTATCATATACTCATTCGTACCTTATAATAAGAATTGCCATACCAATTATTGAGAATCAGCAATCAGTATTTTGAAACCTCGCAGCATGTCTACATCAACAATTACATATACACACAACGTCTACCTCCAAGACTTACATTCTTTGAATGAGAAATTTCTGAAAAACACCCTAAACTGCGAACCAGTTCTCGAAATTTTGAAAAATGCTGATGAAGCAGCAAAAACTGTAAATGACCTTAACAGTAAAAAGTTGGATGATAAAGGATAGTATATTGGCAAAGCTCAGAAAAAGAGAAGGTTTGGAACTGGAAAACGGATTGAGCAAAGTATGAAGGAGGTTGTGGACAAATCACAAAGGCTGAACCTGCCTTCAAAGAATCTAAATGATTCAGTACTTGCTGAAGTCATTAACGAATACCTTGCTCCTGACTCTAAACCCCTGCGGACAATATCCTTCATCATCCTCTGATATTAGACATTCTAAGATATCATCGTGTCTTTCATTATAAATATCATCCATACTTCTGAAGATATTTTTATAATTATTCTTATCTGAAATCATTTACCTCTTCGCGCTATCTGTATTATATCATAAAAGAAACTATTTTAGTTTCTAAATTCTGAAACATTCGAGTTTAAAATAAGAATATTCTTGAAGAAGTGTTGGGAGCTGAAGCATGAGTTAGTATAATATAATGACACTTGATCAACGTGATTATATTACAGTAATTCATGCTGAATTTCTAAATGGAACATGATGATTCACAGATCATAACGTCATCATGTGCTATGTTACACGACTCTTGTATTCTCTTTGATCTCTAAATATCAAGAAAATATTTCTTGATGATTCGGCCTTTTCCGAGGTATTCTGGTAATTTGACAAGTCAAGATCGTGCCATTACAATTTTCTTCCTAGAACATTAACAATGTTCATTCCAAAATTTATATCTGCGAATTCTGGACCATTACAAGCGGTGCTTAATTGCAAGAAGAAGAAACGAAAGGACAAAGCTCTGAACTAGAAATGGGAGTATAAATCATAGCAAATAGAAGAGAGCATTAACTATGGATGACAATGATTATAGAAGAAGCAAGGACTTTGAAATATAAGGGAAGATATAAAACCCAACAACAACCCAGAAATCACAAACCGTATATATCAATGCATTTAGCAATATAAAGACATGGGAGAACTAAAAACACTATAAAACCAAGAGTATAGTAGAAGTAAATAGATTCTTCCGGAGGCAGATGAAAAAGAAGAGCGACAGATATGAAAGTGAGGAGTATATCAAGAATCAGCACTGGATGAAGCATATTAACAAATACTTTAAAATATGAGTTGAGAAGGTGTGAGTTGTAAGAAAACAAATGAGGTGGAATTATAGTGAAATATCCGACAGAGAAATCAAAATGGATTATCGCATTAATTCGAAGAGGATCATAATTTCCTTAATCGCCGAATAATCAAATCCAATATAGATTACAAAGATTTTCTTTTTGGAGATCAATCGTGATGACGTCAAAAGATACGACGAATCACTATTATCTTATTTCATTCATTTACGATAACTTCACTCACACGCTTCGAGTAATCGAATTATTTTATCCATTCTTCTTGAACATGATAAAACTCTATAATCGTTATAATAACATTCTCATTGTTAGTCATGACGACCTCTATCAAATTTCGGGGACGAAATTTCTTTAACGGGTAGGTACTGTGACGACCCGGAAATTTCCGACCAAATTTAAACTTTAATCTTTATATTATTCCGACACGATAAGTAAAGTTTGTTAAGTTAAATCTCAAGAATTTTAAACTGTGTTCATACATTCATTATAACCTCGACCAAATTCCGACGATTCACGAACCGTTATATATAAATAGATATGTATATGTATATATATATTATAACTTGAGAATATTAATAAAGTATTAAACGTATAATACTTTACACGAACGTATTTGTTTCAATATGATTTTCGACGAAATTAAAAAAAAATATATTAAATGATTGAATTATCAGAAACATTGAATTATGATTACAAGTCTCTGTTGAGAGGTCCACTATGATTTGAGAAAATCTATTCCTCTTAACGATATTCAGAATAATTTGTAAAGCTATTTATAAATAAAAACAAAAAGTGTCATTTACGAAAGTTAGACAAAAGTTAGTGGAGAATTGGTTTCCATAATATTCTATTAATCTATTTTCAAACGTACAAAGACGTTTTCAGTTTAAAAAGAACTTTATTATTAAAACGTATATAACTTTTATAAATATCCAGAATCACTTTTGACAACTCATTACTTAACCAGTATAATAAATATAACGATATTTATATTTTATTTCATTAAATATATATAACGATTTAATTAATATTATATATATTTATACGCGTATTATACATACATAATTTTTATACTTTTACTATACTTTAACTTTACCTTTACTTTACTTTTACTTTACTTTAACTTTAATAATTCACTTTAATAATTCATACTTTAATAATTCACTTTAATAATTCATACTTTAATAATTCACTTTAATAATTCATATTTTAATAATTCACTTTAATAATTCGTACTTTAATAATTCACTTTAATAATTCATACTTTAATAATTCACTTTAATAATTCATACTTTAATAATTCATACTTTAATAATTCATACTTTAATAATTCACTTTAATAATTCAAAAATCTATTATAAATAGAATTCAATGAGTTTCATTATTTGATAGAAACTTGAAAATATATTTCTCTAAACTCTCTCAATATATATATATATATATATATATATATATATATATATATATATATATATATATATATATATATATATATATATATATATATATATATATATATATTACCTGTATTATTTCAAGATATTATTAGTATACATAAAATATTACGATGGAGTGCTGTCCGAGTGATTTCAAAATAGTTTTTTTGAATGAGTCGAAGCTAAGGAAATTATGGGTTATAGCTATGGAGGTGATGGGTATGGTTCATGGGTATGCTCGTGAGGTCAATCTAGTGTTTATCATCTCCGTTGTGTCTACGTACTTTCCTGCAATATTGAATCTCAATATTGATACGTTCGTGAATCCGAGGCCAACCTTGCACTTGTTAAATGACGTTATATGTATTTTTACTACGAAATACAGTATTGTGAGTTTCATTACTCCCTTTTTATATATATTTTTGGGCTGAGAATACATGCGCTGTTTTATAAATGTTTTACGAAATAGGCACAAGTACTAAAACTAATTCTATGTGGGTTTAAACCAGAAATATACCCTTAGCTTGGTAACATTAAACTACTTGTCTATGTACGGTAGGCGCGAATCCTAAAGATAGATCTATTGGGCCTGACAAACCCCATCCTGACTATGGGATGCTTTAGTACTTCGAGGTTATTTTAAACACACCTGATCTGGTGTACTTCAGAGGGTAAAACATGAACGTTAAGGCTTGTTACTGGGTGCCTACAACTTATAGAATACTTTTATACACTTGCGAGTGTACATATATTTATAAACGGAAATCTTGTGGTCTATTAATATATTGAAATGATTGTTATGATAAACCTATGAACTCACCAACCTTTTGGTTGACACTTTAAAGCATGTTTATTCTCAGGTATTAAAGAAATCTTTCGCTGTGCATTAGCTCATTTTAAGGATATTACTTGGAGTCATTCATGGCATATTTTGAAAGACGTTGCATTCGAGTCATTGAGTTCATCAAGATTATTATTAAGCCAATTATAGTTGGATGTATTATGAAATGGTGTGCATGCCGTCAACTTTCGTTGTAAAGAAAGTTTGTCTTTTAAAAACGAATGCAATGTTTGTAAAATGTATCATATAGAGGTTAAATACCTCGCGATGTAATCAACTATTGTGAATCGTTTATAATGTATATGAATGGGTCCTTTTAGTTGGTATCAGAGCGGTGGTCTTAGCGAACCATGTCTGCATTAGTGTGTCTAACTGATAGTCGTTAGGATGCATTAGTGAGTCTGGACTTCGACCGTGTCTGCATGTCACTTCTTTATCCTTCACACTTTGTACATAAGTGATTTCGATTTGGCGGTATGAACAATGATAGTAACGTTGTGGTTTACAGTCCCACATGACTATAAAAATTTAGATCCTTTAGGAAATTGGATCTTTATGAAAACATTTGATCTTTTGAAAATTCAATCTAGTTTTTACCCTGGATAAGTTTTCCAGAATAACCCTTCACCGGTGTTTGCAAAATGTTTGTGGGTTTTGTGAGTTTCAGATTTGAAAATTTTAGCTTAAAACTTATGGTTTTGTGTCACCCACTTGCTAACCTTGTATTAGGAAAGCAACACGTCCAGTATACTTGCTCCGTATATTACCTTTCGGTAAATTACCGTCCGATTGTAAAGGAAAGCGTTGAACAAGCAACTGTTAAGGCAATGTCCCATGACATGCTTTTGATTATGGTCTATAACGTGTCGGATGCAATTACTATCCTTTGTAAGAGCAATAGTAAAGATCACCCTATAGTTTTTTGGTCTGGCACAAGTCCTGTCTTTGACCATGCTATGCAACCACCGTTCTTACGGTTGACACCCGATTTAATTCAGGTGACCTAATGAATTCCAGGTGAATTCCTAGGATTTTACGTTCAATGGTAATGAACGCATTAAAAATGGGTTTTTCAGAAAACAAATCGGTTTGTAATTTGATCAAAATATTTTCTCGTTCAAGCTAGAGTTTAGATATCATCGAATTCCATGAGTTTGAATTCTCAATCTTTAAGGTCAATCTCAAGGATTGAGTAATATCAGTCTTAAAAGCTGATTTTTGATCTTTAAAGAGATTATCCTTTCTGGGGATCTAATTCATTAGTCTTATAAGCTAATTTGCATGGTGCCCCCCATTGTACGAGACAGATCCTCTCATGGTTAGGATAAGTCTGACCACTTGGCGACCCTGTTTGATGCTGAGGTCCGTAGATTTTCAGCTGATTTTCGAGAAAACTTTTCAAGGTTTTTCGTAGACTCTACAACTGGTCTGGACGACAACTTCCTGACCTAAATCAAGAAGCGCGTGTCTTTTTCTGAAGACTTTACTTCCTTTTAATGATGGAATTGATTCATCGTGTAGATCCATCTTTTCTTTCAAATATATTATAAGAAATTGGGTAAAACTGATAAAATTGTCCAAAACAAAAGTATCTTCAATTATTTGTACAAAAATATGTGATATATGTTCTAAGTAATTTGGTAAATTTTTCCCACACTTTGCTTTTATTTTCCTTTCTTTGCCTTTTTATTTTCGTCTATTCCATTTTAAATGAATTCTAACATTTTAGGTTGTTTCTCAATTTATGTCTTTTCCGAGGTAACAATAATTTCGGTGTTAACACCTAGTTTTATCATTCATAAATATGTATAAACATAATTTTAAGTTCATTTAGTTGAAAATTTTTAAAAAATTTTACTAGAATTGGGTAGTCAGTATATAAGACTAGGGCTGTTCTTTATTATCAGAGAGCACTAGATTCTAATACAACTACTGCGTTACTAGTATTTTTAATGGTAACCAAGTGTTTAAATTAAAATTTTAAAAATTTGAAAGAATTTAACCCCTTCCCACACTTAAGATCTTGCAATGCCCTCATTTGCAAGAAATCAGTAACAATTTAAATTATTGAGGGTGATTAGCGTAGAAAAATGATTAAATTTTACAAAAGTTTTCAAACATATTGGCGTTTGTTTGTTGAATGATAAATGGTGCACATCATTTATTCATTCCGTCTTGTTGTTACATCACATTTGTTTTTCGTTTTGTCGTCAAAATTAGTAGCTTTTGCTGAACTTAATGCCAGTCTTTGAAAGTGTGCTGTTTTACCCTGTTGTGTACATAAGATAAACTACATAATATTTTTATTATTATTTTTTTTTTATAAAATCTTTATTTATTAAAACGATTTAAATGAATAATTTTTTTAAAATTTTGTTTCTTTTTACTTTAGGTAGTTTCGGTATGTTTACCTAGTCCGTTCCTCGACAAAATTTAAAGTCGTTTTTAAAGCGATTATTTTTAAAAGTAAAGATTTTTAAGTTTTTTAATGTTTTTGGCATACTTTAATTCAATAAGATTAAAAATAATGATAATAAAATTTCTCGTCCCTCCCTTGGGTAAAGCAATTTCGGTTCGACGACCTAGTCTTCAACTCACGATGAATTTTAAATATCAAATTTTTAACTTAATGAAATAAAGTAAATTTTTGTTTTTAAATTCACATCAAACTTAAATTTAAAATGCATAAAATTAAGAATTCATATTATTAATATTTTTATACATACAAACTTATATTAAAAATATTAATTTTTCAAATATTTACAAACTTAAATATATTGGTTTTAGAAATTTACAATAATAATTTAATATTTATATATTAATTTTAAAAATAAGGTAAAAATAAAATTAAAAATCTTTTTGATCTTTTTATCCCACTTTAATCAATCAAATATTATCAAAAATATACGCCCCTCTTTTCGGTAAAGTAATTTCAGTTCCATAACCTAGTTTTACTCCTGACGAATTTTTGAAATATTTTGGGTTGATTGATTAAAGATATTTATACCTTAAGAATAAACGGTAAATTTCGCAGTGATGTAATAAATTTTTGTATGATATCAATAATTTCGGCTACGCATACCTAATTTTATTGAATATCAATTTAATACTTTATAGCGAACGTTTCAGCGTTTATTATCAAAAGGTTAAAAGCAATAAATAAAAACAAAAATAAAAACTGTACATACTTACCTGTGAGATAGAATTCTCAGAGACCTGCTTTAGCCGACTCATAGGAGAGTTGTGTGATTTGATTCTCCATAGCTATGTAAGCGTAACCTCGATTCTTCAATATCTTTTCTTCTAAACATATAAACGGTCCTTCTCTGCATAGAGTAACAAATTCGGTATTTGAATATGTTTGATTGTTCGAACATTTACCTTTCGTGTGACCATTTTCCGCATTTATGACATCTTTCAAGGTGTCATGCTCTTCTTTTTGTTGCGGATTTTGATTTTCCTTTACCAAAATGTGTCTTATGATGATCTTTCCTGAGTTCTTTCCTTACTTCGTCACATCTGCCTCTTATTACTGACACCAGGTCACTCGGGATTGTGTCATTATTACGTTTAGTAATCAAAGCGTGTAGCATTAGGCCATGGTTCAGATCAAAGGAATTCTTCATCTCGTAAAACCTAAAAAAAATAAAAATTCAGAATGGAGGGAGAAGACTAGTTCTTTAGGGTCTGCTAGGGAAAGACCATTCGGATTCCATTCTCGGAAACTACACGAAAACAGAATATCTAACTCTAACAGTAATATATATAACCCTAAAAAGATTCGAACCTTCCCACACTTAGTTAGCTGTGGTGCCAAAATTGTGATTAACTTCATCTTCGACTTCCATTGAATTATCTATGTAATGTTTAACTCTGTGACCATTAACCTTAAATTCAACTCCATTTGAATTTATTAACTCTATTATTCTGTACGGGAAAACTCTTTTGACTATAAATGGTCCAGACCATCTTGATTTCAATTTTCCAGGAATTAGCTTGAATCGTGAATTGAAAAGAAGAACTCTGTCTCCTTCTTTAAATTCTTTTGAACTTCTGAATCTTTTATCATGCCATTTCTTCGTTCTTTCCTTATAGATTAACGAATTTTCATATGCTTCATGTCTTAATTCTTCTAATTCGTTTAGCTGACTTAACCGTAAACGTCCAGCTTCATGTAAATCAAGATTACATGTCTTCAAAGTCCAAAATGCTTTGTGCACAATTTCTACTGGAAGATGACATGATTTTCCGTAAACGAGTCTGAAAGGTGTGGTTCCAATTGGAGTTTTATAGGCTGTTCTAAAAGCCCAGAGTGCATCCTCCAATTTCATGGACCATTCCTTCGGATTTGATCCTACGGTTTTCTTTAGAATAAGTTTTAAAGCTCGGTTGGTATTTTCAACTTGTCCACTTGTCTGTGGATGATAAGCGGTTGAGATTTTATGAGTTACTCCATATCTTTTGAGAACTTTCTCAAGTTGATTATTACAAAAATGAGTACCCCGATCACTTATTAAAGCTTTCGGTGTTCCAAACCTTGCAAAAAGACGTTTTAAGAAGTTGACTACAACTCGTGCATCGTTAGTTGGAAGAGCTTGTGCTTCCGTCCATTTAGATACATAATCAATGGCAATGAGAATGTAGAGATTATTATGAGATTTTGGAAATGGACCCATAAAGTCAATACCCCAAATGTCAAATACTTCACATACTTGAATGACATTTTGTGGCATTTCATCACGTTGACTTATTTTTCCAGCCCTTTGACAAGCATCACAGAATTTGCAAAGAAGGTGTGCGTCTTTGAAAATTGTAGGCCAATAGAATCCAGCGTCGTAAACTTTTCTTGCTGTAAGTTGAGACCCATAATGCACATCGGCGTATTATTCCATCGGGACAACTTTTAAATAAATGTGGATCTTCACAAAAATAGTATTTTATATCACTAAAGAATTTCTTTCGTTTTTGGTACGACAACTCTTTTTCAAGGAATCCACATACTAAGTAGTTTGCATAATCTGCAAATCATGGAATTTCACTATAATCTATCTTCAATAGATATTCATCAGGAAAGTTATCTTGTATGGCCGATTCATTTAGAACTTCTAATTCAGGATTTTCAAGACGAGAAAGATGATCAGCGGTGAGATTTTCTGCTCCCTTTTTGTCTCAGATCTCAATATCGAACTCTTGTAAGAGTAAGATCCAACGGATTAATCGTGGTTTAGCATCTTGTTTCGAAAATAGGTATCTAAGAGCAGAATGGCCAGTATAGACCACCGTTTTAGCTAGAACGAGATATGAACGAAATTTGTCAAAAGCAAAGACAATAGCAAGGAGTTCTTTTTCAGTAGTTGTATAATTTGTTTGTGCTCCTTGTAATGTCTTACTAGCATAATAAATAGGTTGAAATCGTTTTTCAATCCTTTGTCCTAAAACGGCTCCCATTGCAAAATCACTTGCATCGCACATGAGTTCAAATGGTAGATTCTAATTTGGAGTTATCATGATCGGTGCATTAGTGAGTTTTTCTTTAAGAATATTAAAAGATTTGATGCATTCATCTGAAAAGATGAATGGAGCATCCTTTTCTAGAAGTTTATTCATAGGAGTGGCAATTTTAGAAAAATCTTTTATGAAACGTCGGTAAAAACCGACATACCCTAGAAAACTCCTAACTCCTCTAACATTGGTGGGATGTGGAAGTTTAGCAATTACATCTACTTTAGCTCTATCCACTTCAATTCCTTCCTTTGAAATTTTATGACCAAGAACGATACCTTCTTTAACTATGAAATGACATTTCTCCCAATTAAGAACTAAATTTGATTGCTCGCATCTAATAAGCATTCGTTCAAGATTAATTAGACATGTTTCAAAAGTATCACCGAAGACTGAAAAGTCATCCATGAAAACTTTCATGCATTCTTCTATCATGCCGTGAAAAATCGCCATCATGCACCTTTAAAAGGTTGCAGGGGCGTTGCAAAGTCCAAATGGCATGCGTTTGTAAGCAAAAGTACCATAAGGGCACGTGAATGTGGTTTTCTCTTGATCCTCGGGTGCTATTGGAATTTAAAAATATCCGAAAAAACCGTCAAGAAAACAATAGTAACTATTTCCGGCTAATCTTTCCAACATTTTATCAATGAAAGGTAAGGGAAAGTGATCTTTTCTGGTGGCGTCATTTAATTTTCTATAATCAATATAAACACGCCATCCTGTTACAGTCCTAGTAGGAATAAGCTCATTTTTCTCATTTGTGATGACAGTCATGCCACCCTTCTTAGGTACACATTGAACTGGGCTTACCCATGGACTATCAGAGATTGGATAAATTAAACCTGCATCTAGCAGTTTAATAATTTCTTTCTTAACAACATCTTGCATATTAGGATTTAGTCTTCGTTGACGTTGCACATACGTTTTATGACCTTCTTATGTGTGCAATACGAAGGACTTATTCCTTTAATATCATGAATTTTCCATGCAATAGCTGGTTTATGAGCTTTTAGCACAGTAATGAGTTAAGATTTTTTATTTTCAGTAAGAGAAGACGATATTATTACATGTAATTCAGTTTCACCATGTAAATAAGCATATTCCAAATGGTTTGGAAGTGGCTTTAACTCTAATGTCGGTGGTTCTTCTATCGATGATTTATATCGATATCTGTCTTCTTCTTTTAGCATTTGAATTTCTTCTGTTGTTGGTTCATATCCATTAACCATGAGTGCGGCTAACATTTCAGCTTCATCAATTGGTTCAGTTCCTTCTCCTAACGAACATTCTCCCGTTCCTTGTAATTCTGGAAATTCTTCTAACAATTCTGCATGTGAATCTATAGTTTGAATATAATAACATGTATTATCTGCAGATTGCGGTTGTTGCATGGCTCTATCAACAGAAAAGGTAACACTCTCGTCCTCTATACTTAGGGTCAGTTTCTTACCAAACACGTCTATTATTGCTTTAGCCGTGTTTAAGAATGGTCTTCCTAATATGAGAGGAACTCGAGAATCTTCTTCCATGTCCAGAATAACAAAATCTACTGGAAATACTAAAATACCAACTTTAACTAGCATGTTTTCCATTATTCCTCTAGGATATTTTACTGATCGGTCGGCTAGTTGTATGCTTATTCTTGTTGGTTTCAATTCTCCAAGGTCTAGTTTAGCGTATAATGAATATGGCATTAAATTTATACTAGCACCTAAGTCTGCCAATGCTTCTATTGAACTAAGACTACCCAGAAAACATGTAATTGTGAAACTTCCTGGATCTGATAATTTTTCTGGTATCTTATTCAACAACACTGCAGAACAATTAGCATTCATAGTAACAGCCGAGAGTTCTTCCATTTTCTTTCTATTTGTGATTAGATCTTTCAGGAATTTAGCATATCTTGGCATTCCTGAAATTACATCAATGAAAGGAAGATTTACATTTATTTGTTTAAACATATCCAAAAATTTAGATTGCTCGGCTTCAAGTCTTTCTTTTCTCATTTTACTCGGGTAAGGAAGTGGTGGTTGGTATGGTTTAACATAAGGTTTAGCCTTAACTGTATTATCTTCATTAACCTTTTCAACTACCGGTTCTGTTTCCTTATCTTGCTCAGATTGTTGTTCTTGTGGAGTAGGAATAGAGTCATTAGAAATTACAGGTATTTCAGGTGGTTTAAGTGTAATACCACTTCTCGTGGTTATGGCTTTAGCTGTTTCATTCCGGGGGTTAGCATTTGTATCGCTAGGTAGACTTCCCAGTTTTCTTTCACCTATTAACCTTGCTAAGTTACTTACTTCTTGTTCCAGATTTTGAATAGAAGCTTGTTGATTTCTAAATGCTTGAGCATTTTGTTCATTCGTTTGTTTCTGAGATGTGAAAAACTGCGTTTGAGATTCAACTAGCTTTGACATCATATCTTCTAAATTTGGCTTTTTATCATCGGTTTGTGGTGGTTTGTTTTGAAAAATAGGTCTTTGCTGGTTGTAAGTATTATTGGATACTTATTGATTACTAGGACCTTATTGGTTGTTGTATGGAACATTTCGGTTATAATTCTGATTTTGATTGTAGATTGGTCTTGGCGGTTGATAATTATTCTGATAATTATTTCCAGGCCTTTGGTTCATGTATGAAACATTCTCTCTTTGTTCCATTGTTTGTTCAATACTGAGACAATCTTTTGTCAAATGTGGTCCTCCACACTGCTCACAACTAATTCTTATTGAGTGAATATCTTTAGTCATCTTTTCCATTCGTCTCTCGACAGCAACTATCTTTGCAGAAATGGAATCAAAGTCATGGCTAGAATCGGCTCTAGCCGCTTTAGATGATCTAACGATATCTTTTTCTTGGTGCCACTCATGTGAATGGGAAGCAGTGTTATCAATAATTTTGTAAGCTTCAGTTGCGGTTTTCTTCATAATGGAACCACCAGCTGCTATATCTATGTCTTTTCGTGTAGTGATGTCGCATCCTTGGTAGAATATTTGTACTATTTGATAAGTGTCTAAACCATGTTGCGGACAACTTTCCAAATCTTGTCCACGCCTCATATAGAGTTTCATTTGGCTTTTGTGTGAACGTAACAATTTCTCCTTGAAGTCTCACGGCTTTAGATGCCGGAAAGAATTGTTTAAGAAAATTTTCAACTAAAACATCTCATGTATCAATCGCCCCTTCAGGTAACTATTCTAACCAATCTTTGGCTTCTCCCTTTAAAGTCCAGGGAAATAACATGAGATATATCTGTTCATCCTCCACTTCTCGGATTTTAAATAGTGTACCGATCCTATTAAAGGTACGAAGATGTTCGTTTGGATCTTCCTTCGGCGCACCACTAAATTGGCATTGATTAGTTACCATGTGTAGGATTTGTCCTTTGATTTCATAATCTGGTGCATTAATGTCTGGTTGAGTAATTGCATGACCTTAGCCAGTGCGTTTACCTCTCATCCGGTCTTCCATACTTAGAGGTTCCAGATTTTTCATGATTGAATTTGTAGAATCTAAATCACTTGAGGATTCTGATTTAATGGTTTGTTCCTCGACAATCTGTGTTTGAATGATTGGTGTAGGAATGGCAATGGATCGGATATGGATCGAATGATGCCATATCTACATCCATATCCATTTAATTTTTGTCCATCCATATCCATATCCGTTTAATCTCAGTTCATCCATCCATATCCATATCTGTTGGATTAAACGGGCTAATGGATATCCGTTGGATATTAAATTAAATGTTAATCTAACGACGATTTTCACAATTAAATATTGATTATAACACATGTAAATGCATATTCTTTATGTTTTTAGATTATTACACATGTTTTTATTGTAATTTTCGCCGATCAGGACTTTAATTGAACAAAAGACGTTACAATATAGGTGAATATATGTTTAAATTAATATAAACGTGTAACGTTTAACATTATTATTAACAGTATTATAATTATTATTTTCATAACCCTTATTTTCGTTAGTAGTTTACAATTTTGTAGGTTATATGTGTGTATATGTATATCGATATGTAGATGCATATGCATGTATTTTAGTACGTATATATGTATGTATTGATGTATTTCGGGTGGTACCGGATATATCCATGGATGATAGATTATCATCCATATCCGATCCACGAAATATTTTGATCATCCATATCCATATCCATATCCATTTATCATCCATTTACATCATCCATATCCATTATATATGGATCGGATCGGGTGGATATTCATGGATGGAACATCCATTGCCATCCCTAGATTGGTGGTTCCGGAGGAAAGATTAATGGTTCAGGATCTCTGAATTGTCCCTGAATATCCTCAGGATTCTCAATTGTGAGGTCGGGTTCAAAAAATGGATTATCGAAAATTTGAATTAGAGTACTTGGTCGACTAGATGACGATTCTAAAGAAAAATCAACGGCAACAATATTAGCTAGATGTCTTGATCGAGTTACAGGTGGTGAACGTTTTGCTCGGTGCATTCACTGAATATCCTATTAGTTATAAAAGATAAAAATTATATAAGTTATCAAATTAATAGACTTTTCTGCTTTTGCCCACGTTTCGAATAGCCAAAAGATGTAGCAGGGAGCCATAACCCTTTAAATCGGAAGCCCACAACTCAGCCACTAACAAATCCAACTATTACTACGAAGCAGAAAATTTGGATGTCTATCAATTTAACCGCTTAAAATAATTTTTTTTTTTTAAAAATAAATAAAGAAAATTCTATTTCCTAGAAACTAGAGCGGCGAGAAATAAGGAAGAAAAAGAGCGCGTCGGAAAACGTCGAAAAATAAAAGATCGAAAAAGAATTATAAGAACGTAGCGCGTCAAAACTTACAGGTCTAAAAACTAAGAATTAAAAGTTGCGTCTAAAAGTATTAAAGCTTAAAAGAAATTCTATATCCAAAACGGCAATAACTTAAAAAGTACTAAAATTTATTAAATATTAAGGCGATAAGCGACGTCGTAAAATTCTAAGGCGCCTAAATCTTAGTCTAAAGAAAAAGCACTTAAGGGATTTTACGGCAAAGCCTAAAAATCTAGAAATAAAAATTACTACGGCAAATACTATATTACGAACTAATTACGAGCGAAAAAAAATACAAATTACGAATTAAACTAATAAAAAGATACGAAGATATAAAAATAAAACTAAAGTTATAAAAATATAATTTTTATGAAAATATTATTATTATATTAGTTATTTTATAGAAGTATCAATTTATTATATTAATAAAACTAATTTAAAACTAAATATTACAAATTAATTAAATCTAAAATTAATTAATATAATATACTAACCCTAATTAGGGTTTAATATTAATAATAATTAATAATAATCCGTAATTAATGCTGTACCAGG
The DNA here is from genome assembly GCF_046630445.1 of Rutidosis leptorrhynchoides. NCBI lineage: Eukaryota > Viridiplantae > Streptophyta > Magnoliopsida > Asterales > Asteraceae > Rutidosis > Rutidosis leptorrhynchoides. The sequence goes on along the minus strand of NC_092338.1, from coordinate 123,214,659 downwards.
TTCAGTTGGGCGTGTCAGAAGGGACCATGCGGTCGCATGGGTTTTAGCCTATGGATTCATGCGGTCGCATGAATTAGAAAACCAGACCAGATTGTTTGGGCTGCTACAGTGTAGCCCGTTTACAATTTTAATTATATATTTTTTTTCTGTTTTATATTTATATAAAATAAATAAAAACTTATATTTTAAAAACTAAAATAAAAATGAAGAAACTTTATAATTTTATATATATATATTTAACAAACTCTTAAAAATATATATATTTTGTTTTTTTATATTTTTGTATTTTTAATATTTAAAACGTATTTTTACAAAAAGAAATTAAAACTTAATAAAAATCTTTATATATATATATATATATATATATATATATATATATAGTGTTTCGCTTTCGGCGTTTAAGCAGTTCCCCGGCAGCGGCGCCAAAAATACTTGATGTTTGTAGAGGTGTATACGAAATAGTTATATATTTACTACAAAATACTATTAAATACGATACAATTTTACACAAGTTATTTATTTATTTATAGAGTGAATATACCTAAACCTTGCTACAACACTTATAGGCAGTGTACCTAATCGTACAGTAGTGTAGTTTTTAGTAAGTCCGGTTCGTTCCACAGGGAGCTAGCCAAGTTTAACGCTATATTTTTAAAACTATATTTGTAAATATATAAATATATATATAAGTAGTATTATTATTATAAAAGGGGGTTTTTACCGTTTAATGACCGGTTTGTCGATTTTAAAACTTTAGTCGCAGTTAAAACCTAATGTAAAATATTAAATATAAATACAACTTAATTTAAAGCGTAAAGTAAATGACAATAATTAAAGTGCGATAAATAAAATGACGATAAATAAAATTGCGATAATTAAAAAGTACGATAATTAAAAGTGCAATAAATAAAATGACAGTAAATAAAAGTGCGATAAAATATGAAATAAAGGAATTATGCTTATTTAAACTTCCGTAATCATGATGTTCGACATGTTGATTTTAGTTTATTACCATGGGTTAATTGTCCTTTGTCCTGAATTATTCAATATGTCCATCTGGTTTTTGTCCATAACAGTCCATCAGTCATAAATATAAAGTGCGAGTATCCTCGTCAAATTATTCTTATATCTGAAGTCAAATATTCCAACTAATTGGGGACTTAAACTATAATTACACCAATTTTCCTTGTATGTAATTCACCCCTGTTTTAATAAGTCCATTAACTATTAATCCATTCCCGTGTCCGGTTAAATGAACGATTATTAGTACTTATAAATATCCTGCCCATCGTGTCCGATCGAGTGTATGTGGTTATTTATAATTACGTTCAATTGTAAATCTTTATATTAAATTAACGAGCTATCATTCAATTAAACAAATATAAAGCCCATTAATAGCTCATAGTCTAATTTCCACAAGTGTCGTTGTTTTGTCCAAACCCCAATTATGGTACAAAGCTCAATTACCCCGTCTTTAATATTTAGCCCAACATCATGATTACTTCAATTTAAATAAGCATAATAATAACTTAGTTACGAGACATTAATTTAAAAATGTTGAACATAACTTACAATGATTAATAATAGCGTAGCGTTACACGGACAGAATTTCGACTTACACACTTACAACATTCGCCACTATAACCTTATTATTAAACTTTAATATTAAAATTATAATTAAAATTAAAATATAAATATATTTGAGAGTAAGAGAGATTGAAAAATTATGAGTAAAAAATTCGGCCAGAATTCGTTGTATTTAAAGAATGTGACCTGCTACAGTAACTCATGCGGTCGCATGAGTTTTGAGCTTTCTGGCCATGCGATCGCATGGCCGTCATTTCCTGGTCACATACTTTTTGGCTCCTAGCTTGTCGACATATTTATTTAATATATATATATATATATATATATATATATATATATATAATTTTATATAATTATATATATATTATATTATATTCATGTGCATAGTTGATTTGTAATTTTAGCTCCGTTGCGTCGCGCGTTAAGAGTTGACTCTGGTCCCGGTTCTGGATTTTCGAACGTCGTTGCGTACAATTTAATATCTTGTACTTTGCGCTTTGCGGCTCGTACTCTTGTAATTTTTAGACGTTTCTCATTAATAATTTGAACCTCGTGATTTGTACTTTGTACTTTTTAGCTTTTTGATCATTTGCGTCTTCAATTCGTTGAATCTGTCTTTTGTCTTCACCTTTTATTATTTAAACGAATATCACTTGTAAATAGAACAATTGCAACCAAAAGCTTGTCTTTCTTGAAGGATAATGCTATGAAATATATGTTCGTTTTTAGTATTATCAATCATGTTATAAAGTCGTTTACATAAAACATCAGTGTCAAACTGTGTCAAACATCTGCAGCTGCCCGGCAATACCCACTAAAGCTGCTAATATACACCTGCAGGGCAAAACACTGTGGGGGAATTAGCGCACCGCTAAGTGAATGGAAATATCAAATATGATATCACTATAAGCTCTAAGCACAGCTTAAGGTCACAAGTCACAGGCTACAAGGTCACTAGCACAGAAATGATCACTAGCACAGAAATGATCACAAGAGGACCGGCGGCCTGGCCGGGCCATTAACTACAAGCTGATCGGGCTAGAGTTCACCGATAGTCCTTAATACTGAAACACTGGTATAGTCTTCCAGACGTGACGCACTCGTCATTCACACTATACCACCACATCAGTAACACAAGAACCCAACCCAATTCCTATCGTACAAGACACCCCGCTAGGAATGGTTGACCTCTTCTGTCGCACACAATACCTCGACGGGATCACTGAGTGTACACATAATCACATAATATCACAGTCACTGGTCACTGACTAAAAGCACAATCTAATCATACATATCACTGGTCACTGGGAGCATATCACTAATCATAGCACAAGACACTACACTGTCTTAGCACTATATAACAATATCCGAAAGGATAGTCCCACTCACCGATTACCCGCAAAACTCAGTAGTCTAATGTCACTGAGTCTTCTCCTCGTCTGTATCACCTGAGAACAACACCCACAGTTAGTAAATCGTATCCCAATTACTAACAATATAACACTATATATATACACACACACTTCTCATGATTTCGTAACATAATATATATATATATATATAAACGAGTTGCGGGCCACGCCAAGCCGCTGCGCACCATGGCGGCGGACAGCAGCTGAAAAGCTACATCAGCAGCTACCAAATGTTGCAGCAAACAGTAACAGAATAGCTGCAACATCAACAAGTAAATGGCAGCAGCAGCGCAGCGCTGCACCCTTCGGTTTTACCCATGAGATTCGAGGTTCGAGCTATTTTTTTTTTTTTACCAAATTAACATGTTAATAATCAACCACAAACATGTATATATCACAAGGCAAGAAATCAACACCTAACTCATAAAAACCCAAACTTAACCCAAAAACCCTAAAATCACCATTTAGCGAGTTTAACATGATTAAAGCATACATACATCATTTAAACAACATAATCAAACTATAACAACAACTAATTTTAACATATAATCATCACATAGTAAGATTTAATCATTAATGGAGTTGTCATAACTTATAAAACTATATAAATCAACTAATAGAAATCATAAATATACAATTCATGCTTACCTGACTAAAACCTTGTTAATTTTGTAAGAACATGCTAGTACCACTTTTGATTTCACTTTAATTAATTGAAACCAGAAAGTGTGGTGTATATGCGTGCGTATATGTGTGTAGATTGCATAACTTGGTGTATTTAATTTGTAAAAACTCATAAACACTCTTCTTACTTATTGAAATCACGAATCAGAGAGCAAAGATGGATAAAGGATGTGTTGGTGTTTGTATTCGTATGTGTGTGTATCATTTGTTACCAAAATGAAAATGAGATCAGACAGATTAAGGCAAAAGGGTTGAGTCATTCAACTTTAATTAGAAATTAAACCACAAGATCACACGTGTAGTTTTATAAGGATTAGTCATCTTACTCTATTAACATAGTTATTTTATCCGTAATCTAAAACACAACGCAGCTCGTTAAGCAGTCCTAACGAGGTCCAATTCACTCAAACAAATATTTTATGTGACCATTGTCACAAGCGTATTCATACGCTCGCATAATAAATTATCAATAACTAATTTATTATTTCACTCCTTATAATTAATTGATATTGATTATCCATAATTTAAATATCGTATTTAAATTATAATAATAAATAAAATAAAGCAATATACCTATTTAATCTAGGCCCATAACCAGGGTGTTACACAACAAATCAAGAAGATGGCAAGCATTTCCATCAACAAACAATCTAATAGAGGTGTGTGACGCGAGGAAAAATGGGTTTGTTAATTTAAAAGAAAGGAGTTGTTCATGTGGACAGTGACAATTATCGGGCATACCTTGTGGACATGTTATTGCAGCAGCACGTCTCTTTGGAGTGGAGGATGTTACATGTTATGTATCACATTGGTTCACGTCTGAAAGTTATATAAATACGTATTCCGAACACATCCTTCCTTTGCCCCATCGCTCAGAATGGTCGGATCCGGGGCCCAAGATTTTGCAAATTGTAAACCCCCCAATTCGAAAGAAAAGACAACATGGACGCCCAAAAGGTATGGGTCGTATTCCGTCACAAGGTGAAGAAACTGTTAAGAAAGTAAGAACATGTACTCGTTGCAAGGAAGCGAATCATAACCGATCAACATGCACCGCTCCTTATGACCTAACCGGTGAATCTACTTCTCAAAGAGTAAGGAAATCAACTTCAAAACCTAAGTCAAAGTTGAAAGAGAAAGTTGAGCCTTCTCAAGTTTATCAGTCTCAGTTTTATCAAACGTGCAATCTAGGCGACAATTAGTTAAGTCTTCTCTAGATAAATGTAATATAATCAATCTATGTTGTAACCACCTTGCGTGTTCTAGATTTATGTGATTTCTCATGTTCTCTAATTAGTTACTTAAACAATTTAGCACTAAAAAGGAGGCATACGCAAAGAAGCAAGGTACTAAAAAGAACCTTGCGCTAGGAAGACGCAAGGGTCCAAAAAAAAATGCCTTGCGCCTACTTGATACATAAACAATACAAGGACGCAAGGCGCAAAAACTACCTTGTGCCACCGAGATACATAAACAATACAAGGACGCAAGGCGCAAAAACTACCTTGCGCCAACGAGACGCAAGGGCGCAAGGATACACATATTTACCTTGCGCCTGTTCCAGAAAACTATACAGTTGCAGTTTACATTAAATATACATACAACATATATGCTAATATTAATATATTCACTACTTAATTAACTAACAACCTCTTTCTGTTTTTTTGGGGGGTGGCATCTCTTGTGTATCAAAGCGTGCACGGAAGATGGTTTTCGCCATTCTAACTCCGTAGTCCTCGCCAGCTTTCTTTACATCTACAATGTCGGGTATATGATCCCACCCAAAAACCACCCGCTCCATATGGATGCATACCCAAACACCACAATTGGATTGGCACAACTGGTCCTGCCTCAATCAGAAACTCTACGCTCTCCTTAGTTTCATAGTATTCACAAATCTGTGAGTCTTGCTTCCTGTTGTAGTAGTCAATTGCTTTCAGGTATATAGGCAAGTTATCTCTCAGATTTCTGATGACACTGTCAATTTGTTTAGTTGCAATACCAGGCAAACTATCATACACCCAAACCTTCTGGTCCTCCAAGGTCAAAACAATGAGTACAAAGTGTTTGGGTTCAACAATGTGCACATGGATCAATATCTGGAAAAAAAGAACATACAGAATCAAATAATGAAGCCTGATGACCAAGCGCAAAGACGAAAGGAACACCTTGCGTCTGACAAGAGAAAGGCGCAAGGACGCAAATGAAGCCTTGTGATAATGCTAAAAACGAACATATATTTCATAGCATTATCCCTCAAGAAAGACAAGCTTTTAGTTGCAATTGTTCTATTTACAAGTGATATTCGTTTAAATAATAAAAGGTGAAGACAAAAGACAGATTCGACGAATTGAAGACGCAAACGACCAAAAAGCTAAAAAGTACAAAATACAATCAAAGTGGTTCAAATTATTGATGAGAAACGTCTAAAAGTTACAAGAGTACGAGCCGTGAAACACAAAGTACAAGATATTAAATTGTACGCAAGGACGTTCAAAAATCCGGAATCGGGACCAGAGTCAACTTTCAACACGCGACGCAACGGACTAAAAATTACAAGTCAACTATGCACATGAATATAATATAATATATAATTAATTCTTAAAATTATATATATATTATATTTATATTATATATTAAAACCATCGGCAAACTAAAAAACAAAGGATTGTGAGCTGGACAGAGGGGCCATGCGATCGCATGGCTTCTGTGCTATATCCCCATGCGATCGCATGGTGAACAGTAATTCGAATTTAGCCTATAAAAAGTCGGGTTCTGATCGAGCAAAAAGACATCTTTTTCTAATCTCTCTCTCACGATATATATATATATATATATATATATATATATATATATATATATATATATATATATATATTATAATTTTAATTTTAATTTTAATTTAAGATTAATAATAACAAGGTTATGTTAGCGAATGTCGTAAGTGTGTAAGTCGAAATTCTGTCCGTGTAACGCTACGCTATTATTAATCATTGTAAGATATATTCAACCTTTTTTAAATTAATGTCTCGTAGCTAAGTTATTATTATGCTTATTTAAATTGAAATAATCATGATGTTGGGCTAAATATTAAAGACGAGGTAATTGGGCTTTGGACCATAATTGGGGTTTGGACAAAAGAACGACACTTGTGGAAATTGGACTATGGGCTATTAATGGACTTTATATTTGTTTAACTGAATGATAGTTCGTTAATTTAATATAGAGATTTACAATTTGACGTATCCATAAATAACCATATACACTCGATCGGACACGATGGGCGGGATATTTATAAGTACTAATAATCGTTCATTTGACCGGACACGGGAATGGATTAATAGTCAATGGACTCATTAAAACAGGGGTGGATTATATGCAAGGACACTTGGTGTAATTGATAATAAAGTATTAAAACCTTATTACAGTTTAAGTCCCCAATTAGTTGGAATATTTGACTTCGGATATTAGAATAATTTGACGAGGACACTCGCACTTTATATTTATGACTGATGGACTGTTATGGAAAAAAACCAGATGAACATATCAAATAATCCAGGATAAAGGACAATTAACCCATGGTAATAAATTAAAATCAACACGTCAAACATCATGATTACGGAAGTTTAAATAAGCATAATTCATTTATTTCATATTTCATCGCACTTTTATTAACTGTCATTTTATTTATTGCATTTTTATTTATCGCACTTTTCAATTATCGTACTTTTTAATTATCGCAATTTTATTTACCGTCATTTTATTTATCGCACTTTAATTTATCGCATTTTAATTATCGTCATTTACTTTACGCTTTAAAATTAAGTTATATTTATTTTTAATATTTTACATTAGGTTTTAATTGTGACTAAAGACATAAAATCGACAAACCGGTCATTAAACGGTAAAACCCCCCCTTTTATAATAATAATAATAATACTACTTATATATATATACACTAGACTTTGAGAGCCCGTGCGTTGCACGGATGGCTTTAATTACACTAATTATTAAAACATAATGATTATCTATAATGATAAAAAGATAATGATACTAAGTAGATAAAAATAAGTCCCACAAGTAGATAAAAATATAATAAAGTAGACTAAGCATAACTATCAAAGCAAAAGAACAATAATGATACTAACAATCATAACAGTTGATAACTTTTGATATATATATCTCAATTCAAAGCTTTTAGTGGTCGTCAAGAATTTACCATCAAGTTCATATGGTTCAATGTCAATTTTAAATGCATTAAGCAAAGATCTTTTCCACAAAGTACTGCTAATACTAAGCAAATAAAACCACAACTTGTTTATACATCAGAATCACTTAATGAATTAGGGATACGATTTCAAAAGCAATATCAGGATAACAACAATTAGCGAAAAAGCTTCCTATCTTGCTTTGAAATCATTCTGGTGAAAAGATAAATTGTAATATAGTTATCAAAAATCTAAATGATAGGAACCATTAATCAAATGTAACAAAAGTAACAGTACAGACTCGCATGAAGTTCAATCGAGCAGTTTGCTACCGAACAACACAGGTACGCAACCCTTAATCAAACACATTGGAAACATACATGTTATATTAATTGACGGTATGATAAAGAGAGCCCGTGCGTTGCACGACGGCTCTTAATAAGACTAATCGAAATCGTTATAATTGATGGCAATGTATGGTTTGATATAATTAAGATCCCGACAACCGTAAGTACGAAAATTTCTCATGTTACAGGCAAATGTTACAAATACCTTTAGTAATCTAACCACTATGTCTGATTGCAGTAATAAGTTATAAATACTCATGCTTCAACTCTGCACAGTTTTTTAACTCTAGAAAGTAAATAAATAAAGTCATAAAAAGTTGTACAACTAAAATAACTCTTGGGCATGTAATAAGAATATTCTCATTAAGCCATTATAGTTTAGTAACTTGTTGAGTGTTAACCAAGAATTATGCCAAATGAGTCATATGGTCAAAATGGGTAACAAAATTTAATTGTATAACCTATTTAGGTTTTTTCAAAACAAAAAGTTGTTTAAAACTTAAATTGAAATCTGAATGAAGTGGTTGTCAACCTGTAACTGCTAATTAAGACTAAAAAAAGTGAGCATATAAGCGTACACATTACTCACTACGGTAGCACGTATTAAACTTATAAATCTGAAGTAACAATATTTATCAAATGAAATATAATACAGTTTTTGAGTATACGCATTAGTCATTATTTATCCGAACTTTAAGAAATTCATATATTAAAAACCAACAACTAAGATTCAAATCTAAATTTAAACACCCGCATGATTAGAAGACGATTGAAAAAAACATACTTGAAGAACTGGGAGCCAATGCTTAAGCATACATGACATTTAAGTAGCTCATGAACTGGACTTTTTAATGCCATTACATTCCTCCCACCAGCTGAATTTCATATCTCATGCAACTTTGTCCTTGCATATATGAAGATTTAACAACATAATAATAACGTGATTTAGTAACATGTTCACTGAAATTAATTCAAGTATTCATAGGATAAAAAATAAAATATATCAAAGGACTACAAAAAGGTTAGAAAATAAAACAATGATTTTATAAAATTCTATTATGCGTGTATATTTAACAAAATAAAAAAACAACAAAGACGTTATACGATAATGTATATTAGGAGAAGTTATTGTTTTTCATTTGATAATGTATACTATGAGTTTTCTTTACTATTGAAACAGGACCAAATGTACACCTGTGTATAATAACAACTCTAAAATAATAACGTAAAATGGTTTCAAACATGTTAGGTCGGCCCAACAAAATATGTAAATTAAACTTGACTAAGAAGCTTAATACAAACAACAGAAGAAGTCTTAAAAGTTAAAGTCACTTTTATCAAAATTCATTTAAGTTAATCGAAATACCTTTAATAAACCCTAATGTAGCAAGTATAGCCCATCAGTTTTCTTCTTATATTATTTTGCCTTCCTGTATAGATAGAATACAAATGATTCATTAGAAGAACATCTGAATTAGTAGTAGTGATATTATGAATAATATTTCAAAGATACCCTTTCATCACATTACAATCCTAAAAAATAATTATTAAGTAAATAAAAACAATTATCTAAACACGTATAAAAACAATATAATTTAAATAATCAAAACTTTTTGATGCCCAACATTTGGTCCCTGCAAAAGTATAAAGAGAATAAATAAACAAAATCTTGAAAGCTGAAATTCAAGTAAGTTGCAAGTGATTTTGTTTCCTTATGAATTTGTTGAAAGTTACAATTACATCAACAGTCAAGCATGGTTGTACCCTATCTACAAACTAACCATATATAAATATGAAATAAACATAAATGTTAAGATTTAAAATGTTTCGGGTCGACCACATTTCAACATGTTACCGACCCTACATGGCCCACCCAATTGTCCATTGTGAATAATTAAAACGAATATGATAATACCTTAACGCCTCTCAAATTTATGCATTCTTCCCGTCACGATCGAATGACAACAATGGCAAATCAACATAGCCGTACCTTCAACCCAAAACAGTCTCATAACAGTAATGTTGACTCAAGTGCAATCTGACTCAATAAATTTGACCCATAAAACTAACCCACAGAGTAAGAAGTAAAACTAACCCAAAAAAGTTAAACAGTAGTAAAGTTGACAAAAACCTTGAGTTGTGTAGCAGTCTTGACCCAAATATTTGATGTAGTGGCAATTTTGACCCAAACCTTCTATGCAGTGGTAATTTTGACCGAGAATGAGACTGATGCAGAAATTCAAACTTTATCGCTACTATAATGGCAAATTCCTACCCATGTTAACATTCCAACCATATTATTAGTATAGTGGTCACTTAATTAGGTAATTCTACGTCAAATCGTAATAATATATAATGTTAATGATACGAATAAAACTTGAAATAAAATTGAAACTGCCAATGCACAATGTGTTAGAATTGAAACAATGTTTGGTTGTAAATGGCATACCTTTATTCATTCATCTCTAAAGAAATTAAACTAAGGAATGAGTAGGTATACGATTGAAGAGACTCTAACCTGCAAACACATTGACACATTTAAAAGTTCATTAGATATTCGTGATATTAAAACGGAGATTTGTGAAAATGTTGCATATATTAAGTTCGTTTACCCCAGTTCCGATTTGTACAACATAGTATAGGTAATGGTCTCATCACTAAACAAATATAATTAACAACAACTAATTATTAGTATTGTATTAACGTAATTGTACAAAAAAAAAAAAAAAACATAATTAGACCAAAAATTAGATCTGACCTTGCATAATCGATTGAAACCAAACCATCTGGTATAGAATCTGACACAACTTTATGCATTAATCATTATAAGAAATTTGAAACTTATAGATATATTGATGAGATGATATCAACGATTGCCTTGATGTCGACATCTTTCTTGTTGATCTAATTTTATGTCCGCAACACAATTTGTGTAAACAGAAACACAAAAATAAAAAAAATAAAAGTGATGAGATTGAGATTAACAAAAAAAAAAAAAAAAAAAAAAAACTGTTGATATTCATAAAAAAATTGACTAAAATACATTGCATAAACCCTATCTAGCCATCAAACTGAATAAACGAATACACAAATGGATAAAATCATATCAAATACTGCGATTATTAAAAAGACAGGTTAAAGAATATACCTAGTTGAATAATTTAGATTATGAAGGATTAGCATAACTTTCATTCAAAACGATTTTAATGAACCAACCAGTTTGTGTACATAATCGGTCACAAACGAAATCTATAGGAAAATCATAATTTGAGGAGATAACGCTGTTGTAGAGCCGTAGTCGGTTGCACAGAGATTTGGGGCACAAGAATCGCATAAGAAGCCCTTCTGCTTTCTGCTGCCTAAACAGAGAAATCTGAATATTGTACAACAAAATAGTGAAACGCAAATAATCATATTATCATTATTGGTTAACCATACCTCAACATTTCCCTGGTACTCAGCCCGTGAAAATCTCATGAAGATAGCAACGAATAAAGAAAACAAACAAAATGCTTTAATCTGCTTCGATTTTCTTGGTTATGAAAAGATCAACAATTAGCCATTGTCAACACCACAACAAACCCTTCTACAAAACCACAAACATTGACAACAATGATATAAATTTAATTAACACATACTCATTTAATATACTAATGAAGAACCCTATATTAACACATACCTGTTTGTAACAGTATGTATATCATATTATTCACAAAACATAGAATGTGTATGATTAAAGTCCCTTTTACAAAATAAGTACAAAGTAAACCTAGTGTTTGACAATAATGATACCTTAGTAGTAGCAGAAGCTTATGCCAATGTTAAAACTTTCTTGTTATGATTTATCTAAACATAAATACATTTGAAGCCATTATACACGATGAACAAAGTATAAACATAATTCAGTTCGACTACAAAGTG